>NC_085973.1:0-600000 GCF_910591565.1 Cydia splendana | reverse complement strand
GAAGGTTTAGGTGTATAAATCATAAATCATAAATCTTTATTTGCAATAGATATACTTAGTATTTTACAGATCTTAGGCTAATATATATAGGTCCATATATCTAGACTTAAATAAGTCATGCAAATCTTACTTATTTACTCGCTAAAATAACCTAGATGTTAAGTACTTACATTATTAAAATATTCAGTGGTACTATAAAAACATTTGTAAACATAATTTCTTAACCCGTGCGAAGCCGGGGCGGGTCGGTAGTTTTAATATATAATCAAATTCTTAATTAAGTTTGAGTTTTAATGTCTGGCTAATCTAGGTACGGTTTTTGGAATTAATCCTTTAAAATGTAGTGATTCTACAACCTATCTCCGGCAGTCTTTTCGTCGTTGGATTGATCATAATGATTAGTTCAATAGATATTTTACATAATAAAATTAGTTAACTTTTCTAATCGTTGTAACTTAAATTGTTAGATTAACTAATGCGAATATTCATATTATAAATAACCCAACCCAAGATTATAAATGAATAAATGAAGAATAATAATTATTTATTAATAAGAACAACTCCTTTTTTGGGCAGTCGTGTAAAAATGTGCAGAGCTCCGAGAGGCTCAAGCTGCAATCTGCATTTGAATCCCTTTAGCAGTCTCTATCGCTGCGCCGGGGCATCCAGACGACACTAATGCGGATTCATAAGACTCAGGTTTTATATAATTCAAGTCCTTGGGAAAAGCGTTGATCTATTTCCTTCCGTTATTCAAATGTTGTTTTTAGGGTTCCGTACCTCGAAAGGAAAAAACGGAACCCTTATAGGATCACTCGTGCGTCTGTCTGTCAGTCTGTCTGTCGGACCATTCCCCCCCCCCCCCCTTATCTCCGAAACTACTGGGTCTAAAATTCTGAAAAAAAAAATACACAAAATAGTTCTTTACCTATAGATGACAGGAAAACCTATTAGAAATGTGCAGTCAACCGTGAGTCGGACTTAATTACTTAGTTTTTGATCCGACTCCTACGGGTTTTTTAAAGACATTTCATTCACGTTCCACATAAAAAAATACATTGTTAAAAACTGAGTAATGTACGGATCCCTTGGAGCGCGAGTCTGACTCGCACTTGACCGGTTTTCTTTAGTTATCGATTTTTTTGTCAGACTTCGATAAAATTCTTCCGAGCTCCTTAATCCGTAGTCTGTACAAAATAATCGCAATGGATGTCCTATTAATCGACAGAAAATCACATGTATGCTTTCGGGAAATGTTTTGAATTTATATTTATTCCACCCAGAATGAGGAGCTCATCAAACCAGCCAAATTTTACCCAAATCTAACAAAAAAAACCTCGTTATCTGTGTCGACAACGGTACAGTGGACGGCAACGACTGTGTCGACAACGGTACAGTGGACGGCAACGACTGTGTCGACAACGGTACAGTGGACGGCAACGACTGTGTCGACAACGGTACAGTGGACGGCAAAGATAATAAGTTTTCTACATCTCTGAGACTTATAACAGTTATAACTTATAAAACTGTGTCGAGGTTGCCTTTCCACTGAGGCGAAGATGAGCGGAGTTGAGAGGAGACGAGCGGGAATCAAACTGCTATTGGTTGATTGATCTTCTTTCTCTTATCTCCGCCTCAGTGAAAATGTAGCATTAAGACGAAGACTCCGAACACTTACGTTTTTACCAACAGTTTCTTACATAAACGGCTTGTGGTACTTCAATAGTTTCCTCACGAAAAACACAATATTAATAAACATTTTCTTGAATTCAACCGTCGATTTTACGTTAATATGGCTATGAAGTAGGTAAAATATGGGTAAAATCAAGCATAAATATTTTGCACCTCACGTTGAAATGCCAACACTGTCATATTGACAATAAATTATTTTTAATAACTCAACCCCAACTTGATATACGTACTCTTTGATTTACTTACTACTATTTGTAATCTGTACCATAATTCAAAACCTGTCACCTGACAGACCGTCAGACTGTCATTAAATCAAAATGTTAAGATATATTTATTTGCTGTGTTTCATTTATTTCGAGCTAGTTTATTGCTATAACTCTATCCACGGTACAGAGCACAGGAAATTGAGGAGAAGGCACGAATATGTGGGCTACAGGGGTCATAAGACCACGTCAATTAGCCCTTACGAGAATTTAGATATGGTAAACTTTATGAAACCTGAAGCTGCAGTCTATGATTCTTATAACGACGAGAAACCACAGTAAGTGTTTTTACAAGCTTTTATTTGACTATATTTGCTATGCCAAGCACTAGGTCGCTAAGCCAGATATTAACTAACTAACTATGACTCAGCGATCCAAAGAGGATCTTGGCCTCCGAAACGAGAGCATGCCACTTTTCCCGATCCTGCGCCGTTTCCTGCCAATGATCGGCCAAAATAAAAGCCAAATATTACAAGCAATAAATGCACCATTTACCAATGTCTGTAATTTTGCACCATACTAACGTAACTTCAATGTTAATTCATTTTCGTACACAGAATGAATATAAATAAATAAATATTATGGGACAATCTTACACAAATCGACTCAGCCCCACAGTAAGCTCAATAAAACCCGACTGTGTTACTACCGGTACCGACTAGGACGGCCGCTATGCGGGCTGTACGCAGTCACCTGCAATAATTGTTACTCTTCGAAGGCCGCAAAAATATGTGACACACTCTTACGGCTCTACAAATAAGATC
Organism: Cydia splendana; assembly: GCF_910591565.1. Taxonomy (NCBI): domain Eukaryota; kingdom Metazoa; phylum Arthropoda; class Insecta; order Lepidoptera; family Tortricidae; genus Cydia; species Cydia splendana. The sequence goes on along the minus strand of NC_085973.1, from coordinate 597,281 downwards.
GTGTCAGATATTATTGCAGCTTTCGTTACATACCACAGCTGGTGCAACTCAGCTGAAACGTCGGAATTAAAGGTAAAAACAATGAAATTATATCGCGGTAGACCCGTTTGTGTAATTAAATATGTGTACAAAGTTTAAAGTGTTATAGCGTTCGTTGTGTAGCATTATTACATATTACTGTACAAACTCGGTTACAGACCCCGAGACAGGTCGAGAACGAGTGTGTACATGCTGCTTCCTTCTCGTCTCGCTCTTTCTTGTCTCGTCTCGCGCTTCTCCGATTGGATCGGAGCGGTGCCGAGGCTCTCGACGAGTATGTACAGCCGACATTAGAATCAATATAATGACAAAGATAGGTATAGTATAAGTATATCAATCGAATGAGTTGGCGATGAAATCTTGCCCATGTACATTTGATAATTTCAGACAATTAAGCATGGATGAGCTCCCACTGCCGCGCCTGCGCCGCTCGCGCCACGAGCCCGCCAACGAGCAGCACGTGCAAGCGCACCGCCGCCAGCACAGCCGCCAGCTCGCACACCACCCCAAGAGAAAGTGGTAATACGGTGCTCAAAAGAGGCCTGTAGGCCAAGCACATGATTAGCACGACAGGTGTCTCGTGGCGAGATAGACTACCCGTCTTTTTCTAACTATGTTAATTTAAGAGGGACGGGTAATCTATCTCTCCGCGAGATTGTGTCGCGCTAATCATGTGCTAGCCCGGCTGGGGTCCTAAGAAAAATGACTTTCGTTAATCAACAAGCGTCAAAAAAAATATGTACCGGGTTGACAGATGCTTACGAAAAGTCATGTGACAATTCCCATACATTTTTTTTATTGGTTTTCTATCACCGTTTGACATCTTGGTTACGGACGACAAGTTTTTATTTAACTGGCAATGTTTGTGTGTATGTATGTTCGGGTCAAATATTGCAAGCTAGAGTTAGACCCTTTATTCGAGTGAGCTGAAGCTTCACATAGCTCCCTACAGTCAGCAGCAGAAGTTGCTAAGCGGGCGAGGTGTTCAAAATTACCTTGACGCACTCTTATTCTCTTAACAATAAAGTCGCGTCAAGATCGGTTTGAATTTGAACACCTCTCCAGCTTAGCAACTATTGCTGCTGACTGTACCTACATATTTAAGTTGAAAATGCAATATTATGGTACCATCGAGCTGATCTGATGATGGACACAGGAGGTGGCAGGAACTCTATGATAAAACAACGCAACCTCATTGTGTTTGGGTTTGCTAGAATGGTCTCGATGAGTAATTAGTTGCCTGCTGAAAGAAAAATATTTACAATGTGCGATAAGTAAAAGCTTGTATCAAAATAATGACATTTTTGCCAAAAAACGTATTTTGTACAGTCGCCATCAGATATATCGGAGCGTTATATCTAGCGCGGAGCTCTATAGTCAGGGCGTTAGAGTGCGTGTTCAGATATTGTGAACACCTTGGCCGCTTCGATATACCTGATGGCGACTGTACAGATAATTTACTTAATAAAAATAGATACAGTCACCTGCAATAATATGCTACTCTTCGAATGCCGCCAAAATATCTGACACGTTCTTATGGCTCTACAAATAAGATCGTGTCAGATATTTTGCGGCCTTTGTTGTGTAACATATTACTGCAATGTTCTGCCGCCAGAGTGCAACACTACCGACTCAGTAAATTCGTAGACTAACTTATACATTCTGTGCCTTAAACTGTTTTTTGACAAGTTTTCACAGACAATAAAATATGACATTGATGCATCAAGGCGGTTTATTAACAAGGGCCTACCGGTAAACGCGAAAACCGAAATTGAGTTATCTGCCTCTTTATCGCTCGAATATGCAAGAGTGATAGAGAGATTAGATAATGAAAGTTCGATGCCATGTGATTGACGTGACATGTGATGTGTCAATGTGGTTTGTTTACTGTATGTGCCACAAAGGTGCCACCTACGCAGTGCTTTGCCTAATATTCCCTATTGTACGAAGTTTTACGAAACAAATGAAACGCTACCTACTTTAATGAAGGTTAACATTCAATCGAATGCCTACTGTATATCCTAAAGTACAGTACGCTGCATCTTAGATAACTGACCCCCCCTGCAAACAATTTTTTATGTGGGGGGGTTAGTTAACTCTGCAACCTACTGTACATTGGGCGGCACGAGGCTAGGGCCGTAAAGTGTTCGAGTTGAAAGTTAAAGGTTAATATTGAGAGTGCATTATTTACGAGGCCGTAAAAAACGGCACATAAACACGATTTACCAATAACTCTGCTCCTGGCAGCTGTTGTTACATTAGTTGTCATAAATATCATTTTATTGCAATTTTTCAAGCGTTTTACATGTATTTTTTGCAATAATTAATGTCACTTTTATAGTTTAGAACACTATTTCTTATTAGAAAATGTCGCACACACGCCAACGTCACACGTTTTGTTTCAGCTCCTTCGCCGCGTTCCCTTTTTTTTCCCATAAGAACAAGACCAAACCCAAACTGAAGCACGAAAAGCGAAAATCCCACTCCTTCAAAGTCTCAAAAACCAAAAATCACGCTTACAACCACCCCTTGATGCCTGACAAACGGGAACAGATTAAAAACCATATACCAGAGAAGATTGTAGTCACAACCATGAAAGATATCACACAGAATTGCAAACTGAAAAATCCAGCGAAAATCATACACAACAGTAGACTATACTTCGCTAATCCTTATAGTCTCAACAATGAAGGTACTTATGGGAATTAAGAAGCAAGTAGTAACGAGAAAGTTAATTAAATAGAGATTTAAAAGAGCTCAATGAGGATAGGATAGATTTAAAGAGATGTACTTTGTAACATATTTAAATATAAATGTTATTTATATCATTTGTTTCTTTATATGTACTTAGTCTTTACGACGGCACTCTGAAAAATAAGAGTATTTTTAGGGCAGTTCGTGGAAATAGGCGCAAGAAAATGTGTACGACTGTCATTTCTTCACCGGAACTTGATTCTTGGTGCAAGTTAGAGGCGACGCGTGCGAATGTTTTTATTATATGTAGTCCAATATTGACTATAATAATATTTTCACATTGAACAACATTTATGTATTTATTTAATACCTTACAGTACAAAAGGCGGGCTTAATGCCATAAAGCATTCTCTACTAGTCAACCTTAATGCCATATGGCTTGCCATATGGTATATGGCTTGTGGTTTTTAATATTTATCTACTTACGTTCGTGTCACAGAAAGCAATGTGAAAGTAACTTAATTGGGACCTCATACCTACTATTGTCACTGTGACAAAGGTACAAAATGGTACTGAAATTACTTATATTGAATTAAAAAATTAAATATCATTTATTATCAGGCAACTAAGGCCCTTGGATACATACCCTACAAACTAACATACATACAATAGTACAAATCTCACGGCGCTTTTCAGGTCATATTCCTTGACCGTATATTTGGGTGGCTTCAGGGTCGCACTTTTACTGTCATTATGACAGTCAGTTTGTACCAGGTAGGTACAGTCACCTGCAATAATATGTCTTCGAAGGCAGCAAAAATATCTGATAGGATCTTATTTGTAGAGCCATAAGAGCGTGTCACATATTTTTGCGGCCTTCAAAGAGTAACATATTATTGCAGGTGACTGTATATGAGCGAGAGATTAGAATCAGAATCAAGCATTTTAGATATAAGCGTTAAAAGCAGAAACTTCATATCTTCAACATTCAATGCAAAATAATGTCCCTTGAAAAACGCTGCCTCTCTCACTTGCACCACACCGTCCCAAGCCCAAAGCCCGACAAATTGACTGTAATCTCCGCTCCACGCGTCCAGACGTCGCCTTTTCAATAACGACATTATCGCGCGAAATGTGGCCCGCATCTGCAGTTACAAATGCCGGGCTTATGGCCCCACACGGTCCGAATGTTCCAGGATCATTTTGAAGGCTTTAATAGAACATCTATTTGGTTTATAGGGTGATCTGAGTGCTACCGTGTCGTGTGAAGTCGCCAACAGGCCATAATCTAGATCTAGAGAAACGGAGGTGTTCTAAAATATCTGAACAAGCACTTTAACGTCTTGATATGGATAGTTAATGTCATAACATCACTTATTTATTGTCTTGATATGGAGTTGGCCGATCGAATTATTTTACAGATAGCGCTAGCATAGGTTTTACCAGGGCTCGGACCGGTTTTTTAGGAAAACCCGAAATAGCCCAATATTTTTAATTATTTTATGCTCTTTACGTATATCTGAATCATGTATTTAGGTATAAACTTCGTATATTATTAGATTGTCCCATTAAAAATGAAATAATAAACCAAAGAACGAAAAAGAACGTCATAATACCGGTATTTTTTGTATGTATGAAGAAAAAACCGGTTCAGAGCCTTGGGTTTTACCTTTCAATCCTACAAATAATGTCAGATTCTTTTTTTTAGAACCATTAAAGTCAAAGCCTATGCTGGCACAATTTCTAGATTTTGTTAGATTTCATTTCCGATAACTTTATTTTCTAGTATAATAATCAGTGATCGTACATTTTCCAGCATTTTTGGTGCAGCAGAGTGGTGTTAACGGAATTGGTATAGATAATTTCAACTGAAATGGTAAATTAAGGTTAATATTAACGTAATTAACGCTAATTAATCATTAGGGTTGAAATTATTTATACCAATTCCGTTAACACCGCTCCGCTGCACCAAAAATTCTGGAAAATGTACGATCACTAATAATAATTAATAATTTCTGAACGTGATTTGTTCCGATTTTTTACTCTACATAAATAATTTCATACATAGGTGTAATAAGGTTTACCAATAGAAAACTTTTTATTGCTCTTCTTTCTCAAAAATAGATTGGATTGGATATATAATATTATTTCAGAGGAATTTCCTAAAATTGGAAATATTGCTTGTTCGTGTTAATGTCACAGTGGTGTGGTGCCGCATCCTGGTGCGGCGGCGGTATGTTAACTGCCTTAGCGCCACTTGCACCATTCCACTAACCCCGGGTTAATCGGTTAAACCTGGAGTTACCATGGTTACTAGTACAATTTGACACTAAGTTAAGGGTTTAACCGCTTAACCCCGGGTTAGTGGGATGGTGCAAGTGGATCTTTATATCAGGATAGTGATTTTTACAAGCAGCAATTCCCTAAACCCGGCGTATTGAGCTCTCGCGATAATTGCCCCAGCGGGTAATAAGCCTTGAAGGCTCTTTATACTACGCGATTTTTCATCAAAATTCATTAATTCGCCTAGTACAACCAGCAGCAGAAGTTGCTAAGCGGGTAAGATGTTCAAAATGATCTTGATGCGACTTTATTGTTAAGAGAATAAGAGCGTGTCAAGGTAATTTTGAATACCTCGTCCGCTTAGCAACTTCTGCTGCTGACTGTACCAAATGCAAGCCTTATTGCGCTTGCTTGGACTAGGTCGACTTGTGTTAGGTTACTTTGGTTGTCCCATAATATTGATTATTAATTCAAGATTTTTGCTCAGGAGTATAGAGAAAGGAAAGGAAATCGCAGTTTTGACAGCTGAAATAAATGGCGCTATAAAGTAAGATGACAAACATTGCGCTTGAGAACTGATACCTCTCGCATCGAATGATGATACCTATGACGGTCCATTATTATATAAAGCAGCTGTCACGGAATGTTTTTAGCACTATTATTTATTTACCAATGCAATTTGAGTACCTCGTAAAAACACGGTGGTAACATATTTCTTCAATCACTTTTATAAATTAAGCCCAACTAAAAGATACTTGAAGATACTTGTCATAGGGACCGTCATTCGATGCGTAAAGCTTAGCTAATAAATACATAATTTAGGGTGGGACCCCAAATTATGTATTTATGAGTGCCATGACTGCCATGCTCAATGAGGTTGGGTTAGTTTGTAATCGTCTCTCTGACTAGCAAATGACTGTTTAAAGAAGTAGTAACTGTAGTAAGTAAGGCACAAGTTTTTAACTTCAAATCGTATCGTTCCCGTATCGTGTAAAGCGCCCATAATCTTATTAACAGTCGTAGTGTCCTCGTGTCGCCATATTGCCTAGTGCGACTATTTTGCCGACGAAATTAGCGACATTGTCGCCTTATGAACTGTCGCATAATCGTTGGGATATTGTCGGTGTCGTAGTTAACAGCTGGATATTCTTATTAAACGGTGTTTATAACGATAAACCGTATACGTACAACCAGCAATAGTATGTTACACAAGGAGGGCCGTAAAAATATGACGCGCTCTTATTGCGCTCCAAATAAGAACGTGTCAGATATTTTTGCCGCTCTCGTTTTTTTTTTATGATATAGGAGGCAAACTAGCAGACGGATCACCTGATGGTAAGCGATTACCGCCGCCCATGGACACCCGCAACACTAGAGGGGTTGCAAGCGCGTTGCCGGCCTTTAAGATGGGAGTACGCTCTTTTCTTGAAGGTTTGAAGGTCGTATCGGTCCGGAAATGCCGCAGGCGACAGTTCATTCCTGTTTGGCTGTGCGAGGCAGGAAGTTTCTGGAGAAACGCACAGTTGAGGACTGCCAACAGTGCCAACCATCCAAATGATGAAGATGGTAATGTTGTCGCGTAGGGCGGTGGCGAAAAGAAGCGGCAAGGATTAATCCGAACAATTCCTCGGAGCACTCGTTGTTTAACATACTATTGCTGGTGGCTGTACTTAGGTATTGAGCGGACAGTAAAATAATTTAATTTCAGTGCAGTTTCGTATCTTATCGCAGTTACAATAATATATTAAAGTCCCAGGGACCTCATAACTATTGTCACTGTCACTGTGTAAAGCATTTTTGCCCAAGCGTAATAACAAGCCAAACATACGGCCCGATTTGAACTTTAAGATACGTCACTTAATAGATCTAGAAACGATATGGATTAGATATGTCAGTTTTCTTCAGACACTGCCCTAATAGCATTTTCTTGTAGGGATTTTGTTGGGCCTTTGTTTACGTATTAGTTGGGCAACCGTTATATTTGGCCGTACGATTTGCTGGAGGGCCCTCGACAAAGGCCCTCCCGAAGATTCCCAACAGAGGGCCATAAGAGTAATTTTTTCGTTGGGCCTATTTAAATAAATCATACAATTATTCAACGGTGGTGGTTTTGGTTGGGCCGTGGTTGGGCCTATACACATTTGTTTGATGGTTGGTTAATTGTTACATTTGGCCGTACGATTTGCTGAAGGGCCCTCGACAAAGGCCCTCCCGAAGATTCCCAACAGAGGGCCATTAGAGTAATTTTTTCGTTGGGCCTATTTAAATAAATCATACAATTATTCAACGGTGGTGGTTTTGGTTGGGCCGTGGTTGGGCCTATACACATTTGTTTGATGGTTGGTTAATTGTTACATTTGGCCGTATGGCTTGCTGTAGGGCCAACTGCAAAAAAATAAAAAAGGGCAATTTTTTCGTTGTGCTTCTGTTTGCAAATTCAACAATTACCCAACGGCAAGTCAGGTAGGTCGGTAGGTAGTCGTGCACCAGGTTGAAGGCCCAACACAGCTTGTCTCACAAAGGGCCAACATTGTAACTTTAACGTTGGGCTTTGTGTAGGATTCTTACAATACTACCGTAGGTAAATAGTTGTGTAATTTATAGTGTGCCTACAGTCTAATGATGTAATGGGCTTTTGTTTACGAGTCCTACAGTTACCCTACGTTAAGTAAGTGGTTGTGTAATACGACGTTGGGCCTTTGCTGATAAATATTACAATTACACTACGGTAGGCATTGGTTGTATCCACATGAAGGCCCTAGGCAGCAGTTGTTGTTAATCTTCTCTGTATCGTTCCAATTTTAGTATATGTACTGCCGAAGCAAGTACACTTACTATACACTCTAATTTGTATATATACTAACCGCACTTCGAAACTTCGTAAGCGAGATTTATGTTTTGTGAGATTTAAATTGAGAAAATGTTGGTAAAATACAATTTTTTAAATGCATGTATAAATTTTATAGTTATAGCTATTAGATTTATAAGTTACTTTTAAAAAATATTATGATTATATCCGGAATAATCGAGAAAATAACTATAACTTCGATGTTTGGAGACAGTAACGCCATCTAGTGACGCCACAAGCAAACTCAACTGGTATTGTTGGGCATCAGTACCACAACTAATGTTGGTAAATGCGATATTTGTGCTCACTGGGCCAACGAATGTTATCGTTGTTTAGCCACCGGTACCAAAATACACAAAGGCCCATTGTTAGGCGTCAGTGCCACAGCCAATGTTGGTAAATACGATATTTGTCATCATTGGGCCATCGGATGATATCTTTGACTAGCCAACGTTACCAAAATACACAAACGCCCATTGTTGGGCATCCGTGCCACAGCCAATGTTGGTAAATGCGGTATTCGTCACCATTGGGCCAACGAATGTTATCGTTGTTTAGCGAACGGTAGCAAAATACACAAAGGCCCATTGTTGGGCCTCAATGCTACAGCCAATGTTGGTAAATGCGATATTTGTCGTCATTGGGCCATCGTATGATATCGTTGATTAGCCAACGTTACCAAAATAAACAAAGGCCCATTGTTGGGCATCAGTGCCACAGTCAATGTTGGTAAATGCGATATTTGTCATCATTGGGCCATCGGATGATATCGTTGATTAGCCAACGTTACCAAAATACACAAAGGCCCATTGTTGGGCATCAATGCTACAGTCAATGTTGGTAAATGCGATATTTATCGTCATTGGGCCATCGGATGATATCGTTGATTAGCCAACGTTACCAAAATAAACAAAGGCCCGTTGTTGGGCATCAATGCTACAGCCAATGTTGGTAAATGTGATATTTGTCGTCATTGGGCCATCGGATGATATCGTTGATTAGCCAACGTTACCAAAATAAACAGAGGCCCATTGTTGGGCATCAGTGCCACAGCCAATGTTGGTAAATGCGATTTTTGTCATCATTGGGCCATCGGATGATATCGTTGATTAGCCAACGTTACCAAAATACACAAAGGCCCATTGTTGGGCATTAATGCTACAGCCAATGTTGGTAAATGCGATATTTGTCGTCATTGGGCCATCGGATGATATCGTCGATTAGCCAACGTTACCAAAATAAACAAAGGCCCATTGTTGGGTATCAGTGCCACAGCCAATGTTGGTAAATGCGATATTTGTCATCATTGGGCCATCGGATGATATCCTTGACTAGCCAACGTTACCAAAATACACAAAGGCCCATTGTTGGGCATCCGTGCCACAGCCAATGTTGGTAAATGCGGTATTCGTCACCATTGGGCCAACGAATGTTATCGTTGTTTAGCGAACGGTAGCAAAATACACAAAGGCCCATTGTTGGGCATCACTGCCACTGCCAATGTTGGTAAATGCGATATATGTCATCATTGGGCCAACGAATATTATCGTTGTTTAGCCAACGGTACCAAAATACACAAAGGCCCATTGTTGGGCATCTGTGCCACAGCGAATGTTGGTAAATGCGATGGTGGGCCAATACAAAATTAATGTTGGCTACGGAACGAACCTCATACCAACGTTTTCCCTACCGTTGGCACCGTGGGCCCCAACGAAAATGCTACTAGGGTAGGGTTGCCATAAGTGTGGGGACTCAGACCGGGACATTTAAAGAAAACCGGCCAAGTGCGAGTCGGACTCGCGTCGCGTTTAAAGGGTTACACAATTTGTAACAATGTATTTTTTCATGTGAAACTTGAGTGAAATGTCTATAATTAAGTCCGACTCACGCTTGACTGCACATTTCTAATAGGTTTTCCTATAGATAGGTAAAGAACTATTTTGTGTTTTTTTTTTCAAAATTTTAGCACAGTAGTTTCGGAGATAAATTTTCCATGTGTTTAAATGATTATTCATTGACCAGTCAAGCTACCATGTAGATTCGGGTGATTCAGGGTAAACCAGCAAAAAACGCGAGCGAAGCGAGCGCGAAATTTTTTTGACAAAATTGTGAAAGCGTGTTAAAAAGGCCGGGCCGGGCCTAAAAATCCGAAGTTCCCCAGTGAGGCTAGCTTTCATGCGAGGTCGAAGCCGTGCTTCAGGATAAGCTCAGCTAGAGCATAGACGCCAACCAATGTCCATTGTATTAAAAAGCGAAACCGTAGGCCGAGCTTGGCGTAGCGAGGTCAAAGGCTAAGCTGAAGAAGACAAGATTTGGAAGACAAACCAAAAATTTTGGTAAAATGTGAGGCTGAAGGTCGAGCTCAGAAATCTCCACATTACTTAATAAGCCCGAAGCGTACTTATAACCAGCGCGGTGAGCTTTCATGCGAGGCAAAAGGCCAAGCTTCTCAAATCAAATTTTTATATTTGTTAAAAATTAAGCGACGCTGAAGGTCGAGCTGTAAGAAAGCAGCGCTAGTGTTACTCAACAATAATATGTGTCATATGTACAAGAGTTACTCGGAGGGCCGAAGTTCCATTGATGAGGTTTTAGGCCCTTGGGAGCCTGAAATTCGAGCTCTACATTACAAACTTTAAAAGCTATAAAATAACATAATTTACATAATCATCTAATTATTGTGTGTCTGAGAAACTGATATTGGACATTAGGTAAAAGTAGGTACCATAAAATATTTTTTTTTAATTTTGGCCATATGAAACGTAGAAATGTAGGTATATTATTATTTACCAAGTCCAGCCCCCTACTAAATAACTATGATTTTTAAACCGGGACAATTTTCTTATCGGCCGGGACGCCGGGACACCGTGCTTCAAACCGGGACATGTCCCGGCGTACCGGGACGTATGGCAACCCTATACTAGGGTGACACATCAGATCTAATCCATATCGTTTCTAGATCTATTAATTGACGTATCTTAAAGTTCGAATCGGACAGATAGACCTTCGCTAACGCTCGATCACAACATACACATACAACAACACAACACACAATAACAACACTAACAACCGCCAACAATGTCGGTAACAATGGCTATGAAATATAAATACTTCTTAGAAACAACACATATAAGTAGTTTACAGGCTTAGAGCAGAATATAAGTATTATTATCCATCCATATATAAAATAAAACCGTTCAACATTACATTTTGATTTATATTTGACCTGCAGTTTTATACAAACACCTCCAGAGGGCGCCAGAGTGACCCTAAACGTCGTGACCTACAAACGTATCAATAGACAAAACACCCTCATAGCATAGACTATTATATATCAAAGAGTGTCAATCTGCCTGTAATATCGCGAAATTTATTTAATTACACAAACGGGTCTACCGCGATATAATTTCATTGTTTTGTAATTAAATATGTGTACAAAACGCGAGAGTTTAAAGTGTTATATCGCGAAATTTTTTTTATACAACTTCCTATAACATTTTCAACCAATCACAACTTTTTTTTAATATCGGGAAATTGTGTATCGAGTTATACTCAAAGCTGCGGGCGGAGTATTTTTATGGAAAAAGGATAACTGTCAGTGATAAGTGTCAGAAAAATGTATCACGTGGGCCGTTTTTTGAAGTCAAAACTTTTACTGAGACCTTTTTACTGTATGATTCTGTCGCTGTTGTACAGTTTGTATTCTTTAGCTGTATTTGTCCTCGCTAGCTGAAAAGACATTATTTGTCACAAAAAGAGAAATGACAAAGAATTATTAAGAAACACCGTGTATTCAACAAAGGATGAGTGATTACTTGTTCCTGTGTCATAAAGTTGCTTTCGTATTTCAATTATTCTGAACCCGCCACCAAAAACCGCTCCCATACAATCGAAATGCTATAAATATAATAAGCACACATAGAATAGAAGTTTTTGTGGCAAAATAAAGTGATTGGCAAAATAAAATATCGACATGTCTGTTATCGATGTTACCAAACGTTATACTTAGATATTTATTACATTTTATAAGAAGATAGCTACCGCGAAATAAACAACACTTTTGATATCTTCTTTTTTTTTTATATATTGGTAGTTTTGTATTCTTTTGGCACTGTATACTCTAGGTAGTTTACGTTTAATTTTTAAGTAGTAAATATATTATGTAATAAAGAAATTATGTAGCAGTATAGGTATTGATTTGCATTATTGAAATTTCTCGGTAACTCACCTACAGCAAGTAGAAGTACCATATTTTAAATATTAATCTATGACTTATCGATAACAGATTTATCGATGTTTCATTTTCTCCAACACTCGTTTATGCCACAAAAACTTCTATGTCTGGAAATAAGTAAATGAAACTTGGCATCATGAACATTCGGCCTGTTTCGAACTTTAAGATACCTCAAACATTTGATAAAGTAACGACATTGAGCATCTATGTCAGTTTCAAAAGTGACGTTTTTTGATATTGAAATAACACTTGCACAGTCTGGGCTATCTAAATCGCTGCCAACTTAGCGTGGTCTAACTCTAAAGCCGACTACTGACTAACAGGCCATCGGACTATCGGACGATATCTGTCAGTTAGAACAAAAATTTGTCAGTTCTAAACAACTGACTGGTCGATATCGTCCGGCGGACTGTTAGTCAGTTAGTCCATGGGCCAGGCAAGATTTCGGTATAATTTGGGGGTACCAAGTTTCCTTTTCACAGCAGTTAGATATGCTTATTATGATGTTAAAAAACCATGATTGCCATCTCAAAATGGTAGCTAACAAAAATGGCCGCCAATCCAAGATGGCGGATATTGAGTTTTAAGAAATCAACCATAATTCGAGAAATATACGTCCGATTTCGTTGCTGTTTTTTTTTAACCAAAGCTCTATAAGTGAGCTTAAAATTATGTTTATATATTATATCGATAAAGTCAACCATTAATTAGTAATTAAAGAAATATTGAAAATCTTCTCATTTTTTTGTGATACTTTTTTCTAAATTAAGTTTTTACAAAATATCTCGTACATTACAAAAAAGTTTTAAATGAGGCAATATGGTGTATTAAATTAACTTTAATTTGACGTACAATTTGTATGGGACTGATGACTGAAAACACATGGAAACATGAATTTGGTTTTACTTCCGTTGAAATTCACTGTTGACTAAATCACTGCATACAGAACAAAAAGCTTCGGATAGATGTTGTAGAGTACAAAAATCATGTTTTTAGTATATTTTAATAACTTTAGAAATTGATCATAATAATATTAGAACGATAGTATTATTAGTTTTATTTGTTACAAGTAAAAACTACTTTAAAATCTTGCGTTTTGTATACATAATTAATGTTACTAACAGATCTAACGCGATTAAATTTCATTATTCATTGAAACGTCGGAAAAAAGGTTAAAAATGAAATTTAATCGCGTTTGACCCGTTAGTAACATTAATTAGCTAAAAACTAGTTATTCAGTGAAAATCTTTTCGGCTACAAATCAAGATGATGCAAAGTGAACTAGATATTTGTATAATATGTAGCGAAATAAGACCATTTTGTAAAGTACCCCCCCAAAAGATGGACAGTAGGCAGTATTATTCAATTTTAATGCAGCATTAATAAGGAATTTTGAGTCTATTCTTATCTTATTGTTTTCGGGGGCCCTTGCTTGGATACACTTCGATCCATAGGGATCTTTTGCGCAATTACCCCCTAGAAAAGATCCGTCAACTACTCAAGAGCTTTTCCCACCATATATCCCTGTGCCGGATGATAGAGCTCATGGTTAGCGTTTTAAAGTCCTTTGGTTCAAGATATCCTGCTCCAAAGTCCTTAATTATTTTTCTGGCGAGGGCGTGACATTCACAAATTAGGTGTTTTACTGTCTCTCTTCGCCACACATACGACAATCGGTGTTGTCAGAGTGTCCCATCTTGGCCAGAATTCCTTTGACCCCGTAATGTCCAGTAAACACCTTGTTATGATTTGGAGTTGTCTTTTGCTAAGTTTCCAAAGCTTTTTGCTCCAACCGGAGTCTACTCCTTGCATAAAGAGCTTTGCGTGCTTTAGACCCGTCAGACTGTCCCATTCTTCCTGATGTTTGATCTTAGTATGGTCTTTAATAGCCGTTATGATGGTTCCCTGTGAGAGCCCCACGAATCGTTCCGGACCTATAAGGTTACCTAAAGATCCAGCTCTGGCAAGTTCATCTGCATTTTCATTGCCTATGAATCCCTCGTGCCCTGGGATACATACCAGTTGCACTCTGTTTTGCCTTCCAAGCTGGTTCAGAGCTTGGACGCCATTGTATACCAGTCTAGAGTCCACTAGAGTCTATTACTAAACGACGTGACATAGGTACCGGATAAAAACTCTTTACTTAAGTTATATTTAAGAAAAATTATTTGAAGAATCTGTTACGCTGACGACATCCTCTATTAAGTAAATAAATATAAATATTAGGGGACATCTTACACAGATCAAACCTAGCCCCAAACTAAGCAAAGCTTGTACTATGGGTACTAGGCGACGATATACATACTTGTATAGATAAATACATACTTATATACATAGAAAACAACCATGACTCAGGAACAAATATTAGTGTTCATCACACAAATAAATGCCCTTACTGGGATTCGAACCCAGGACCATCGGCTTAGCAGACAGGGTCACTATCCACTAGGCCAGACCGGTCGTCTAAGTAAGAAATAAGTTTCGCAAGTAAATAGAGAATTTTGAGATTTTACTCTTGGGTTTATGATAACATGCTTCTGCAGTTACAATATCATTTCACCACACCAGCGGATAAAGGCTCTCTTGATTGTTCCAAGCTGATAAGATAGTTGCATTTTATTCACATGTGAGGCAAAGTAATCAAATGCAAATTTTGAGTTGTTTTCTTATGTTTGCTGGTAGAATTGGCTTTTAAATGATGATTTTGAATATTAACATTTAATAACATTCATTTTGAATCGATTCGCTTTGATTTTGTTTGATATTTTACAGTTAGTATTTTCCTCGTGTTGGTGTAGTGAAAACCTCGCTACGCTCAAGATTCCATTTTTCGAACCACGAGCGTAGGGAGTCTTTTTGTCTGTAATTTTATTAAAGACGTGATATTGGTGAAATGGACTCTATATTGGCAGTGATATTTCACAGTACCTATATACCTAAAAATTCATCCGGTATGTCACGTCGGTTACTAATAGCCTCAAATCTCCTTATTAATGCTGCATTAAATAACAATGCCCACGATTGTCCGTCTTTTAGGGCCTATCTCGCCACATATTATACACATATATAGTTCACTTTATTTGTAGCCGAACACATTTTCACTGAAGACATTTCTATTTATACCGAATACCAGTTTTTACTTGGATCAATTCGACATTTTCAATTTAATCGGTTAATTTAGTTCCACAAAAACGAAAGGCGAACGCATCTCAACGGTATCTCAATAGAACAGTTCTTTAACTGGTAACCGAAACGAAATCCTTTTCGTTCCCGGGTTTATGAACGAAACCGGTTTGAAAAATAAAACGGTTTCCGAGCCCTGCTACTATTATTATAAATTATTAAATTATACTATAAAAATCATTTTTGTACTCTACAACTTCTATCTGGCGCTTTTTGTTCTGTACGCAGTTCACTGAAGAAATTACTATTTCAATCGAATACTAGTTATTACCTAATTAATGTCAATAACGGGTCTAACGCGATATAATTTCATTATTTTACCTTTTTTCCGACGTTTCAGCGAATAATTAAATTTAATCCCGTTTGACCCGTTAGTAACATTAATGAATTTAATTAAGTATACAAAACGCGAGAGTTTAAAGTAGTTTTTACTTGTAAAAAATAAAACCATTATTACTATCATTTTACTATTATTATTAAACTATACTAAAAACATGTTTTTTGTACTCTACAACTTCTATCTGAAGCTTTTTGTTCTGTACGCAGTTATTTAGTCAACGATGAATTTCAACAGAAGTAAATTTAATTCATGTTTCCATGTGTTTTCAGTCTTCAGTTCCATACAAATAATACGTCAAATTAAAGCTAATTTAACACACTATTTTGTCTCATTTAAAACTTTTTTGTAATGTACGAGATACTTCGTAAAAACTGAATTAAAAAAAAAGTATCACAAAAAAATAAGAAAATTTACAATATTTCTTTAATTACTAATTCACGGTCGACTTTATCGATATAATATGTAAACATAATTTTAAGCTCACATATAGAGCTTTTGTTTAAAAAAAATTGCAATGAAATCGGACGAATACTTCTCGAGTTACGGCTGATTTTTTAAACTCAATATCCGCCATCTTGGATTGGCGGCCATTTTTGTTAGCTACCATTTTGAGATGGCAATCATGGTTTTTTAACATCATAATAAGCCTATCTAACTGCTGTGAAAAGGAAACTTGGTACCCCCAATTTATACCATTTTCAAAAATTTGACCAGCTGGCCCATGGACTAAGTGGTCGGCTTAACAGGGTTTGTTCATTACTAAACACATACAAATGTACTAACTAAGAGTACCATCACCCACAGTGTTAACTGACAGTTCGTAAACCTTATTACAAAAGGCATAATGTCTGTCCATCGGTGACTGTTAAGAGTGCTGCTGTTTGTACATGTACCCTCTATCCACTAGCAAACAGTCTTGGCCGCCATAAACCCACTAAGCCCACGCTTGGGCAAGTGGGCACACCGTTTGGCGAAATAGATCGTCCTTAATCCGGGCGTGTTTACACGGGACTCATTACGGACCCTGATTTATCGGGTCGTTAAGGCGGTAACACACGGCCGGACCGGTCAGTGAATCCGGCTCTATATGCCACAGAATTTATATAGGTACTAGTTCAACGTACCTACCTACAGAATGCTCACTGTCTGTAAACAATGATTATAGTATTTTTACGTGTACGGCTGTCATCTCAATACATACTACCTCTTAGGAAACAAGGACAAAATTATTTTTCTTTTAAATGACACTAAGGCCAATGTGGCTAATTCCGTCATAGGGACTATTCCGTAAACTAGCGTTTTTATCGAACAACGAACAACATTGATAATTTCATCGACAAAGCAGCGATTGCTTTTACTTTCAGCAATCAAAAGCAAATGTTTTTTCATCACACTCGCTCAGTAAATGTGGAATT
The DNA here is from genome assembly GCF_910591565.1 of Cydia splendana. Taxonomy (NCBI): domain Eukaryota; kingdom Metazoa; phylum Arthropoda; class Insecta; order Lepidoptera; family Tortricidae; genus Cydia; species Cydia splendana. The sequence goes on along the minus strand of NC_085973.1, from coordinate 580,245 downwards.
GCACGCAGGTTTAGCGGGAGTTATAGAAAAAGCGTTTTCCCTAGGGAGTTATGAAATTTCTAGTGCCATAATTAACAGTTTTTTGTCTTTATACTTAATATTTGTATCGCAAGTGTAATGAAAAACATTGTGTGAAACACGAGGCGTAATAATATTGCAAACTCGAGTCTATAAATCGCTCCGGCAAGCCGTCGCGATTTAACTTACACTCGTTTGCAATATTTAACTTACGCCCCATGTTGCACAATGTACTATTTTTCCCACGGAAAAGTGGCCCTTTTGCCGGAATTAGCCACATTGACCTTATAGAGTAAATCGTCAATAACTGGCCACTGTTTAATAACTGGCCACCTAAGCCACCTTATACTAAAAATGTATATTATATTCACCTACAAACAGAATTTTCAGAATTAATTTTTAGGATAAGGTGTCAACAACTGGCCACCCTTCATCTTGAGTACCTACCCTTCAATTGTTCGTTAGCCAAACGTCATCAAAAGTACCGTTTTCGGCCTAAACTGAAGTTCCTATTGATGTTGATTGTATTCGATGAGCTATTCAAACGTTTTAGATTTTACACTTTAATGTATACATTGTCGGACGTCCAAATCCACCGTATGTCACCAATTTTGTCTCCTCAGTCACCCACGAAACCCATCTTGTCGCATTACCATACTGATTAACCGACCTTCACAAAACCCTAGCACACATTCAACCATTTCCCTAAAATCAACTTTAAGTCTATTATACAAGATTGATTTTCAAATGATGCAGTGAGACGAGATATGCGGTTGCGGAAGTAGTTTTATATTTATTGTGATTAGTATGTTAAGTGAATACGGTTTCCAAACTTTCCCAAGATTGGAGGAGATTTAGGGCTATATTTTGGGAATTTATTATTTGTGTTGGGATACAATTACATTCATGAAGCATTTTAAATAGAAAGATTCCGCTCATAAATTGTAATATGTACTTAATTTTGTAATATGACTATGTACCTATTTATTTTTACGATACATACTCTTAATGAAATATTATGTAAAATTTAAACTTATACATAATCACAAATTGACAGTTAGGTATCAACTAAGCGAACTATAATATTATTATTAACTATACTTTCCGGTTAGTGAAATTTAAAGTCACTATGTTTCGTTACTGTGTGCATTTGTATAGCTTCCCTGCTGTATGGGCCATCTGAAAGTATACAAATTAGTTAATCACACTAAAACTTTAATTGAAAACGCAATACGTAATTAATAATGAAAGTTTTTCAAGTGTATAGGTACTCATTTATTTAATGTGCCCAAACGGCTAGAATAAAACTAGTGCTCATTTAGACGTTGCGAGAAGACGTAAGGTAAACGTACTAGTGCTCGACATGCTAATGCCCAATAGATGACACTTTGCTGTCACCTCTATTGACAATGACTTAAGAGCCAACGGGAGTGGTCATTTCTCCATACAAACGTACTCCTCGTTTTCCTCTGTGGTTTTTGAAGCTAGATCAATGATTTCTTCAACACAGATTAATATTGTCAATATCTGTGTCGGACCGTTTTGCTTTTTTTGATATTTTTGTTTTTTAGGGCGCTAGAGCCCTTCAAAAATGGCCACAATGGCCTAATTGACTATGCCGCAATGAGAGGCGTGGCATTCAAAACTGATATCAATTAGCCAAAAAAGCAAAACGGTCCGACACAGATAATTTCATTGAGATTTTTACGCAGGTTTTTTCACCTTGTCCTTATCGCACTACTTTTAGGGGCCGCTTCCGTTAGCGAGACGGGTATATTTACCTAAAATATTTAAAACTCAGCTCCTGTTTCGTCTTAATTAGTTTCTAGATGACGTACTAGTGGGACCGCGTCGAGCACCCATACGTTTACCTTATGCGAGTTTCATTTCGGACTTCTTGAAATTTGGTGCAGATAATGTGGCTTGGTTCTTACCTATCGGGAACCACTCTTTAGAAGATATCCCGGCATCGCTCCTGGCAGCAACGATGGCTTCACGCAGCGCGAACGGGACCGCCACTGCCATGCAGATTGGGGGCTCACCGATCGCTGGAACAACCATTTTTGACATAGTAAAGTATGAGTGCCAAAAAATATAAGGTGCTACCTTATTAGTTGCAGATATTTTAACAGATGATACTTTACTTTAAAACAATTAACTTTAAATATAAATTAAGAATATTCAATGATTTTTTTTTTGTTTTAATTTACCGAACAAAAAAAGAATTATACGGAAAACTGCAAAAGGTTATTAGGATGAAGTAGCCAGACAGTTAGGTGTTAGGTAAAAGAAGGGTAAAAGAGGTACTAGAATCTGTTCAATGAGTTCACATTTAATAATCACATTAACATGGTGTTTTTACGTAGCAAATTAGTTTTTCAATTTTCTTTAATAAAAACATCGTAAAAGCTATAATGTTTCATACTTAAATATACTCCAGGAACTGAGTACTATCTGCTGTATAAATATCTGCAACTAAGTAATAAGGTGGCACCTTATATAGTCTTTACAAGGTTACCACAGATGGAGATGTCGTCGATAAGTCAAGAAGTAGGGTATCAGATTATATGACATTTATATAAGTATACTAGCGACCCGCCCTGGCTTCGCACGGGTTGACAAATTATACACTTACACCTTCCTCATGAATCGCTAAGCTCTATTGATAGGTGAAAACCGCATGAAAATCCATTCAGTAGTTTTTGAATTTATTGCGAACAAACACGCAGACAGAGGCGGCGGGGGACTTTGTTTTTTATAAGGTGTAGTGATTAATATAATATATGTATACTTGTAGCTAAATTATAACCCTTTCTGAATGGATCTGTGCTGTGGTCTTTCGCGATAGCTGTAAATGTTCCTGGTCCAAACACCTCATTCGAATATTCTGTTAATTACATCGCACGCTACCTTATCGTAGATTGTCCCCCTGTTTCTTACCTTTGGCTCCAAGAACTCGAGGGTCTGGTATCGATTTATCCTTAAAATAGACGCGGAAATCCTGCGGAATGTCCCGCGCTTGTGGCACGTGATAATTCCATGTGCGGTTCGTGAGCACCTCGCCGGTGTTCTGGTCAAATACCATTTCCTCTGTGGTCCAGTATCCGAGGCCCATGATGAAAGCACCTTCTACCTACAATAAGAGATCAATATTGAGCAATAAAACAAAAAGTCTTCAATGGCTTAAGAGTTAAAGAGTGAAACGTAGAAGCTGCAGATTCCGGTTCGAATCCGGCCTCGGTCACTGGAGGGCATTTTTACTTTTTCTTTGGTATATGACATCGAATTAAGTACCTACTTATTCTGCTTACCTGTCCGATGTCCACATTCGGGCTAATACTGATGCCAGCATCCTCTAGTATGTCAACCCTTAATAACTCCCACTCTCCAGTCAGAACATCAATTTCCACCTCAGCCAATGTCACACCCAACACGTCAGGTTTCAACAAATCCTTTAAAGAGACAAACCCGTGCGTCTGCAGGTCTATTTGGGCCGTATACGCCGCTCTTGTCAATACCTCCCAACTAGGATTTAACAGTGAAAGTCTTAAAGGAGCCAACCTTGCCAATAACTTCTCACAACATCTTTGAACACCCATCCCAACAGACATTGAAGTCGTACTATTCCCCGATATAAGACCATTAGGTGCCGAAATAGTATTATTCGATTTAATCTGAATCTTTTCCACCGGTATTCCCAGAAAATGAGCAGCAATTTGAACCGCCTTGGTATTCAAACCCTGGCCCATCTCGATGCCGCCGTGGGTAATAGATACAGTCCCATCGTCGTAATACACTGACATGTTTACGTCTAGGATCTGGTTACCAATGCCCTGCCAGCGTAATAGAGAAAATCTTAAACCTCGTTTCTTCCATCTGTTTTCACTATTGAATTTGTCGACGGCATCTCTTCTCTCCGTGTATTGGCCTTCCTTTTTAACTCTCTCCACCATAAATCTCAGTTCAATAGCGGCTAGATCTAAATTTCGCAACCTGACCGTAAGAGGATCTATTGACAACTCGTACGATATACGCTCCATGATGAATTCCATATTAGCTATCGCTTCCAGAGTACCTGAAAATAAATAGAATATCTAGTACACTAACCAGTCAAATTGGCTACTCTTTGTGAAACGTCAAAACTATCGATTAGTTTGAATTAAGTTGACTGTGACGTCACAATGAAACTATCTCTTTTGGCACACATCCACCTATGGTATAAGTGGATCTAGTTTCTTGTATTTTTAGTAGTTGCATTTGTCCCATAGTTGCAACCGCCCTGGCTGACCTTACGTGGTTCTACAAACCTGGAGATCTGCACCAAGTATTACTAGCGGTGTCTGTAGTAACGTCGTAGACTTTGTAAAGCCATCGCAATTTCTCATAGCAGTTCTGGTAAACTTCCAACGTCCATATGTATAGCGGTTCATCGACAACGTATCCATTATCCATGTAAAGATTTTCTTTGCCATACCTCACTTTTCCAAATAGATCTACTCCAACCTAAAAACGAAATCATATTTCAGTTAACTACTTATTACAATTTTTGTTGGTATTCCGGTTGAAGTGCAGAGTGCAGTGTTTGTAGAACTTCTAAGTCGGATTTACTCAATATCCCAGTCAAGGGTGTTGACGTTCTTTGCCTCTGATAAGATCAAGGTGAAAATATCTTTAGCTCATCCTTTGTATGACCTTAAATAATTGACATGTGACATGTAGCAGAATTGCTATGAGAAGGTTTCCTCTTTCTTTTCAGGACATCTACGACATAAGTGACATAACATACGCTATCAACGATTGGTGCAAACTCCAGATTACAAATAGAATGCTAATAATTAACTATATATGTATGAACAGCAACATTAATGATACAACAACTAGTGCTAGTGGCCCTTTTGTATTTCTAATAAGGCTTATAAAGTTTTACAGTTTACAGTATTGACAATAGTATAATAGGTTACACAAACCTGGAGATCGGCACCAAGTATTGCTAGCTGTGTCCGTGGTTACATTATATACTGTATAGAGCCAACGCAACTTCTCGTAGCAATTCTGGGAGGTTTCTATCGTTGCCAAGTACAATGGCTCGTCGATCATATATCCGTTGTCTGTGTAAAGGTCTTCTTTTCCGATACGAACTTTTCCCAAAAAATCTACTCCAACCTAAGGAAAGTTAAGGACACAGCATAACTGCAATTCTTAAGCGTTTTCATACCAATAAAGGAGAAAATTTGGATCATAAAAAAGGCTAAATATTCAACCCCTTATTCATAACCGTTTACTAAAGTTGACAAGCCGATAATAATCGTTTATCCCTTTCCGACGTATTGGTATGATGGAAAGGAACACACGATTATTATCGGCTTGTCAACTTTAGTAAACGTTTATGAATAAGGGGGTAAGTCTTCAACGTATTCAACACGACTTGATCTCGTTGCGTTATCCACATGAAAGCACTACACTAGTTGTTTTTTTTTTGTCAGAGGTGGAGGTAATCCTCATTGGATATTGCCGGCCCGGTATCCGGCAGCATGCCCGACTCGGCTGCGGCTGCGTTTCTCCCAGCCGCCTACGGACTAAACCCCTCCACCCTGTAGTGTTTTGTTGCCAGAAACTCTACACTAGTTGTTTGAAAAGTGTGGACAAGTGTGGATAACGATCTGCGGTACACTTGAGGTACACTTGTCCACATTTACCTCCACCATAATGACCACAAAGAAGGACAAGAGTATAAATATCGGCTTAGCTTCAACTTCAAACCTCATACTCCGTAGTGCAAGGGAACCGCTTGCCAATAGCCTTGGACAGAGTAGTAAGCGGGAGTATGATGCGACATGGTCGGTTCAGCTTGTATGTTACCAGCGCGCTCGCCACCGCTACCATTGAGCCGCGGGAGATCTTCACACCGTACGCTCCTCCTAGCCGACGTACGTGGATGTCTATCCTAAGGATAAAGATATATCGTCATCAGCTGCGACTATCTTGAAGAAACGAAAGGCCAGAGATAGAGAAAGACAGAGAGAGGAAGAAATAGACTACTTCGTTGTAAAAAGAATGCTTGTGCGTAATTATGGACATCCTGCCTCGTTGAACCACTTCTGCTACTGACTATACTAGAGGTATAACACTTTAAACTCTCGCGTTTTGTACACATCGGAATTAAAGAAACGAAACGTTCGGAGTGAAACGTCGGAATTAAAGGTAAAAACAATGAAATTATATCGCGGTAGACCCGTTTGTGTAATTAAATATCTATAAGTACTAGAGGTTATAACAATTATTACAAATTTAAGAAATCATTGATGTGTGAGTCAGTATTAACCTGAGATCTTCTTCGAGTTCGAAAGTTTCACAAATCTACTCCCATGTCCATATTCGCTATAATTATAACTGCAACAGATACTTCAAAATTGATACCTACTTGTGTTCAGGTATATTAAGAGCCCGCGATATCACAATCTGCGTTCCATCCATATGCTGCGTCGTACAATGCAACTCTAAACCTTCCTCCGTAGGCTTCGCTACGCTCGCCAACGTCTCCATACAGAAGTGCGACTGCTGATATATCGTCTGCTTCCCTCTTATAATATTAAACAACACTCCTTTCTCTTCACCACCACCATCCTTTTCTCCAGCCTTTCTCACTCTAGCGGGATACTTCATTGCTTCATTTATGTCGATCACAGGTTTAGAAACACCTTTGTATTTAACGTGAACTAGTTTCGTAGCGTATTCGGCAATGGCTCTAGTTTCAGCTACGATGACTCCGATAGGTTGTCCGTTGTATCGGACTGCACCGGAGCAGAATACTTCTTCTCGTTTGAGGAAGAAAGCGTTGTCGCCGGGAGTAAAGGCGTTTGTTCCGGGAATGTCTTTGGCTGAGTAAAATGCGACGACGCCTGGATGCCGCTGAAATATTAGTTTATTTTACAATTATTCTTTTACGAGTTGATTATGGAAACTGTACTGAAAATGGAATTAATATCCTTATCCTGAACGATTTAAAAATCTTAAATGTATGTGAGAGATAAAGAAGAAGGTGATTTAGGTAATAATAATGGAAACACAGAACTAGAGTATTGAGTGATACACTGACGTTGGAAATATAATATATATTTAAATTAAACCATCATAACATTATAACACAATAACAGATATTCCTTTCTTTTAGCGCTGTGACATTTTGACATAGAACTCTAGTAAATTCATAATAACATTGATAACTAACCTGCCAGTATAAATCTATACATACTCAACACGCCTCCTTAGATTTTTACATGGCAACACATTAACACTAGCAACACTAATCCTCAATAATAAATTAAATAGAATTCACATTCTTTGAACAATTACTATTTTCAAACTTTATCTTGAACACGATGTATAACACGGTGTATATTATGTTACATTTAACATTTGTCTAAATTTAAAGAATTTAACATGACCTAACGATTTAATCAGGATATCCGCTACATTATCTTCAGAATTCACTTTTATAATATCTATAACAGTTCCACTAACCTGACCTTATAGAGATCGTTGGTTTTCTTCGTATACACCCATTTAACATCAAGTACCTTTTGTTCACTGAAGCATTCACCAGCGTCCAAGTATTATTCATCACAAGACTGTTCATCTCTCTACTATCCATTGTCTCTTTCCATTGATCTGCCTCGTTACATTTGGTCGCCTCCTGAAAAGTATCTGGAATCATCGCATCACAATAATGAACAGTTATACAGTAGTAGCCGAATTCTTCGTCGAAACGGACTGGTGCTTTAATTTGTCTCTTAGACTTTCTCGTCTCATTAATTACGTTGTCGTCATTGTCATTATCATTCTCTTGTACTGTATCTTCAGGTTCAATCTCATTTAGGGTATCTTCCCACTTTTCTTCTTCTTTTTTATTTACTTCTTTACCTTCTTCCTCGCCGTCAAAAGCAATTAATTTCACATCTTTTTCAATTATATCTACGTGTCTTGCTATGATAATTCTGTCATTAATCAGTACTCTATAACCAACATCTGTATATCCAAGAAGAATTCCCATTTCTGATTTATGGTCCCATTTTGACCTTCGCCTTTCTTCTGGCGTTCTAACATAAACTTTACTGCCGTACATTTTTAAATATTTTGCAGATGGCTTCTTCTGGAAAAATAGTTCATAGGGAGTCTTTCTTTCTAGAGTATTTGTCAATATTCGGTTCTTTAAATAAGCTGCTGTTTTTACGGCTTCTGGCCAAAATCGTCTGTCAACTTTTGCTTCTGCTAAAAGGCATCGTGCCATATCCATAATCGATCTATTATATCTTTCTGCTGTACCGTTCAACTCATGCACATATGCTGGGCAGGGCTTAATCATAATACCCTTTTCTCTCGCAAAATTAAATATTCTTTTATTAATATATTCTCTACCGTTGTCGCATCTCAATTCCTTTATTACTTTTCCTGTTAAATTTTGTAGCTCATTTACATATTCCACAAAACAGTCATATACTTCTTCCTTTGATCCGATACAAAATACTTTTGCTAACTTGCTAAAATCATCTATAAATGTTAGAAAATATTTTTCTCCTTGATGTCCTGTCGTTCTATGTGGTCCATTAACATCCGTATGCACAATCTGTAATATATCTTCTGCTTTAGTCCGATTATTATTAAATGGTAAGTTATGCATTTTGTTTTCAACGCAGATCGCACATTTCATATAGTCTGACTCTAATTGCTCAGGTATTCCTTCCAATAGTTGTTTTCTGCACATAACGTCAAGATGATTGAAATTTACATGACCAAGTGTTCTATGAAGTTTTTCTTTCAATGTCATATTACTGCTTGCTATTATACATTTACACCAATTGTTTTTGTAATAAAGCTTGTCATTTTATATAATCTGTCCTCTTTCTTCGCAATTGCTATTAGTTCTCTATTCCGGTTATATATCTTTGACAAATGTCCTGACGAAATTATTGTATGATTGTCTGTAATCTTCGCATAGCTCAACAAGTTTGCGCTCATCTCTTTTATGTAAAATACATTACCTATGACCACTTTATTTTTATTCTCATAAACAGGAAAATATGTTGTAATGCTGCCAACTTTCGTTGCGTTCAAAAATCTTCCATCTCCAACTTTTACTTTTACGGGCATCTTTAAAGTTATATATTTGTCAAAATATTCATCTGTATTTACGATGTGGTCTGTGCAGCCGCTGTCTAAAAGCCAATTTATCTGACCCAACTTTACGGTATTCTCTTCACTTTTCGTCGAATTATGCACAATTGATGTGTGGAAGCTATTTCTGTTATAATATGTATTGCTCTGGTAAGATCCTCTACCTCTATTTGGTCTAAAATTATGGTCACCACGTCCACGACCATGATGTGGACCTGAATATCCGCTGCCGCGACCACGACTTCCGTGCCAGCAATCTCTGCGCACGTGACCGGGCTTTCCACACGTAAAACAAGTCGGTTTATTTTCAGTATTTACTTTAAATGCGTTCGATCGGTTAGGTAGCACTTCATCTACTTTTTGTAAATTTTTCATTCGTATTTTACTTTTCAGATATTCAACAGTTCTTTCAGTTTCCGGTAACACGTCTATTAAATCGCCTATGTAGCTGTAACTTTCCGGTAGCGCTTTTAGCATATAATTTAATTTTTCACCTTCAGAAATAATGGCGCCGGCATTTTTCAAATCATTGACACATCTTTCAAAATCGTCGAAGAAAACATTTATATCCGTATATTTAGCCAGCTTTATATTTTCTAGATTATTTCTGCACACAATTTGTAAAGCGGTAGATTCTTTCAAATACATTTCGTTGAATTTTAATATTATTTTATATGCCGACTCTACCTCGCTTATATATTCTAACTGCCGATTGGTAATAGCGCTGTAAATATAATTCGTGGCTTGAATATCCATCTCTTCCCATTTACTAGCATCGTCCTTGTCTGTTTTATCTCTAGTTGCTACTTCCTTACATTTCTTAAATTGTAAATATTTCATCAACCGAATTTTCCAGTTCGCGTATTCAGTTCCGTCAAACACGGGTATAATTATTTTATCGCTATTACTCATTTTGCCACTTACTTGTCGATATCTTGCCGCTTATTCTTCATTCACACGATCCTGCTACCATATTGAGTGATACACTGACGTTGGAAATATAATATATATTTAAATTAAACCATCATAACATTATAACACAATAACAGATATTCCTTTCTTTTAGCGCTGTGACATTTTGACATAGAACTCTAGTAAATTCATAATAACATTGATAACTAACCTGCCAGTATAAATCTATACATACTCAACATAGAGGATAAGAAAAATAAAATAAGATGAGAAAACAGACAAGCTAATATAGAAATGTTAATTAAAAAAACTCACGAGAGCTTCGCTGGGATCAATATTGTCGAGGTCGCCGATGGGCACGGAAGCGAGCACGAAGGCGCCAAACACTTCGTGCGGCAAGCTCGGCAGATCTTCCGAGTACGGTGCCTCACCTGCACACTGGATCTAAACACAAACATCTGTTATAGGACGAGCCTAAAAAAATTCTGCTACTACGAGCAGCTACAGTAGCTACACACAGGTCATCGTTTAGGATTTACCTGGGGCCAAATTCGACACGTACTTATCTGACATTTGAAATCCACTTCATATCCTCAGTTGATTGTATCGCATGTTCGTCGAATCGCATTCTATCGCAAACATGCGATCGAAAAAATAAGTAAGAAAAAATCAACTTTGTTTTATTACTACTATACGGTTTATTATAACTTTGAACTCGGGGTATGTCGGTTACGTCGGTTTGGTTTCGTTGTCACCTAACTGTGGATTGCTAATGTCAAATTTTGACAGGTGTGGATACTATCGCTAGACTTTTTTGTCCATGGGCTTGGGCACCATCTTGGAGTTTTTGACGTGCGAAAGGGTATTTTATAGCATAGAGTAAAGCTTTTTTTTTTAGTATATACGTTTACAGGAATTAATGACATCTTGTGAGCGATAGATGAACTAACGCGCTATTCACGGTGCGGCGGCGAGTAGTGGAACTATACGTGACAATTTCCATCAATCAAAAGGGGACTACACTGTTGATGGTCGATAAAGGCTATTATTAATTGAATTTTAACAGCACGAACGCCTTATTGACAAGCGTTCTTTTTGTTAAACCCACACCTATACGTCAAATAATGCTCGCTCCACACATTCACCTATGAACGCTCAAAAATGCTTATTCACGTTCATAAACCAAGTTGTACTTTAACCATATTTAGAAAAGTCCGTTTTTTATTACTGGGTGGAATTAGGGATGAAAATCCCGGAAAAAATCAAATGCTTATCGATCATTTCACAAAATTTAGTTTTTCCGGTTTTTTTCCAGTTTAGGATGACTCATGTTAGACCGGGCTGTGGCCGGGCCGGAGCTTCCGGAGCTTCGTTTTCTATGCAAAGCGTTATGTCATCACCATGCAGGGCTCGGGAATGGCACGGTGCGGGCCCGGCCCGGTCTTGCTATGTGCAAAGCCCTGACCCCCCGGAGTTTCTTCACAATTTTCACTATGATATTGATGCATCTAGGTGATTTGTTTACAGTACCTATGTTTACATATGGCCTACCGCAAAACGCGTTAATCGAAATTTCGTTGTCTGCCTCTCTGTCGATCGAATGGCCAAGAGTGATAGGCCCTGGGTTGTGCTATTATTATTAACACTTTAACTGTCCCTCGCCTTCACTACTGACATGGACCGATACGTCCGTGCATTACAGGTAATGCACAAATACAAATAGTTTGACGGTGCATGTCATGTAATGCACGGACGGTAACGCCCTCTACGCAGGGTTTTGCGTAATATTGCCTATTTCCTGCCTCAAACTACAGTGCGACAGAAACCAGTAGAAAATAAATGAGGGCGCCACTTTCTACGTTACTATCCCTTTTTTGACGTAAAATGCTTAAACATGGCAACAATTTAGTATTGAATATTAATAGTTCCAGTTTATTTAATTTCTACTATTTTATGTCGCACTATACCCAAAGGCACTAACTACTGAAATAATACAATAGTACTCTTTGTATATATATTTTTTATAATAAACTGAACGGGCATTGGCTCTAGTCACACCTGATGGAAAGTGAAAACAGAGCCTAAGATGATGGAGCTTACCGGCTCAGTAAGTAATAGCCTATTCACTCTTGCTTTAAAGAGACCGAGGTCAAATTTCCCAGGAAACACAGATGACGGAAGCGCATTCCATTCCTTAATCGTCCTTACCAAAAAAGATGAGGCAAATCGTTTTGTGCGGACAAATGGAATATTAACAACGAACGGGTGCATTCGCTCCTCGCGCCTGGACGTCCGGAAAGGGAAAGCTGGGATCAGGTCGTGCAATTCTTTTGCGCACTCCCTAGAAACACCGATAGACATGTAACTCGTCGGCGATGATATGAACAAGACTTTGTAACTTTGATTTGACAGCCATCGCCAAAAAGTATATGAGCCCGGCGCTCTATCGAGTCCAGGGCTGCCAGCTGATACTTGGCGGAACCGTCCCATAGGTTGCAGCAGTATTCCATGCACGAAGGGACCTATGCTTGGTGCCGCCTCACCTTAAATATTAGGACATCAAGTTTCTTGGCAGCAGTCCTGAACTCAATAGTCGACCCGAAATTTAGGTTGGATTATTATTGTTCTAATACAAAGGTCGCAATGAGATCATAGAAATGATCATATATATGGAACCCTATTTGATAGCAATCCTACAATTATGATCATACACGCCAAATTTGTTAAAATTGTGTGTGGTACTAAACAGCACGTCCACGGATGATTTTATTATTTCTTTTGCGGTACATATTCATGAAACGAAATGTACTTTTATGTACTTATGTTTTTAAAAAATGTACTCGCACGGTTTTGGCATAGCGACATACAGGTCGTGGTCGTGCTGGGTAGATACTGCCTGGCACGACCACACTATATTTATGGTTAATTTAATGTCAAATGAATACAAAACAAATGTACTCAAATTGTACTATGTACAAGCACATCAAAATGTGACAGTCATACTGCAAAAATCGCTGTCATGATTAAATAAGAGCACCGTGAACAAAGTTTTGTACGGTGCTCTAAAAAGGTGAACCTAAGGGCTGATTTAGACGGCGCGCGAACTCGCATGCGACTTTCATTACATTTTTTTTGATCGGCTGGTTGAAATAACTAAAATCTCATGAGAGTTCGCGCGCGCATAATGTCTAAATGTGGGATCATCAATGTAAAGGGACCTTATTGTCGATGGCGTTTACGCCGCACTGCGACGAGCAGCGTTGTATTTGTATCGGAGCATCGTTTATAATGGCGGAAACGATGCCACCAGCCGATCAAAAAAATGTAATGAAAGTCGCATGCGAGTTCGCGCGCCGTCTAAATCAGCCCTTAGGTTCACCTTTTTTAATCATGACAGCGATTTTTGCAGTATGACTGTCACATTTTGATGTGCTTGTACATAGTACAATTTGAGTACATTTGTTTTGTATTCATTTGACATTAAATTAACCATAAATATAGTGTGGTCGTGCCAGGCAGTATCTACCCAGCACGACCACGACCTGTATGTCGCTATGCCAAAACCGTGCGAGTACATTTTTTTAAAACATAAGTACATAAAAGTACATTTCTTTTCATGAATATGTACCGCAAAAGAAATAATAAAATCATCCGTGGACGTGCTGTATAGTACCACACAAAATTGTTGTTATTACACCATCATCTGTAAATATGTAGTTAGTTAATAAATTTGTGTGTATGCCTACTAACATTCGTTGAAAGATTAAAATTAAAATGACGAAATTGATCCTTTGTTGGTCTTAAATCAATTTAATTTAATTTTTAATCATAGGGTAATTAAATAACAACAATTTTAACAAATATGGCGTGTATGATCATGATTGTAAAATTGCTTTCAAATAGGATCCCATATTATATTAATATGATCATTTATATGATAGTTTAATTAATTGCCTTGTATTTTTTAGAAATCATAATTGCCCCAATGAGGGTGCCATTGGACGGTCGACGCAGTCTTAACTAATAACATCTTATTGACATACATTCTTACATATCAAACGAGAAAGCATAAACATTTTTTTTAATAGGTAGGTAGGTAGGTAGGTAGATAGGTATATCTTTCTTTGACGTGGCTGCTATAGTCTTCAGGATTTGATTTGCCGTGTGATCATCGCTTTCCGGTTGCAACTTGATGCCATCGAGGAATGTCCATAGTATATATATGAAAAAAAATATTATAATACCATTCATTGTATGACAATACCTTCTACTACTAGAGGGCATTCCGGGAGTGGGCAGTCAACGTTAAAAAATGTTCAAACGCTGGAAAGTGCAGGGGTCAAAATGTCCATACGGAACCGGCTGTCTATGCAACTAGACGTAACTAGACGGAGCCCCGCTTCGCGGGGCTCCTATTTCTCGGCGGTTTGCCCTTCGGGCATCTGAAGCTACCTAACGAACCTAACCTACCTACTTTTTGCCACATAGACAGCCGGTTCCGTATGGACATTTTGACCCCTGCACTTTCCAGTATTTGAACATTTTTCACGTTGACTGCCCACTCCCGGAACGCTAGAGGGCACCTTTAACCTTCTTTTGGCAGTGATAATAATATATCCTTACAAAAATAGGTTAGGTGTCTAATTGTGTATCAATGATATTTTCAGTGGCTCATCTCTGTAGCTTACTGTTATATATATACTAGCTTTTGCCCGCGACTTCGTCAGCGTGGAATTATTAATTTAGGTAGGTAGCTATTATTTTATTCAATCAGTTAAAGGGTGATTTCTTGAATGAAAATAACTCTTTGTCGTTCCCCGAGATCAAACTATCTCTATTCTATGGTGTACTTTCGTTTGGGCCAAATACCTTTTGCCAAATTTCACTTCCCAACAAACTTATCGCAATAGTTTCATTTCCCATAGGAACCTTTAGCAAAGTTACACTTCGCATATAATTTATTTGGTCAAATTATCACTTGGCATGATTTTACTTTGTCAAATGTTGTTAGGACAAAAAATTATTTAGCAAACGATTTTTATTGACTAATATTATATTCCAAAAAAGCCGTTAAGTGGGTTAGGTTAGGTTTACAGAAACGAAATGCTACTAGAAAAGTGGGTTTGTTTAGGTCGGAACTGCGATCCTCACAGAACCGAACTGCTATCAGAGAAGTGGGTTAGGTTAGGCTAGAACTAAGACCCTTACAGAAATGAAATGCTACTAGAAAAGTGGGTGGTTTTACCTCCTTTTCTACATAGTGCACCATCTACAATAATCTTTCACCGGCCCCCATAGAAACCGGTATTTTTTTTCTTAAAAATTATAATGTTTATGATTCAACTAATCACATCCGTAGGGGGAAGCGGGGCAGCTTGGTACACCTTTTTTTGAAATCGATTTTAGGCCTCAAAATGAACTCTAAACACTTTGATACATTACATGGGACACTTTGATACATCGTTTTGGCACGTGAATCAAAGTGCCCCGTAAGTGTTTCAAACTGCCCCGCAGAGCACACTTTACAGATCAACTCAGTTAGCTGACCAGTAGTAAACTTTTTAAACATTACAAAACGTCTATAAGTGCGGTGCTATTAGAACATACTACAGTTATGTCAAAAATGCATTTAATTCGGTCGACCGCGGTGCTCTGTTAGCAGAAGTAAAAAAAGAGCTACCAGAACTTTACAAATACATTTGGCAATGCTACGGAGCACCTTCAAAATTACTTTTTGGAAATGATATTATCTTGTCAAGTATGGGCTGCCAACAGGGAGATCCGCTTGGGCCTGCCATTTTTAGTTTGGTCATTCACCCCATCATCTCTAGTCTAAATTCAAAATTCAATTGTTGGTACTTAGATGACGGCTCCCTTGGCGGAGACGCACTAACCGTACTACAAGATATACAATCTATCATAGATAAATTTTCGAAAATCGGGCTTGCATTAAATTTCACTAAATGCGAAATTTTTATTCCAGATCACGTTCCATTGAATACAAAAATAGATATACTAACAAATTTTAACGCAGTTTTACCTAATATTTCCGTTCATTCAAAAACATCCCTCACCCTTTTAGGCTCACCAATTTTTGACGAATCAATCGCACCCGTCATTAACTGTAAATTAAATTTATTCAATAATACATCAGACCTCCTATTTAAAATAAATCCCCATATGGCTCTTTTCATCATTCGTTTTTGCTTATTTACACCCAAATTTATGTATTTACTCCGCAGTTGCCCAATTTGGAAATTTCCGTCCATCCTGTCTTCCATAGACTCCTCCCTTCAGGCAAGCCTTTCCAAAACACTGAACATTCATCTCGACAATAGTTCATGGACCCAAGCGGTTCTACCCATAAGGCTGGGTGGACTGGGCGTTCGCACTTCGGCCAGTTTGGCTCTACCCGCGTTCCTGTCCTCAGTATACGGCTCGCTATCTCTCGTCGGTATTATTTTAAACCTTCCTCAGATACCTGACGATGAGATAGCGAATCTAAGTGAGGCCAGGGAGGCCTGGTGTGAGTCGTGTCCGGGTGAGGACATCCCAGTCGCCCGTCACATTCAGCGGGCTTGGGACTCCCCTCCCTTAAAAGCAGCTCATACCACACTTCTTCAGGATAGTCCGGACGACTTCGAACGTGCCCGAATTCTAGCCGTATCAGCCCCCGAGTCGGGCCATTGGCTACGAGCACTCCCTTCCCGTCAAATAGGCACCGTTTTGGACCCAAGTAACTTGAGAATAGCTATATGCTTAAGGCTTGGGTCCAAAATATGTGTCCCTCACACTTGCGCCTGTGGCAAAAACGTCGATCAGCTGGGCCGACATGCATGGCCTTTCATGCCCCAAAAGCGCCGGCCGCCTATTTCGCCACGGTACCATCAATGATTTGGTCCGTCGGTCGCTTGCCACCGCGTCTGTGCCTGCGATTCTCGAACCCGCGGGCATGGCGAGGGACGATGGCAGGCGCCCCGACGGGGCCACATTGGTGCCGTGGAAACTAGGTAGGGTGTGGGACGCAACGTGCGTAGATACCTTCGCACAGTCCCATATCCAGGCGACCCGCACCCAGGCCGGCGGCGCGGCTGACCAGGCCCAGGTTCTCAAGCGCCGCAAATATTCGTCCTGGCGGTTCAGCGAGGAAACGCCGCCAGCGTAATGGGTACCATGCCACAGGCGGACCTGCTAGAGGGGGTATTCTTTTTATAATTAGGTTTTTATTTTATAGGTAAGTTTCTTTTATTTTAGTTTTAATTTTAATTTCTTTGTAGTTTTAGTTTGTTTTAATAAGTTATTTTATATTCAATATGTTACATTCGTAAGTTAAGTTAATTATGTTTGTCATGTTGGTATATAGTTATTTCGGCGTTTTTTTACACGAAGTAAAATAAAAAGTGCTGACAACCAGTTATTAAGCAGGTGCACTAAAACTACAAAAAAAAAACTTTTAATGAAATCAGTGTCAGTTTTTCACAAAAAGCTACTTTGGTTGTTGGTTGTAACAAAAAAACTGGCAGGGGCACTTAGATACACTAGAGGGGCACTTTGACATGTTCAAAACTGCCCCAATCTTTATTGTACCAAAGTACCCCAATGGTCAAATAAATGAAAACTAATTTATTAAAAATATACTATTAAGTATTAACAAAAAGAATAGATAGTATAGAGGGGTCCTCTCATTGTAAATTTTGTAGTCACAGTAAATTTACTGCCATCTATCGACACACGACTAAAACTCAAAATGAAAACGTATAAAGTTATCAAAAAATGTATATATATGGATAAATTATTTTATTATTTTTATATCATTTTGATCCATGTTCATTCAACTAATATCTATGTGTTAAAATTGTTAAATATGAAACGGTGTCGTCACGCCATCTAGCCGAGGATAGGCTAAAGGTGTGTGCGCCATCTATTCGAGAATGACTTTTGCTTCAATTCCGAGGCACGTTTTTTTCTTAGACTTTATTCGTCTTATACGAAGTTAGATATGTCTTTGGTATTAAGTACTTTAAAATAATAAGCTTACTCTATTACTGAATAAACGTACTAAGCGCTCATTATGATGTTCATCCGGTAAAGTCTAAAATTTCGCACCACAACTCGATTAAAAAATCATAATTTATTTACTATGCGACCGCGGAAACACGTTTTCACGCACTAAGCGGCAACGGCTGGCAGGAGAGATGTGCCGAAGCTGGTACCTCACTCACATATACAAAGCCACGTTTTAGTGTTGCAGAAGGTGAACATAAGTTTTTAGTTAAGGAATTAGTGTGGGTGTTCAAAACTGCCCCTTGTGCCTATCTGCCCCGCTTCCCCTCTATGCGTAAAACATAACCAAAGGTCGGGATTAAGTATTTCAAATAAAACAAAAATAAAAATATCTATTGGTATGTAAATTGTATCCCATGCAATGTTATGCTTATTTTACTAAATAATACTTGGTAAAATGAAACTTGTCCAAGTAATTATTTGCTAAACAATAACTTGCCAAAAAAGACTATTGCTAACTGAAAAATTGCGATAAGTTGTTTTGCCAAACATTTTTTTGGGAAATGATAATTTGGGAAACATAGTTTGGGATGTGATACTTTGGGAAACGTTTTTGGCCCATTCGTTAGTAAACCCTATTCTATACCCAACTAAATCGTGCACCAGCGCCGGTACTACACCGCGCGGGCGGGACAGTTCCTATTGACAAAGTTTGTTGTGCAGTTGGTGTTAAGTCCCCATACAAAACACCACCCCTTTAAGGGATGATTTCTGGAATAAAAACTATCCTATGTCCTTCCTCGGGACTCAAACAATCTCTATACCAAGTTTCAAATAAATCGGTTCAGCGGCTTAAGCGTGAAGAGGTAACAGACAGACAGACAGCCACACTTTCGCCTTTATAATATTAGTATGGATGGACATGCACTAGTTCAAGGACGTGTAAGGGCCATTTTATTTAAAGGTGTCCCATACACTTTCTTTTTCATATTTGGGATTTTTTATGTTTTTACTCAGAATCATGAGCTTTTTTGATCCTAATAGGAGAAATAAAGTAGTGTCCGACCGAAGGTTCGGTTTCGGTTTCGGTTTCGGCCAGTTTCGGCCAAAAAATCATGTTTCGGCTGTAGTTTCGGTTTCGGCCAAAAAACGGCCGAACCTTTCGGCCGGGCCGAAACTTACGAAATGGTACTTCGTACTATCAAAGTACTATGAAACTAAACTATGTGACAAAGACCAAAAGTTGGGGAATAAGTAGGACAACAATATTAATATGTACCTACATATACTGATTCATGTATAGGTACAGTAATTAACTGGTTTATTATCAAAACACAATTCCACTAATGAGGGCGCCACTAGACGCAGTCTTAAGAGGCTGTTAATACCTATAACGCGCACACTGTCTAATTGTATCGGAGTAAATGAGATAGCACTGTCGCATGTTACTGGGCCTGGGCAAAGGAATAATAAGAAAACTCATCATCTTCCTCGTGTAATCCCGGAATTTTTGACACGGCTCATGGGAGCCTGGGGTCCAATTGACAACTAATCCCAAGAATTGGCGTAGGCACTAGTTTTTACGAAAGCGACTGCCATCAGACTGACCTTCGAACCCAGAGAGTAAACTAGGACTTAACGGGACTAGTCCGGCTTCCTCACGATGTTTTTCCTTCACGGAAAAGCAAATAGTAAATATCAAATGATATTTCGTATACCTATAAGTTCCCAAAAACTCATTGGTACGAGCCGGGGTTTATACCTGCGACCTTCGGAGTGAAAGTCGCACGCTCTTACCGCTAGGCCACCAGCGCTCAAGGAAATATCTGGCTTTTTAATACAATCGACATTGGTTGGAGTTTGTGCTCAACTACTTATCCTGAAGCCTGAAGCACGGCTTTGACTTCGCATGAAAGTTCGCCTCACTGGGGCACTTCGGACTTTTAGGCCCAGGTGAAGATCGGTACCCGGCCTTGCGATATTTTAACAAAAAATTTCGCGCTCGCTGCGCTCGCGTTTTTGGTTGACCCTGTATCTACATGTTAGCTTGACTGGTGAATGAATAGAGTTTAGACTAAGAAAATTCTGCAATGATTTTGATAGCATACGCAGTGCAACTAGTGCAAATGTTATTTATACGTCATAATTTCATAGAAGTTTTGACGTTTAAAATAACACTTGCACTGCGTGTGTTATCAAAATCGTTGCAAAATTACCTTGGTCTAACTCTAGTAATTTAAAAAAAAAACTTGTTAAGTAACATCAATTTCAAGGACATTGGGTGTTGACAGCTCCATAATATGTGTGTAAAAGCGGTTTTATGACATTTTTTAAACGATTTTAACAAGTCTACAAAAGGTTCGGTTTCGGTTTCGGTTTCGGCCGAAACTAGAGCCAAAGCCGAACATTCGGTTTCGGTTTCGGTTTCGGCAAAAAAACATGTTTCGGTCGGACACTAAAAAAAAGTGTCCCGAAATTTCCATAAAATTTTCGATCTTTACATTCCGTGACTGCCATACAAAGTCTATGAAAAATGGTACCGGAATGGAAATAAAAACCTTGGCACACTTTTTTTCTTCTATTAGGATAGAAAGAGCTCGTGATTCTGAGTAGAAATAACATAAAATTTCCCAAATTAAAAAAAAAGTGTAGGGGACAACTTTAAATAAAATGACCCGTAAGCGATAAGATAGAGATTCCGTGTCGGTAATAAAAGAGATAGATAGGTATATTAATAGTTGATCGCTGGCTGTTCACATTGCACGAGGACTCTCTTTAAAGTACTATGCCTTATGGGAAACAGTCGAAGAGATAGCTCAGAGCCGGAAACCGCTACCAACTTTTAGTATGTTGTTGCGCATGGAATTGGGTCTCCAAAACTGCCGGGAGACAGCGGCGCCGGCCATCTACTTCAGGCCTTCAGCGGAATGATATCATCAAAATGACTCCCGTCTCGTTGCGAATATTGCATATTGCACCAAAACTATACATGGCACATACACGTGTGGGGTATTAAATGAAAGCTAATGAAATATTCTATACTTCATTTATACAGTGTGTACCAAAATATACAACAGTTTAAGAGCTATTTACAAAATAAACAAAATGAGGTAAAAAGATATTCGATTATTTGGATTTTATAACCAAACCAAAAGTCGGACGTTAAAGAAATGTACTACAACATTAAAGATGACATCTCAAGGCATACACTGATATCAAAAAAATCCAAATTTGACCAAATATGTGGAAATTATGAAATGAAATGTATTATAAGTCACCTAAACATTGTTTGCAGAAAAAAAATATGGTTTAAGAGCTATAATAGTGATGAGCCGTGGGAATTTTCCCGGGAACGGGAATATTCCCAACGGGAATATTCCCGGGCATATTCCTTTGTTTCCGGGAATATTCCCAAATCAAGGGAATATTACAATTCAGATTGGGTAAATCAAATTTTAAATTAAAGTTTGTTAAAATATGTATAATACGTTGAAAAATAAAATGACGTTCACAAAAAACCTCGTCTTTATTCTAGATACATAAATTATACATGTTTTAAATACTAAATTTTAAGCTTTTTTGTTCAATCACAAAATCGTTTATCTTTTTCGCGGTGCATTTTATGTGCAATATTTTTTTATTTGTTATTTGAGAGTTTATGTTTCTATCTCTTTCTTTCAATATATTGGTATCCCTTCTTCTAAAAAGATAAACCATGGTGCACTTACTCAGTCTTTGAACGTATCTGGTGCTATCAACACGTGCGTAGATGTGCAATGTGCATAAGTCATGAGGCCGAAAAGTAAAGTGTTTGAACATTTTACTACTCATACAGTTAACAACAAAGTCACGTTTTGTTGCAAATATTGCAATACTGTGTATTTATTTAAAAATGCTACGAAATTCGCCTGCCATTTAAGCAAATGTGCCAAAATACCATGTGACGTTCAGTGTTTCTTTAAAAACCGTGAAAAAAATAAGTCCAGCAGTGCTGCAAGTGAATCGCATGGTGAACCTAGCGGTTCTACACATTCTCACATTCCATATCAAGAGCCAAACCAGGACTCTACTATGTCTGATGTCACAGATAATTCGAGTACATCGATGAGCATCATGAACACCGCAGAAACTGTAAGTTAATAATAGAATATAAGTACATGATTGTATTGCATGATAGTGAATTGACCACGAAAGTGCAACACGTGGTAATTTAATTGTGACGTTATCTGGTAAAGGGAGCTTATTGTCAGTGGCATTTACGCCATTGTTAACGATGACACCATACTACCCTCTACTCAAAGGTCCCTTTACTCAGATAACATCACAATTATTTTTTTTTAAATATAGAACGAGACTTAACTGTGGTAATTTTACTGTAATTTTAGATAAGGTACCTATTTACTTGTATGATGTAAACAATTAAAATTAATTACGTTACGCTATTCAGAAATAAATAAAAATACCACACGTTGCACTGGCACACAAAAATTCAAAGCCACGTGTTTTTTAAAGTGCAATAGTAACATTACTTATTACTGTTTTCAGGTTGGAATCCACCAAGCTATTGCAAGAGCGATTTATGTAACTGGTTCACCATTTTCGCTGTTTGAGCATCCGTTATGGAAAGAAGCATTCCAAAAGGTGAATCCCTTATATAAATTACCGTCCCGAAAACAGCTGGCAACAACTCTTTTGGATAAAGAATACGCAGAAGTAGAATTAGACGTGACGGATAAAATAAAACGAGCCAGCGTTTTACACGTGGCGATTGATGGCTGGTCTAATATAAGGAAAGAGCCGATTATAAATGTTATCGTATATACACCGAAGCCCTTGTTTTACAAGTTCATCGAGACAGATAATAACAGACACACATCTGAGTATCTATGTAATCAAGTGTCAAATATAATGGAAGAGTTCGACACATCAAAGTTTTTTGGAGTTGTAACAGATAATGCGGCTAATATGGTGCGTTTCGGCAAACTTCTGCACGGCAAATATAGTCAAACACAATGGACTGGGTGTTTAGCTCACACTTTACATCTTTTAATAGGAGATATATTGAAGATATTAAAGATTAGAAAATTGTTTAAGCACATTGTCAATGTCATCAAAACGATTTCAAGTTCCCACATTCTTGGTGCTGAATATAGAAGGATCGCTGAAGAAAAGTCTGTGAATATTACACTCCATTTGCCAGTGAAAACCAGGTGGGGCAGCTATTTGTTTTGTTTGCAGAGTTTTCTGAAGTCGAAAGTTGTACTACAAAACATGGCAGTGAATATGGCCACCGGACCATTGAGACGATACAAAATCGAACTGTTGAATGAAGATGTCTGGTCAGAAGTGCAAGATCTAGAAATAGTCTTAAAGCCAATTGTCCAATGGATTCTAATGTTGGAAGGAGATTACCACGCAGTGCACTTAGTGCATAAAGCATTTAATGATCTACATAAATTATTAGACACCCCGACTTCCAAAAACTTTTTAGAAGACAGTTTACCCACCTTCAAAAATAAGTTTGAGGAAAGAAAACTGAATGCCTTAAAACCTTTACATTTGGCCGCAGCAATTTTGGATCCCAAAAATCAAGGAGCTTGCTTAACAAATGAAGAACACCTAGATGGATGCGATGTTATAATCAATATGACTGATGATGATGCTTCCGACATATTAGTGGATATCGCTAACTATAAAAGTCGTAAAGACATGTATGAGAAAGATTTTTTGTGGAAAATGGCTGAAAAGGTGGAACCAGTAGTTTGGTGGGAAACCCTTTTTTCGAAGACTGCATTAGGGAAAATAGCTTTGAAAGTACTATCGGTACCTGCAACTTCAGCGGCAGTAGAGAGATCGTTTTCGACTTTTTCTCATATCCATTCGAAAAAAAGAAATCGCCTAAAAACAAATAGAGCAGGAAAGGTGACCTTTATATCACACAATTGGAAACTCATAAATAAACCAACTCCACAAAAACCTGCAATGCCAATTTTATCTGATTGTGTTTGGGACTCAGGAGATGCAAGTTCAGATTCTGAGGATGACTTTTCTGACATTGTGGATATTGAGGAAAGCTCTAATTTATGTTTGGGTCTCAGTGATACTGAGGTTGAAAATATCACAATGCGAAATGCACAAAGCTCTGACGACACTGATAACAGTGGCTGATAGTGTAGACAGTTAGAATATGTGATAGCATTAGACTTTATAGAACTAAGTAAATCCAATATTTACAGATAATGACAAAAAATGAACATATAGATATACTCTTTTATAGATATTTTTAGATTTTATATTGTTACTAGGCGGGCCCGCGGCTCCGCTCGCGTAAATGAAATAAAGAGTTTGTCTTTCGTTAATTACCGACATTATTATGTACCTATTCAACCCTGCCAGTGTTCATAACTCTGTGATAGGGACTTCTTATTTGTAACCGTTATTTAGATAAATTAATTCGCAAATTTCTCAATAAATGATGTCATTTGATAAGATAAAATGATGGCAAGATTGTATTTTTTAAAATTATTATTTATTTTTATAAGAACAGTCCAGTCAGCACAAATGTTCATTAGATTAATTTCCGCCTTAAGACGAATTAGGACGACCACCGCCCATATATCGCCTTTTCATACAAACGTAGGTAGTCCCCATTTTCCTTTCTGGACATAACAATACTTACTACGGTGACGCAACGATCCAAAAAGAGTCCTGGGCTCCGATACCAGATCACGCCATGTTTCTCGGTCTTGCGATAGCTCTCGCCAGTCGCTATGGCCGAGGTTGAGCAGGTCTTGAGCAACGACGTCGTTTCTGCGGTACCTAGGACGTCCAATCGGGTGTCTCCCATTTCGTTGTCCCAAGTACGCTCTCTTCACGGCAAGATCCTCTCCCATTCTCTCTGTGTCCGAGCCACTGAAGCTAAGCCGCTTTGGTCTCTCCAATACCCAAATATATCGGAACACATCCTTATTTCTATGGAAACAAAGTTATATTACGATATATTTGGCAACTTTAGCCTGATCTATTTCATACTGACTGTACATTGGCTTCATGAATGTGTAGTTGCCATTAGATATATATCGTAGCCACCAAGGTCACTCAAAAATATCTGAACATGCACTTTAAAGTTACATTATAATTTACATTGTTCAGATTTTAGATATTTGTGAATACCTCATCCACTCCGATATATCTGATGGTGACTTTCAGCAAGAAGAAAAATCTTACCTGGTCGAGTCGTATCGTATTACGCGAGAAAACAGTTTCCAAATTGATTAAGTATACCTATCTCTAAAGCAATCTAAAGTCATCCCTTGAACTGATGGACTTCATATTAACGTATCCACTTTGTATTTCTGGCCTATCTCGGCAGCCCGTTCCCCGGACGAATGGCCATGTTTGCCGAAGTCGAATTTCTTTTTGACTTGATTGACTGTGAATTCAAATTGACTCCGAATAATATAACTCAAAATAAATTTAAAACAACAAAATACAAATTATTAATAATATGATAATATTAATTTGATTGATGTCATATTTGGCATAAGTCACTCGTATGGGCGTACACTGAGGTTGAGGTTGACATCACTTTTTATATTGCTTCGTATATAAACACGTAGGAATAACTGTATACCAACATGACAAACATAATTTAGATTACTTTACACCGAAACGAAACGAACCGAGAGTTACCGAGAAATAGCCGATGTTCATACAATAAAGATTGTTATGAAAATTTCTTTTCCTTTTTGTAAATTAAATACGCGTCGAAAGCGGTAGTTTTTACGTTCTAGTTCTATACCCATATTTAGATAATTGATTTGAACAGTTTTTTCTTATCATACGTGCGTCGTATTCGAGAAACGTGTCAAAAACTTTTTTAGAAATTTGTAAGGCGCCATCTCGCTTCTTCCCTCGTTTTTTATCCCGTTCTGGTTTTTCAATTTTATATATATGATATTAAAGTTAATTTTTATACACTGAGATTAGTTAGTAGGTCAAATGTGATGATTATATAACGCTTTTGTTAATTTAAGAAAAAATGTTATTAGAAAAAATATTTAGTCAATTTACTGTGATTTTTAATTAAACTGTGATGATTTTCTAAAATTTGTTTTTATTTCCAATTTTTTCAACAACTATGGGCATATTCCCGGGAACATTGGGAATATTCCCAGGAAATATTGGGAATATTCCCAGGAACATTGGGAATTTAGTTGCCTGTGTGAGTTACACTGTCTAATGTCTCAGTTAATAGTTTAATGGATAACGTTTTGATAGAATCCCCTATAACACAATATGTAAACATTAACAATTTCAAAATTCCCCAATGTTCCCTTCGTGTGGGAATATTCATGGGAATATTCCCGGAAATATTCCCACCTAGGGATTATTCCCGGGAACGGCACATCAGTAAGCTATAAACACAGGAATACCATTTTTTATGAAAAAAGTAGGTGTATATCGATTTTATAGCTAAACCACAGAATAAATGTGTCGCTTAACTTCAAACTCGGGTAAATCCATTCGACCCTCTCAGCAAATATCTACCCTATTACCTTTTCTTAATACCAAAATCGCATAATCTGACAGATGGATTTACCCGAGTTTGAAGTTAAGCGACTCAAATAATAGTACTATCGTACAGAAAGGAAACTTCCTACAAAACCGAAGTTTGACAGCGGTTCAGGGTCGAATCATGCTATCCCTTTCTAATATATGGCACTATCTCTTTCTGCTATTTAGGGTTGTCAAAATTCAAGTGATTATCTTATCTGTGGTCGTGCATGCAAAAGGAAGTCAAGTGGTGCCAACCCTAATAATTGCTCGGAGCAATGCTGAGCCGAGCGGAGCCGAGTTTGGCCGAAGTCAGGAGTTTCGCACCCCTGGCTAAACTAAAAACGTTAATAAAATGTTGCGTATAATATTAAATAAACCAGTTATTCAACTATACATTACAATTTAAATTTTAAATTTCCGATAAAAACTGTGAAAGTTGTAGAAAAAAAACTAAAGCGCGCCAACAATTCTACTATTTTTGTATTTGTATTTGTACAATTCTATCTTAATGCGCTCTTATTATGCAAAGAATTGTTCTAATTATCGAGTATTAAATGAAAAGACATTACATAAAATACATGAAAACGACATTTTCGACTGGAATCTTAATTTATAAATTGAATTTGCTTGTTAAACAAGCAAACGAACTGTACCTTCCTCCTTTGATAGTTGGTTAAAATGTGGCTTTTGTCACCTGGGCTACAAACACGAATGAATTGACACCTCGTTTATTAAATCAGTTCAGTAGTTTCATGTAAACAGTACATGCACGCATAGACAGCAAATTCTGCCGTAGTTGAGCACAAGATTAAAATTAATTAGACCTTTATTATCATTGCCTGGCACTACAAATATAAACTATAAACTCTGTGCGGAAAGAGAAGAGTCGTGGAACATAAGGGAATCAATACATTCTATGAGTCGTCTCTCTCCGCACAGACTCTAAGAGAAATAAAAAGCAGTAGGTAGTACATCATTTCTCTAACATTGAAACCCTCAGGCCATAGAGTAACTGTTAGGGGCTTAGCGGGCGTCGCCTCTATGAGTTAGCAAGATGCCTTATGGAGGTTTCAAATGACCAGAGGGCTGACCTGTATGTATTTCAGAGGATCAGAGGGAAAATACTGCCAGCCTTCACAGCCTTGAAGCCCTTGCAACACTCAAGATTCCACTTTTCGAACTACTCGCTACGCTCGTAGTTAAAATTTGCTTCTATAAAAGGCTAATCGAGGCTGAATGAAGTAGATGGTCGGCGCCGCTGTTTCCCGGCAGTTTTCGAGACCCAATGCCATGTCCAACAACATACTAAAAGTTGGTAGCGGTTTCCGAATCTGAACTAAATTCCCATAAGGCAGTGCACTATTACACTCTTTACTCGCAGCGATAAAAGCTGTCAACGATAAAATCGCTCAGCGTTAGGTACTCGCTAAGCGATGTTCGCTTGGCGGTCGGAGAGACAATGCAACTAGAAAAAATAGTCGTATTGTTTTACCACATCTATATCGATATTACTAACGAACCTCTGTAACTCGAAAAAAAAGAAACTGTATTTCTACGTTTCTATAATTACCTGCCTAACACGAATTTTTAATGTGTTTTTAAGACGAACAAAAACCTACAAGAACCTCTCTAAGTCGATGCCCTCTATAAGACGAAACCTCGTTAACACGAAGTTTTTGGCGTTTCCCTTGAGATCCGTGCTATCGAGGTTCCATTGTACTTCTATTCTGTGACTAAGGTTACAATACTTAATTCACGAAGGCTGATATTTCCTTGTAGACCTTGTTAACCTTAAATACAGTGTTTAAAACGTCAAACTCGCATTCGACCACTCGCTTTATAGCCGGGCGACAAAACTATCAGAAGTAAGTACCAGAACTATACTCGCTTCTCGCTGCTCGCGCGCCATCTTATTTCTAGTTTTTACTGTTTTTAGCTCCAATCGCTTCTCGCTCATCGTTCTTGGTGAAACCAGTGCCAGTCCATTGAACCTTAAAAAATAATATATTATATTTACATTTATAACAGGAGGTACTATAAATATACCAATTATTTTACACTACTGAAAACTGCAACTAAAACGTTCGATATGTTTCGGAAATGTTTGGGCACAGTCATTTATAAGGTCAAACATGCCTCCCATCACCCATCCAATTAAATGAAATGTTCCGTATGGTGTATGTATAACTGTATACAGGTGTATAAAGACGGGCCAATAACAACTGCTTTGTAGGTATCTATTGTTTTATTTTTGAAGATTCTCTACCTAAACCTACGTAAAATTGACACCAACTACGCCATTTTTGGTACTAGCATCCCGCCCCGGCTCCGCACGGGTTACAATACCTTAACAAATCATACACCTAAATCTTCCTCAAGAATCACTCCGTTGATAGGTGAAAACCGCATGAAAATTCGATCCGTAGTTTTTGGGTCTATCGCGAACAGACACACAAACAGACGCGGCGGGGGACTTTGTTTTATAAGGTGGAGTGATTATATACTCGCTGTGGCCAAGGCTTTGCCCGTGTGGAATTTGGTCAATGTCTCTTCCTTCGTCTCTCCCCACCCGGGAGGATATAAATAATAAATAATTAAAAGCCTAAGCCCAAACACCTATTAAATACTTGGCATGGACAAGTTACATTCTGGTCTTCATGAAAAAGTTCCATTCACCAAATAGCACTGTTTAAATGCAAATGTAAATAAGTTTTTGGCAAAAATTTCATTTTTGGTACAAGCTTTTATCGCTGACTGTACTTTTCTTACGATAGACAACTAATACTCATCGAGACAATTCTAAAACCCCTACACACACACAATTAGGTTGCTTTGTTTCATCACAGAGTTCCTATGGCCACCTGCTGTCTCCATCATCAGATCAGTTCGACAGTACCACAATATTATTGTATTGTCATCAGAACTACATACAGCTGCCAATTTTCATGACGCTACGATCCTTGGAAGATGGTTAAATTAGTTACCTTAGATTCCATTACATAGTTAGTTACATACAGGTCGACCTAATAAAAGCTTTAAAAAAAAAATACTATCATCATTCAGGCCTTTAATATCTTGACAGATGATTTATGCAGCGTCTGTAAGCGAGGAACAACGTCTCTCGTGGCTGTATAAGCCAATGCGGGACCGGCATTTGCGACCGCATTTGTGGCAGTTGAAGCTGGGAGCCATGTCGGCATCATCAGGTGGATTGTGCCTCTTTACGCGTTTTCGGGAAATGTTTCATGAAACCATGCTTTGTCGTGGAAAAAATATACTATAAGTACCTGTATATAAAAGACTTGAAAATCTTTGGACATACCTACTGTACAGTAAATAATAATCGTATTTACTTTATTCCTCTTCAACTCGATACCTCCACCCTTTCCCGAGATAAAGGGTCTTGACATACAGACGGACGGACGGACAGACGGACGGATGGACAGACGGAAAGACAGATAGACACACGGACGGACGGACTCACAGACGGACAGACGGATAGACGGACAGACGGACGGACGGAAAACGAATTGATCCTTAAAGAGTCCCGTTTTTTTCCTTTTGAGGTACCGGACCCTAAAAAATTACTTCTGCTTATCATAGCACTCTTCCTTTGGACATACTGTATACCTAGTAAATAATAATACTCGTATTTACTTTATTCCTCTTCAACTCGATACCTCCACCCGTTCCCGAGATCAAGGGTCTTGACAGACGGACGGACGGACGGACGGACGGATACACGGATAGACGGACGGATTCACAGACGGATAGACGGACAGACGGATAGACCCACCGACAGGCGGACGGACAACGAAGTGATACCTAAAGGGTCCCGTTTTTTCATATCTGTAGTTAATGCAAATGCTCTATTTGTCAAAGTAAATAAAATCTCTTCACACGATCAGGGTTTTGGGCATGTTTTGGGGGACAAAAACATGGAAATAACTTGGGTGCGCATGTTTCGGATAGATAACGAAATCCTAAAATACAGGCGGATAACACAAACAACCTACACGATATTATACTTAAGCAAATACCTTAATTAGTACATTTTATGTTGTTATGTTACTCTTGCGTAGGTATTTATTCATACTTTAGTAGCTTTCTATAAATAAGATCACTATTTTTTCTCTTGACATGTTTATTTTACTATTCGAAAAACATGACAGCGTCAAATATTTAAAAGTCGAAAAAAGTATATAATTACGTAAAAAGGCTTAAGATAATTAAGAAAAAACCGGACAAGTGCGAGTCGGACTCGCCCGTACGATGTTCCGTACTTTTTAGTATTTCTTGTTATAGCGGCAACAGAAATACATCATCTGGGAAAATTTCAACTGCCTAGCTATCACGGTTCATGAGGTACAGCCTGGTGACAGACGGGCGGACGGACGGACAGCGGAGTCTTAGTAATAGGGTCCCGTTTTTACCCTTTGGGTACGGAACCCTAAAAAAAGTAAAACCGACTTCAAGCCTTCATCAGCAGTTCCACTTTATCAAATGGCACTTTGTAACTGTAAATGCTTAGTTATTTAGTTGATGAAAATACAAAACTCGCTGTATGTATGCTTATAAGATTTGAGGAGTTCCCTCAATCCCTCATGGAACCTATCATCAGACTAAACCTTGATAAAAATGTTCTTTATAAATCTTACGGGCTTAGTAAACTTAACCAAGAGTACAAATCGCCAAAGTGAACTATGCATCGTTAAAGAGTTCCGTTTTAATCATCGTCAGCAGTTCCATTTCGTTAATTGTCACTTTAACTGATATAAATAAAAACTGAATGTAAATACCTACTTGCTTTATTGATGAAAACACAAAAAACGCTATATGTAAGGTAAACGGCCCCAAGTTCGTGTTAGTACGTTATTTCGTTAGTTTTGTTTCTGGCGCAAATAATAAGGAATTCAATTATTTTTTATTCTAATTATACATATGAAAACAATCTGTATTATTTAATCTCTTCAATAAAGTAATAACCAATATTTTAGTAATTAAACTGAGAGTAATACGACGGTCGAAACTGTCAGTGGGCCGCGAACAACTGTGTTGTATGCGTGCACTTTTATTAGGCGTAAGGTGCGCGCTCTCACTTGTTAAGCTTATAGGAAGGAAAAGCTAAACCCATTCGAATAAAAGTTTTTGGGAGTGTTTCTGTGGGTTCCTTAGTAATTGATTTGATAAGAAAAAAGATTGAATATATGCATAGAAATAACTTAAAATTGCAATAAATCGACTCACGAAATAGCGGTCATTTTATTTTTCGTGTGTCTCCTATTTCGTGTCACTAACGAATCAAGGATTTTCTAGATACATTTTGAGTGCTTGTTTTTAAATATAACAACGAAGATAATTAAAAAAATAAATTAGTAAACAATTAATGTATTTCATGAAGTTTCGTATGAGCGAAATTCGGTATATGTTTTTTTCACTAGAATTCTCATAAAACGAGTTTGAATGTGACCCGAGTTAAAATTTTTAAGGTATATTCCACGTATATTCTCATATTAACTACTAGCACAATTTTATTTATTATTCAATTTATTTGATTTATTTTTGTGTATGTTTATATTTAACGTATAAGATAGTAAATTATTTTTTGTAAATAATTTTTATTTTTTAATTTATTTTAATTTGTAATTTTTATTTTATTTATTTAAATAGTTTGGCTCTTAATCACGTATTAAAGTACCCATATGGTTTACAAAGTCTTAATTCAACCATTAAAGACGACGAGTACAAAAAACTTTAAGCTAGCTCTCAAATTTTTTTTTTATATTATTTTTAATTTGACCATACAATTATTCGTAAGTAGGTAAGACCGTTAAATATAAATGATTATCAGCAAATTATCACCAATTACTCTAAGAAAACTTTATGCCGAAACAGGGGACACGAATTCACGAACTTAGGAGCTGACCTAAATTTGTATCACGAAATGGGAGCCAAATAAGAGGTTCACGACAAAATTCATATAAAATAAAGTTTCAACTAAAACCCTACAGTTTATACATTAAATTATCAACAAAGAACTAATATAACTTATTCAAAAGCTTTCAAGGTAATGATATGCTTAGTAATATTTAAAAAAATATACAAACTCTCAACTCACTCTCAAGAGCCTTAACCTGCCGAAACAGGGGCCCTTTACCTTATGCCTATAAGATTCGAAGAGTTCCGTGGATTCCTCATGGATCCCATCATCAGAACTGGGATAAAAACGGGACCAACTTGGAACTATGTATATACTTCCAAACTAAAAACTAATTTTCCAAATCGGTTCACCACCACCAACCGGTTGAACTTGTAACCTAAGTAGAGGTTTACAAAATTAAATATACTTAAGGTCACTGTGGGCAAGACCGGCATACTTTTTTTTCACTTTGGAGTGATCTAGTTCCGTTAATTATTAACCTACATTAACGCTTGTAATCGCATACGATGAAGAATTTAATAACTAGTAGTTCGCCCCGAACTGAGAACTCGCGGTTAACCAAAAATTATATAGCGATTGACTTTATTGCACCTACTTAGGTACTCGTATAGTGACATAAAATAATAGAAAATAAATGAGGGCGCCAGTTTCTACGTAACTGTCACATTTTTGACGTAAAATGCTTACACATGGCAACAATTTAGTATGGACATTTTTGAGTTCCATTTTATTTAATTTCTACTATTTTATGTCGCACTATAGGCGGCAACTGACAGATTTAAGCAAAGAGTAGTATGTATAATATAGTTGGTCAAGCAGATCTTGTCAGTAGAAAAAGGCGGCAAATTTGAAAAATGTAGGCGCGATGGGATATCGTCCGATACAAAATTTGAATTTCACGCCTTTTTCCACTGACAAGATTTGCTTGACCATCTATATATAGAACAAAATTTGAAAAATGTAGGCGCGAAGGGATATCGTCTGATACAAAATTTGAATTTCACGCCTTTTTCTACTGACAAGATTTGCTTGACCATCTATATACAGGGTGACCTTAGCCATTGGACAAACCCTGATATCCCACGTAGGGTTACTTCGCAGAAATGCTCTAACGGTTATTATTATTTTAATTAAAAAAAAAAAATTATCATACAAAAGTTATTAACAATAATCGACAACAAAAAGAAACATACTGTATTAATCATTGGCAGTGCTTTTGGCATTTTTTTTTTAAATGTGCGACAATGATGACATTTGTCAAAAGTCAGAATCTTATTAATGTCATAAATAAAAAAGATAATCAAAACGGTCTAAGAAGGTTTTATACTATTTATTACCTCAGGAGCTATTGACACAGAGGTTGCTCCAAAGTAAAAAAAAATTAATTTGTTAATTTATTCGTAACCGCTACACCGATTGTTATGATACTTTGTATACTGGTTCTAAATACCCTGATGCATATGTACATTTCGGCTTTGTCCAATGGCTAGGGACACCCTGTATAGGACAAAGAGAACTTCTCGTGGAACTTTTTTGCATCAATTTTGAAGCGCCATCTGTAATTCTTAACCAGAAACACCAACGTCAATATCAGGGGTGAAGGGGCATAAATAGCGTCTAAGGACCTATGTTGCGAACGTAAAAAACTTCGACTTTGAAGAAAGGCTTCAGGATATTTATTAATACACGAAAACAGATTAGGTACTTTTAACTTGACTGTTGATGTAAATAAAGTACCTATCATACACGGCTGGAATAACACACAATTGACCACAAAACACAATTGAACGCAGCACAGGTTGTGAATCTACCCGCCCTGATTTTTTCTGAATTTTCTGATAATAAAGTTCTCAGCAACTGTGATGGCGTATGAAAACTTTGTTTCTTTTAACATTGTAAAACTGAAAGTATTTTTATTTATATGAATTATGTCGTAGTACAGACTATAAATACGGTGTTATAATATTTTGAGTTTTATTCGACAAAGTTGTTTTTTTGTGACAATTGCCTCCATGGCAAGTATGGCAACGCAATAAATAATCTGTTCTATCAGATGTTTATTTGTTTGTTTCATGCCCTGGATACAAGACTTTTAAGACGTTCTGACGAAATAAAGTGAAGCCATATTAACAAAAAAAAGTTTAGCGTTAAGTAATATAGATGGCGCTATTTTTTCGAATAAAGGGCTTTGTATACGACTGTCCCTCCCCTGGACTTAAGTCACCACCATAGAGATAAAAATAAACTGTATCTGTGCTAACCTGAAACATTTCCTGTCAAATGTCAAATACTTATGTTTATTTTATTTTTATCTTGCTAATTATTCCAAAATGGTAAATTTAAAAACGATATTATAAAAGTGTAAACCAAGCACTTTCATTTGATACCAAACTCGACCATGTTTCTTGCAATTAAAATTACCAGAATAGCAAGACCTCTTACAAACAGCTTTTTGGCCTTCTAAGCTCTTCTAGCTCAATAACCCCTTGATCGGGCCTGCTCATAATTTAATGACTAAAATATAATGCCGTCGACTACACGTTTACCTAATTTCATTTAAATTAGAACAAATTTACTTAAGTTATTGAGTATCAAACTATCTTCTGCCAGTTCAGCTTAAAAACATCGAAATGCCAGGACGTGCCCCTAGCCAGCCGCGTGTTCAAAGTCGAATGTAAGTACTTCGCTTCGCTTCGCTCGCTCGTTCGATTAATAGTTTAGCTTTAGTGACAGATCATTTCAAACACAAATTAAGCAAAAACAATTTTTTTTATTTGGCGAGTAGATGGACTTCCCGTGCAGTTTAAGGGAAGTCCGTCTAGTAATGATATCAGCCAATCTATGGGTGCGTATATTATGTTCGTAGTCAAATTCCTAAAAGGAACGAATCAAGACAATGAAAAGTGTACTTTAAACTTGTTAATATGGGGTGTAGATTAGAAATAAACACCATTTTTCTAATACAAAGGCAAGTCGCCCATATACTACGAAAATGGGGTGGTAAATTTTTTTTGGCAAATAATTACACGTAGGTAATTATTTTTTTGATTTCCGAAATAAAGGATCAATAGTCATTTAAACTGAATTTCAATCGTTTCTTTTAATTTACTGAGATCAAAATTTAATAAAGTACCTAACACCATGCGAAAAGGATTCAGGCATCAACTCGTCACACCAAAATTTTGTTATAACCTGTCACACCGCCAAAAGCGAAATTATTTGTTTCAATTCGTCACAAGTAAATTGAGTTCTCAAAAAAAAGTCACATCATCAGCATCATCACAAAAACGTCAGCGTCAGTCATTAAGTCACATCATAGTTTTGTAGCTATTGGTCACACGGCAAATCTGTTCCTATTCGTCATCCCGTCAAACAGTTCTAACTGGTCACAAGCAGGACTGAAAGGCCGTCGTGCGCAGTGATCGATTCTAACCTATGCCTAACCAGGCTTAGGCTTACCCTCCCCAATTTATCGATATCGATAAAATACGCAAGCATGTAGCATACTACACTATTTAAGTCTGTTACAGGGCTCGGAAACCGTTCTCAACGCTCAAACCGGTTTCGTTCATTTGCCCGGGAACGAAATGGATTTCGTTTCCGTTTGCGGTTACCGGTTAAAGAACTGTTCTTTTGAAATAACGGTTTACACCAATTACGTTCTCGTTTCGTTCTTGAGGAACGAAATAAACCGGTTAAATTGAAAACGTCACAGCAAGATAAAATGAGTATTATTATTTGTAACCGGCAGAATATCAGTGCTTTCCTCGAAAAAGCGAAGCGTATCGCTGCGTAGGAATCCTTTTGCGTCCTGCAGTACGCTGTGTGCGCCGAAATATGTGTTTTTTGTTTATTGTTTTTTTATTACTTTTCTACTTATTAATTAATTAGTGCATGTTTGTTACATGTTTTTCCTGTTTGTTAATAAATAATAGTTTCAGATGTTTTATTTTATAATTTTATTTAATAATTTTTTTTATAGCAGCTTTAGAATGATTATAGAAGAAGGTATTATTAATTATTTTTATTATTGATTAAAATCAACCAATTATTTATTTATACAAGAAAACTAATCAGTTTCATATTTGCCACCATCAATTAGCCCATCTGCTTGAAAATTAAAAAAAAAACCGGCCAAGTGCGAGTCAGACTCGCGTTGCAAGGGTTCCGTTCGTACATTAGAAATGTAACATTACACAATTTTTAACAATGTATTTTTTATGTGAAACGTGAGTGAAAAACCCGTAGGGTCGGATCAAAAACGAAGTAATTAAGTCCGACTCACGCTGGACTGCACATTTCTAATAGATTTTCCTGTCATCTAATAGGTAAAGAACTATTTTATGAATTTTTTTCAAAAGTTTAGACCCAGTAGTGTCGGAGATAAAGGGAGGAATGGTCAGTTTTTGCCTATTTACTTGAATAACTTCTAAAATGTTTATCCTAAAATTATAAAAAAAATATATTTGGATTCTCACAACTTTTATTTGATACATATCAACACGATTTAGTTTGAACTTTTTTATTTTTAAATTTTCTCATTGACCCCCTAAAAGTGGCCCCCATGTTTAGTTAAGGTATCATAGTGGTTATCCGGGTCAAGGTCCGGGTCCGAGTCCGAGTCCGGGTCCGAGTCCGGGTCTGAGTCCGAGTCCGAGGCCGGGTCCGAGTCCGGGTCCGAGTCCGGGTCCGAGTCCAAGTCCGAGTTCAAGTCCGGGTCCGAGTCCGGTTCCGAGCTCGGGTCTGAGTCCTAGTCCGAGGCCGGGTCCGAGTCCGGGTCCGAGTCCGGGTCCGAGTCCAAGTCCGGGTTCAAGTCCGGGTCCGAGTGCGGTTCCGACTCCGAGTCCGAGTCATGGTCCGGTTCCGAGTCCGGGTCCGAGTTCGGTTCCGAGTCCGGGTTCGTGTCCGGGTCCGAGTCCGGGTCCGAGTTCGGTTCCGAGTTCGGTTCCGAGTCCGAGTCCGGGTCCGAGTCCGGGTCCGAGTCCGGGTCCGAGTCCGGGTCCGAGTCCGAGTCCGAGTCCGGGTCCGAGTTCGGGTCCGAGTCCGGGTCCGAGTCCGGTTCCGAGCTCGGGTCTGAGTCCGAGTCCGAGGCCGGGTCCGAGTCCGGGTCCGAGTCCAAGTCCGGGTTCAAGTCCGGGTCCGAGTGCGGTTCCGACTCCGAGTCCGAGTCATGGTCCGGTTCCGAGTCCGGGTCCGGGTCCGTGTCCGGGTCCGAGTCCGGGTCCGAGTCCGGGTCCGAGTCCGGGTCCGAGTCCGGGTCCGAGTCCGGGGTCCGAGTCCGGGGTCCGAGTCCGGGTCCGAATCCGGGTCCGAGTCCAGGTCCGGGTCCAGGTCCGAACCGGATCCGGGTATGAGTCCGGTTCTGGTTTCGCGTCCGGGTCGCAGTCCAAGTCAAAATCGAAATTCGAAATCACCAAACGTGAACTATGCGTCGTTAAAGAGTTCTGTTCTAGTCATCATCAGCAGTTCCACTTCATCAAATGCGACAGTTTTTAATGAAAATGCTTGATTTTCTGATGTAAATACAAAAATCTCTATACGCATGCCTTTAAGATTTGAAGAGTTCCCTCGATTCCTCATGGATCCCGTCATCAGAACTCGAGCTTGACAAAAATGTGGCTTAAAAACTTAACTTGCTTAACAAACATAACGAAGACGACAAATCGCCAAACGTGAACTATGCGTCGTTGAAGAGTTCCGTTCTGATCATCATCAGCAGTTCCACTTCATCAAATGTCACTTTTTTGGATGTATATGCTTATTTTGTTGATAAAAACCCAAAAATCACTATATGTATGCCCTTAAGATTTGAGGAGTTCCCTCGATTCCTCATGGATCCCATCATCAGAACTGGGTTTTGACAAAAACGGGACCAATCTGTATGCATATACGTACAATCATAAAATAATTTTCAAAATCGGTCCAGTAATTAAGTAATGACGGAGATATGGAGTAACAAACATAAAAAAAACATACAATCGAATTGATAACCTCCTCCTTTGGGATTTGGAACTCGGTTAAAAAGGATTAACAAAATTCAAAATGAATATCTATAGACAATAAATAATTTGCACGCCAGCGTGTCAGCATTGTTTGCTTAATTACGTCCACCAACATTTCATATTCTTTTTAATTTGCATACAAAATGCAAGGAGGAGAGGAGGAGAAGCTGATAATACAATTCAGAGCGTTATATCCTTTCAGACTAGGATTATCAAAAAATGTGTACCCACTTATTTTACTCACAGTTGTCAGAATCGAAATTATCGGTCTCTTCTTCATTGAAAAATGGTTGACTGTCCGGAATATATTTACAACTTTGTGAATCCATTTTAAATGTAACAAAACACCACCAATAGGGTGTTTCATTTTTCCGAATTTTCGATTTTCATCTGACTTTGCTCGAATTCTTGTTCTAACTGATAAAAAAATATTATACGTTAAAAGAAATTAAAATCAGTCAACGTTTAGAGGTTGCACAACATCAACAAAGATTTTTCAAATAACCAACGACTCTACATCGGAGGGTAGAAAATGGTTTAAGCGGCTACTATCAAAGCGGAGAGTAGTGTGATACTGAACCTTCTACATATAAATAAATTTTAAAATTAGTAATAAACTTGGATTTTGGTTACTCGATAAATGTTCTAATTAAGATTTTTCAGTTTTTCCACCTGTTTCCAAAGGAAAAGTGCTTTTATCGTGTTTTAGACGCAAAATTCAGTTTTCTCATTCGATTTTAGTATCAGTTCATTATATTTTGTCATTTTAGAACATAGTTCATTTTCACGCAATGTATGGGGTTCTCACTCTACCTTTTCAACTTGTGCAACCTCTAAACGTTATTTGATTCTTTTGAAAATTGAAATAGATAGTTTTTAGTGTGGGGAGACTCCATTGGTGAGCAAAGTCAGGAAAAATAATACAACTTTTTTTTTTCCATACAAAAGTGAATCACCCTAACCACCAACACCAACAGTCAAAACTCACACGCCCAAAAAGTATAAATAAGAAAAACTGGGCAAGTGCGAGTCGGACTCGCGCACCAAGGGTTCCGTACCATAATGCAAAAAAAAAAAAAGAAAAAAAAATGCAAAAAAAAACGGTCACCCATTCAAGTACTGACCACGCCCGACGTTGCTTAACTTTGGTCAAAAATCACGTTTGTTGTATGGGAGCCCCATTTAAATCTTTATTTTATTCTGTTTTTAGTATTTGTTGTTATAGCGGCAACAGAAATACATCATCTGTGAAAATTTCAACTGTCTAGCTATCACGGTTCGTGAGATACAGCCTGGTGACAGACAGACGGACGGACGGACGGACGGACGGACGGACGGTCGGACGGACGGACGGACAGCGAAGTCTTAGTAATAGTTTTACCCTTTGGGTACGGAACCCTAAAAATAAACAATTCAGTCAGCAAGCAGCACCGTCAAGTCAACATCGAGATCGAGTACTTAGAGCGGGTAGCCGGATAATGTATTAATATTGTAGACGGCTGAGATTAACCGGTATTATATCGATCCTCGAGAACGAAAACATTTGGTTCTCTCAACTAACCGGTTAGAAGAGAGAACTAAATTTTAAAGTTCGCGTTCCATCAATTAACCGGTTTATTAATGAACGAAATAATATAACGGTTTATGAACGATATTAACCGGTATATCAATACCGGTTCCGAGCCCTGGACTCTGTTATGTTGGTACTATTGTTCTTTGACAGTTCTTTGTCGTACATGTTGGTATGGTTGGAGAACCAAACTCACACACAGACTGACAAAAACTGATTCCAGTCGCTAGTATGGAAGTCCCGTCTCTTAAAACGTAGTGATTAGGTATCTCTTTGATGTTGACGGGCTTGCCTTGTAGACGGACTTGCCCACAGTGACCTTCCCTTCATTATCTTATAGTTTTGAGTAAAATTGCTGTGACATATTATGGACAGACAGACAGATGCATGACGAAACTGTTAGTGTTCCGTTTTTGCCATTATTGCTACGGAACCCTAAACTTACAGTGCTTAGTAAATTTTAACTACCTATTATCGACAAACAAAATATTTTTCCCAATAAGTATGTAGTTTATTTTTTGTAACTGTTAGACAATTCGTGTAATGAGCTTAATAGTTAATATTTACTTACTCTTTTTTTTTACTTTGAGAGCGCACCACCGACATTCTTAGTGGTGAACGTATTCGCTGTGGCCGAAAACGTGTTTGTAGATGATTGATTATCTTAAATCGCTACTTTAAAATTTTGTTACATTCTCACAGCCATCGGAAATTTCTTCTCTTTTATTTAAACTTTAGATTTTCACGCGTTCCTGAAACTGAAAAAATCTGTACACATGAACACTGAAGAACGTGGGATTGATGGAAGAAAATAATGCCAAAACCTGACAAACTGAAATCTAAATTTGTACAATGTAGCAAAATGCATTGAGCACTACAGTTTGTTGATGGCTAACTACCTATATTCCATAATATAAATATCCAGAGAGGAAAATGGGGACTACGTTTGTATGGAGAACCGGTCATCCCCTTTCCTCTTAATAACTTAATATGCTTCGGCACATGATTACACATATTTATATATGTAGGTACGTGCATTGTATTTCCATATCTTCCAAGCGGAAAGCCAGACGGTGCTTGCTGGATATTGGTTTCTGAAATC
Source organism: Cydia splendana (assembly GCF_910591565.1). Lineage (NCBI taxonomy): Eukaryota > Metazoa > Arthropoda > Insecta > Lepidoptera > Tortricidae > Cydia > Cydia splendana. The sequence continues at coordinate 538,966 of NC_085973.1, read as the reverse complement.
TTCGAAAGAGTGTTGGGTCATATGGAAATAAAGCTCATTGTATAATATTCTCCTTTTTCTGAACGTGTCCACCAAAGTGGATGTTCGTCCCATTACCTAGAGCATTACCAGAAGCATATAGGTATAAAGGCCAGCGCAAACCGGCGGAGCGCAGCGCAGATCACCGAGGAGGATTTACGCCGCGCAGCGCTCACCGGCGAGGTGAAATCCCCCGCGATATCGCGAGCGCGCACAGCCCAAGCGCTGGCGGCCGGCGCACCAGAGAGCACTTCGGCGCAGGCCGGGAAATGCCGCGGCATGCCGCCGCGTGTACTCTATCACAAGGGATTAGTGACTAGTATGCACGAGTTCTCCCCCGTCGTCCCGGCGCTACTCCGGCGCACGCCGCGGGAGGCCTCGGCGCATGCCGGGGGATGCCGCGGCATGCCGGCGCCTACCGCCGCGGTATCCTCTAACGTGCTCCTCGATGCCACGGAGTAACAATCCTCCGTGATGCTCCGAAGTCGGTCTCAAAGCATTTAAATTTATACCTGAAGGTAATTGAAATAGGGAAGAAAATACATTGATAATTTTAAAGTGATCTGCGCTGCGCTCCGCCGGTTTGCGCCTCTACGGGCCCCCAGGTTTCTACGGGCTCTGGTCGTGGTAGGTGCAGCATGCGTGGGCCAGGCAAGCCGAGTGAATTATGTACCTATTTTACCTTAACTTTGTTCACCTGTGTATCCTTTCCAAGATAATCATCTTTTTTAAGATGTAACCCGTATAATTGGTATATCATTTTAATTCTATAATAAATGATGCTTTACATATTCAGCATTTTTTTCTTGGATATTAAATTCTTTACTTCGATTGACGTGTTTATTATTTTCGTTACTATGACAGCGTTAATATTAAAAAAAAAAAATTATAACGTGAAGGTTGAGTACGCAGGTGATAGTACAGTGACATTAGAACTCACACAAGCAAGAACCGCCAACGACGATTTAAATGAATATCATAAACATTTAAATACTAACTTTTTGGCGTTTATCGTGCGTACTTCGTCTTTGCGGAAAAATTACCACAAACAATGGGCCTACCGTGAAACACAAAATTCCAAATTTTGTTAACTGCCTCTCTATCACTCTTGCATATCCGAGCGATAGAGTGGCAGATAAAGAAATTTCGATTTTCGGGTTTCGCCGCAAGCCCTCTGTAAACAAACCGCCTTGATCCATCAATGTTATATAGTTGGTCAAACCAATTTATCAGTCAGTAAGAACCGGGAAAACTATAGTCGTCCTTTTCTTTTGGATGCTAGTACTAGTGTAATGTGTAAGACAAAGATAGTATGATTGTCTCTGTATACGATTGAAATGAGACAGTCCTTTGAAAAAACTATATTTATTCGGAACATCTGTGAAAACTTGATTACTTATGTATGCAAATTTTCAGCTTCATTGAACATCCGGGAAGTGGGTCTTTAGGTTTGATTGTTACAAACAGACAACGGGACAGGTGAAAGTGAAACTACATAAAAACTTGTAAAAATGTGGCTTTTAGTTCAATTTAGTCCAATTTCTATTGGAATTTCTGATGAAAACGTCCTTATTGCACTTGAAGCATAAAGACGTGCCCTTATTTTATGGAAAGCCACAAATAACAACCAATTCGAGCCTACTAGGTGGCAAAATACGAGTAGGTTAAATACACGAGTCTAATCAAATAAGGATTTAACTATTTAGCCAAATATTCTTTATTGTGTTATCCCGGCATAATTGCCACGGCTCATAAGAGAGAGCCTGGGGTCTACTTGACAACTAATCCCAATAATGGGCGTAGGCACCAGTTTTTACGAAAGCGACTGCCTTCTGACCTTCCAACCCAGAGGGTAAACTAGGCCTTATTGAGATCTAGGCTTTATTGTGCCAAAGTTACCTACTCGTAAGTCTCGTAACACAAACAATAAGTTTCACAGAACAAAATTACTTACATATAGGTACCTAAACAAGTAAACATATTACTTTTCTAATAAAAGGACTGAAGTGTAGTGCTGCGAAGACGGTATTTTAATGATATATGGATATACATGGTAAAAGAAGTAGGCATATTTTGCGTGGTCTGACGCACCTGGCCGGTGTTTCCCGATTTTCTGTCAATGTCTGTGAAGACCTTTCTTCACAAAATACCTAAAATGAATAATAAGTAAAGTTTTAAATTAATCTAAAACTCTCCAGTTTGCTATTCATTCAAACTGAGAAAATCCAAATTTCTAAGTCGGTATACGACCGGTGTCTTATATGCCATTGAAAATTCAACATTAATAACAACTAATTAGGCATAGCGTCCAATGTAGAGTATGGCACAGGCACTAGTTCTTACGAATTTTACCTGAATTTATTAATCAAAGGAGCTGATGTAAAAGTGAGTTGGGAAAGTTGGCAGCTAGTCGCCGAAGCTCCGGTTTCCTCGAGATTAGCCCCTAAGCCTGCACCTAACATACCCTGGCTCATGGCTTAGGGCTTTTAGCTTGCTGTTGTGACAATTAAAAATTTTATAAAAGAAAACTAGTCTAACAACAAAATAAATGCTTATTTTCAGGCATTCTTCACTATCTCTCCCTGCCATCTAACCCAGAGGGGAAAAATATATACCTTATAGTAGCTACTCCGTCTTCCTCGTGATATTTTACTTCACCGAAAAGCAATCGGTTAAGATAGTTACAACAAGTTCATTGTTAATAATAGCCGGGGTTAGGACCCACGACCATTGGTTTACAAATCAAACTTTTTACCTATATCATTTGTAAGTATGTTTATGTATTTTTTTACTCAGTATCACGAGCTCTTTCGATACTAATAGGAGAAACAAAATGTATCAGAATTTCCATACATTTCTGACTACCTTCTTACAAAATCAAAAAATTGTAACGGAAATAACACTATAACTTTAAATAAAATATCATTATAATAAATCTGTTTTCTTTTTGCCATTTTGGAGTATATGTATTGCTTTATGATATTTGTCAATTATTTTTTTAATCATAGACAATTGTCACAGTCATGTTCGTTTTCATGATAGATCTACACCCACGCAACCACACGCAACTGCATGTCATGTTCTTGCGGTTTATTTTTATAACGCCAAGATGCTAACTCCATCTTGCGTCCAGTAGAAGAATCAAAATATTGTAGAAAAATAAGAATGCAGTTTACTCTATGCCGTAGGATCCCCTTTTGAATGTCATAAATCCAAATATGGCGGCCATACCCATCGACAAAAAAGTCTAGTGATGATGTGATTTCATTGACAGTTACGATCGCACGCTGTCAAATGCAACAACTTGCGATCCATTGCGATCCTAACTAGAGCTGGGACACGTTGGCAAAATGCGTACCAAAAGTACGTTTCTATGAAAATACCAGTTTTACGTGTACCACCCCAAATAGGCAATTTAAGTGTTTACCGTACTTAAGCGTCTTACAAATAAGGGTTATTTATGCAAATATCGACTTTTCATTAGTAGGGATCCGACGTATCGTGACGTTTTGAGTCAAGGCCATTAATCAAATGACATATTAACAATGTAAAAATTATTTCCATTATTTTTTGATCCAACAGATACCCGTACGACTGTCAGTTAACAAAAAAATATTTTACTTAAAGTAAAGGTAAGAATGGAGGTACGAGGTGTTGGCAACTTCATATTTGTTATATTTTGAAAATTAAAGTCCGTGCTTTTAAATACTCGACAAACAAAAAGTCGTCCATTAAGAAAAACCTGTCCCAAAAACTATTTCAGTACAACGCCCCACCTCTAGTGAGGATATAGTTCACTGACAGATGGCAAGTGTACGCAATTCGACAAGTGACGAATTATCCGCGTCAACTGGATATTCCATCGAAACGTCAAATGTGCCTTCTGGAATTGGCCCCCTGTAAACAGATGCTGTATTAATTTTCTTCTTCAGAACTGCATCTATATTTTTTAAGGTAGCGAGAAAATGATATATAGCAAGTTATCACTCATTATCTTTCTCGAGTTGTCATGGGAGCCTGGGGTCCGCTTAGCAACTAACCCCAAGAATTGACGTAGGCACTAGTTTTTACGAAAGCGAGGTAAAACTAGCATTTGATACGTAATAAAGTCAATGTAATGTTTAAATTGATATCTTTCAACTGACATGCACAATTGCGCAATCTGAAAATAAATGATTTCCGATTCTGATTAAATCTTACCAACGCTTCAACTTTCTCAATAGGCTTGTTGATCGGATAGAGCTTAGGGTTGGTAACGAATTCTTGTTTACCACTGGAGACGGGACGAGTCTTGCTCAGGGTTATCGCTCCGGAGGCGTAGCGAGCGTCCAGCTGCCAGGGCGGGCACAGGGAGAGAAGACCCTAGGAACAGGAAAATTTGTGGAATAGAATCTACTACTAAAGTAGAGGGCTATCAACCGACATCCGAGGATTTGGAATGAACTCTCGCTCGGTATCAGGATACCCGGAGCTTCTTCATATTTTAAATAAATATCGAAAAAAGGGTTCGGTTTTTGTTTAATTTCAGGCTATAACTGCTGAACAGTCCCAAAAAATATGCAGCTGGGATTCAGACCGCCGTTTCAAGACCCTGGAACTTGATATATTTAAAAAAATATAGTTATAAGTTAAAACGTACCGCAGAACAGTAGAAGAGTGGAAAGTTCCATTTTGTCTAAAGCCAAGTCCATATTTGAAGTTAAAACCCCGTACTTTTAGTAACCAATTCAGGATTAAGAACATTTACAAAATTAATTCATGATTAACTAAGTAGGTACTTATCTATTTACTTTATAAAACAAATTGATAGCCAAATTCTTCCTATATTTAGCCGACGGTTCCGGCGGGTGCTCCTCTGCCACCAACTCTTTCTCTAACGCCTTGATAGCGCCCTGTAGCGTCTCATTAGTGAACAGTTTCTTCCCGACCAGGAATTTCTCCGTTTCTTTAGCGTGCACGAAGCGCGGGTTGATGTTTCCGTAGACTATTCTAGCCTCTTTGACAGTGCTGGATTCGTCTAGGTTGTATAAGAAGCCGGCGTTCACCATCGCGTGCGCGTTTTGGGCACGCGGCATGATCTGAAAAGTAGAGAAAAAAATCGTAAAGAAGGTAAATCTAAGGTATCTATTTAGTTCGTCCTCTGATCTTGGTTGACCGTATTTTTTTTGATAATTATAGAAACACTTGTGACAGCATTAAGGTTTTTCAACTAAAGATTCCAACTAGTATTTAAGATTTAAAATAAACCAGATATACCTTAAACGTCGCGAGTTTGTAATTCTTCCCAAGAGGAGGAAGAAGAATGTTTAGCATAACTTTTCCCTTCATATCCACTTTGAGGAATTCCTGAGGAGTCACTTTTGTTAGTCGCCCATCAGCTTGTTCTGAAATTAAATGATATTCCTATATAAAAAAAAGATATTACAATCAAACACACGCTACACTCAAGAATTAAATTCTTGTTGGTAATACAGAACTTACGAATGGTTAAGTAGGCTCCAATAGTCTCCAATAAAAGGAAAACATCTGACGGGAAATCGTTGTGCTTATGTTTGACCATCAGATTACCGGCTATCGATCCCAACTGAAAAAGTATGATACTCAGATTAAATATTTTACCTAGATATTACTTAGGTACCACCTACAAATACTTCGATTTTCTTGGAATGAGTCATGCCAATTTTGCTTATTCGTTGTATTAAATTACTTACTTATGTAAGTATTTGAGCATTAGGGATTGTAATATAATTATGTATATATTTATTGCCTTACATTTCTAACAGGAATATGAGCCACCAAATCCAAATGCTCCCTCAATTTCTCCAAATACCAGAAGTTGTCTTCCGAAGACGACACGGTTTGAAACGTCTTCATCGTCTCAGACAGCGTGGTTCCGGCCCCGAGGACCAGGTTCTGGTCGAAACTGTAGCCTTTCAGCTCTTCCACGCTGGAGATGTCGATTAGGACTTTGGGGTATTTGTCTATGGGATAGGCTCCTGCAAAAGAAATAGTTGAATATATAAACCTACCTACTCTTATTCCGAAGTTCCAAACGATGATCCGTAAATTAACTAATATATACATATAATAATTAAATCAAATGAGATCATGTCCTTCGTAAACAATATTGTTTATTAACAATAATGTTATCAATTGCCAAAATTGCTAATAGTTGTTATGTTTACTATAAACAAATTTTCTCACTGCACCCATGTGATTATATATAAATATTTATATATAATTTTATTGTTTATATATTTAGAGTTGTTAAGGGACTAGTTTACCTACCTTTAGCTGTATTTCCAGCAACAAGCATATAGCTCCCATCTCCTTTCTTCTTCAGCACTTCAAATATATCACTAACTCGATGCACCTTAGTAAAATACCTTCCATCTATCAGCTTTATCTCTATATTCTCCGCCGCTTTAACATCATGTTCCTCTACTAAGCACCAGTCACTTTCACTGCCTTTTCTACAGTGTTTCCCAGTTTTCTTGCAAATCTCGAGGTCCTCTATGTCCATTATGTCTAATTTTGGAGCGTCGGAGGCGAATTTTTTGAAGGCATCCAAGATGGGCCGGTAGCCGGTGCAGCGACACACGTTGCTGCCGAATGACTTCTCTATCTCCAACATGTTAAGGTTCTCGTTGCTCTGTAAGAGACTGTATAGAGTTCAAGTCAAAAGAAGTTGAAAAAAAAATCCGATATATAAGTAGGTATGTAACTACTTACTCCCCATTTACTATCCCAATTACTTACTGTATATTCTGTATAAACCCACAATTTTTCCTAATCAGATATAATCAGAGAAATATGAGATAATAATTTTCCCGATCAGATATTATTATTATCAGATAAATATCGGTTAATAATCGACATAAAAAATGGGTCTGTTTATTATCAGCCAATAACATGTATAACAAGTGAGAAACCTTATTAAATTAGTGCCACCTTGTAGCCTGACCTCTGACCGCGAGTGACCTCTAAGTCGGGGACCCTAATGAATTGAATAAACCTCCTTGGGGCTATTTGTAAAATGACAAAAACAAGCCCTTATGTTCCAATTTTAAATACCAGGGTCCCGAATACCGTTCGTTTGCAAAGTAAAATATACAAGGTGGCCAAAAAAGGTTTTTTCTTGAGCATTATTGTTGATCTTTTAATACACTAGTGCGTTTGTGTATACATCAAAGCTAAAGGCGAATATTATGAAGATAATATTTACGTTTTGTTTTAGTTAAATGATTGTAGTTTTAATTTTTAATATATTTTTGTAAAATACGTTTATGACAAATATTCCAATTTTTTTTACATTATTTTACGTGATGAGATGAATTTATAGGTTATACCAAGTCATACTGAGCAACTTTTACTTGGCGAGTTGGCAGTTTAACAAAACGCACCTGAGTTCTCACACCGTCAACCGGGCCACCATTATCATTGGCATAGACATAAATATTTATTAATGTCATTGTGATATTACATACCCGTACATAGCCATGACCCATCCAGGCGAGCAGTACCCGCACTGCGTGCCGTTGAGCTTGGCGAGGGTCTTCTGTATGGGATGGTAGCCCTTCAGACGGTTGCCGACGCCCTCTATCGTCGTAATTTCCCAACGTTTACTCGGCGAGTTGGCAGTGTAACATAACTCGCACGTGACTTCTCACACCGTCAACCGGGCCATCATTATTGGCATAGACACAAATGTTTATTAATGTCATTGTGATATTACATACCCGTACATAGCCATGACCCATCCAGGCGAGCAGTACCCGCACTGGGTGCCGTTGAGCTTGGCGAGGGTCTTCTGTATGGGATGGTAGCCCTTCAGACGGTTGCCGACGCCCTCTATCGTGGTGATTTCCCAATCTTGACATGATGTCACCGCCACCAGACACTGAGTGAAACGAAAGAACTCACATCAATATAATTTCTTAATTTCAGGAATCAATTGCGATTTTCAATCTACGAGTATGATAAGCCTATACATGGGGCATTATCTATGAAAAGGGACCTTATTGTCGATGGCGCATGCGCCGCACAGCGTCGCGCGGCGTTGTATTTATATCGGAGCATCGTTAATAATGGTGTAAGCGCCATCGACAATAAGGTCCCTTTTCATAGATAACGTCACACATATATGAGTAACTGATAACCGTATTCAAATTTACACTGTGACATCAAAATGATATCTACGTGCATTTCGCTCGTACTTGTCCGTATATGTATTGGCGCGAGCGAGACGCACGGGCGACTGACATCATTTAGATATCGTTTTGTTGCCTGTAAGTTTGAAGTGTCCTCTGAGGGTGAAACCCACTTTATTGGAATTTTTTCCATGGGACACCATAAGATAAGATTGCGCTAACTCACAACTCGCAAAATGACGCGAGGTTCTCAAGGAGGTACCTCTTGGAGGAGGTAAGTTCTGAAGGAGGAGGTACTCACGGAGTTGACAGCGTGAGGCGGCTCGCCGGGCCTCGCAGCAGCGACGACGCATGCGCCGCAGCCGCCCTCGCGGCACAGGTACTTGGTGCCGCGCAGCTCGCAGCGCACGCGCAGGTACTCCAGCAGGGACAAATCTGAACTTATCTCGCATCCCACTGGAAACAGATAAAGGTATTTAAGCAACCTTTGATGAAAACAATTACTGACTTCACACAACAGCCGTGCTGTCATTTTATGGTCTTCAGCAGCAAAGAGGAAATGAAACAGTTACTATAAAAATATCCTAATCCTTTAGGTCAGATTATTGAGGAGAAGACCGGCATTTAAAAATTTATTGCCGGGAAGACCGTCAAAGGGCAGGAACTCTCGTATTTGTATACGTACGTCGCTCAGACATAGTCAGAAAGGAAAAGCTTCACCCCTTCTGCTTTCCAACCTTTTCTACGTAGAGTAAGTAGGCCCCGGCCCGGTCTAGCCTTAGTCATCCTTAAGGCTTGTGTTGTAGGTACTAGTGTCTGTGCGGAAAGAGAAGAGTCGTGGAATACGAGGGAGTCAATATATTCGACTTTTCTCGTTCCACACAGACTCTAGACGAGGATATAAGTACATATAACAGAAAGATACTTACGTAAATAAATAGTAATCGTTTAGAGAACACAAATATCACTGATTAATAAGTACACATATAAATAAATGCCCTTACCAGGATTTGACACCGGGACCTCCTGCTTCGTGGGCAGGGTCACTACCGACTAGGCCAGGAGGCCGTATGTCACCTTTATATACATGTCTTAATTTCTGATGCAGGTTTCCTCTCGATGTTTTCCTTCACCGAAAAGCAAATCGTAAAATATATTCCGTACAAAAAAAAAAACACTTGTTCCTTAGGATGGTATTCCACCTATCCATTTTCTTTGTCCAATTCTAACGTGTATTGCGTTTCAAACTTTGCTTAATGAAAGAGTGAAACGCAATGACCTTGAACAAATAAATTGGACATTTGGAATACCACCCATAGTTGCATAGGAGTTTTACCCGATTTTGGCTTTCCATTCACAAGAAAACTGACTCGTTCAAGCGGCTCCATCATTTGCAAAACACGAGTATCACCATGCAAACCCAACCAATACTGCCCAAACCCTACTCAACTGGTTTATTTGTTATTTTTGTATTTGATTAATTATTGGGCCATTAATCGGTCGACCACCAGTGACCCTTTATGACGATTAACAGCTATTTTAGGCTTTGTTATGACAAAATAAGGTCTAAAATCAATTGCGTGTTGGTCTGTATTCAGGATTTTTTTTATAAAAAGTGTCCTAAAAATATAATTTTAAAAGCTTAAACTGGAAACTAACTTTGAGAAACCGGCCATGGGTATGTCAAGCGGTGCCCAGTAAAGCGTTCCGTAGTTGCCTCTCAAAATAGGTGGGGGGATTTGTAGAGATACTATGGACATATTGTACATATCAGTAAGTACCTATATATATTCGTATCACTTAGGTACGGCCACAGACTTTAAATTTATTGTTGATCAGAATCTGCTCGTCAAAAATATCAATTGCTATGTGCTCGCTATGAGATCACCACCTACATGTTTAGTTAAGGGTTAGCATTGGTTTATGTTTGAAAACTGAGATACGTTTTTAATAATCAGGTATTGTGCCAAATTATGACAAAGGGCTATCATTAATTTTACATTTGTATGTATACATAAATAGCTACTAGACCCTTTATAAAAAAAAATATATTATTATCTTTAAAGGATGACTCACGTTAGACCGGACCGTGGCCGGGCTGGAGCTTCCGGAGCTTCGTTTCTATGGAAAGTACCACGTCATCACCGATCAGACGTCATAGAAAATGACATGTCAGACGCCCCGGCCCGGACACGACCCGGTCTAGCGTGAGTCATCCTTAATACCGATTCTAGATGATACAACACGTTGTGCTATTTACATATTTACAAACAAAGATATTTATGATGGCCTAGATGGTGAATAAAGTTAAGTATATAAGGAGCTAGCTATTAAAATGACAGAAAAGTTAGATTATAATAACAAAACTTCCGTGAGACGTGAGTGACTTGTTCTTAATATATTTAAAGTTCGATTATCTTAGAAAACCACGAAACTTTTACTAGAATTATAAGTACATTTTCTGGACCAACCTATTGGTAGTTAGAAGGTTATCCATTAATTACTGGGCACCCAGTATAATTTATTTTTATTTATTTTATTTATTCAGAACACATACAGTCATACAAGATACATATGTAAGAGGTGCGTAATACGCACATAAATCTTAATACTGAAAAGACCTGGAGGTTCATAATAGTAGATTGTACAACAAGGGCATAAAGTGACCCATTTTTACCCGAGGCAATTTTTTGGTCTGAGCGAAGCGAAGACCAAAATAGTAGACGAGGGTAAAAATTGACATTTATGCCCTTGTTGTACACTCTGCTTTTCACTTCGATTGCGAGGAAAATAAATTATATTTTTCACGGCAATTTACACCACGAAATTGTCGTAAAGCGAAAGAACATAATACATAACCAATTCCCGCCAACTAACTTTCTAACTTTTTTTTAATTTTCAACATGTGATCAGAGTTTCAGACGCTTGGTTTTCTGCCAAGTCAAACATTTCGGAGCATTTTTGAACGATAATCGACTCCTATTTTATGTGTTTTACTAAATTCAATGACAGAAAATACGGATTTCTAATAAATTGTAGCAAAAATAAAATAATATAACAAGTTTTGTCATCTACACAATTTTATTGCTCAGTAAAATTGTGCAATATGTTTTAACTGTTTGGCTGTTGAGACCGATTACCTTAGTCTTAGAAGAAAATTTTACTTTTATGCTCTAGAGCATAAAATGCGATTTTATGTCGTCTACGCACGACATAAAGGTGCACTTTTTGAGCATGAGAAGTGAAAAATATATATGTAACTGAAAATTTATATACAAGAGGTACAAGCATAAGCCTAAGGTAGGATACATACAACAAGAAGCAAGAATAGCTCATTTATACTTACAGTAAAAAGTCAGAATAATAATAATAATTACAGCGAGGGTCAAGAAAGAAATATAGAATTCTGAAATTGCGTAGTACAGAAAAATAGATGAAAACATATCGAGGAACAAATAGTTATCAAATTAAATTCTCAGAGAGTAGGTAGTTACAGCTATAATATTTTTTCCTTTAACATGATTTTAAGTGCATTAAGTGATTTGTGAAAGGGATCAATCCTGCTTAGATGTCTATTACAATAGTTGGGCACTCGTCTGAAAAACGTATGCTGCGCATATTTCTTGCGAGCAAAACTAACATGAAAAAAATCGGGCAAGTGCGAGTCGGACTCGCGCACGAAGGGTTCCGTACCATATAAAAAAAAAAAACAAAAAAAAAGCAACAAAAAAAACGGTCACCCATCCAAGTACTGACCAGTCCCGACGTTGCTTAACTTTGGTCAAAAATCACGTTTGTTGTATGGGAGCCCCATTTAAATCTTTATTTTATTCTGTTTTTAGTATTTGTTGTTATAGCGGCAACAGAAATACATCATCTGTGAAAATTTCAACTGTCTAGCTATCACGGTTCGTGAGATACAGCCTGGTGACAGACGGACGGACGGACGGACGGACAGCGAAGTCTTAGTAATAGGGTCCCGTTTTACCCTTTGGGTACGGAACCCTAAAAAAGGGGCCTAGAACGTAAGGGGCGGTGCGGAACGCTAAAAAGCACTTTTTGTAAAAGATTAGGGCATTGGATTGCATTTTTACAAATTTTGTAGAAAAACATAACATCCAAATACATCCTACGATTACTGAGGGAAGGGATATTGAAGTACTTCGCAGCCGTCGAGGTGTCATTGAAGTGAAAACCTGTCCTATATAATGTTTCATTTGTATGTCATGTCATGTTTCTTTTGATATTGGTGAGCAATAAAGAATATTTTGTATTGTACTGTATGTGTAAAGGCCGGTACAGACGGACTGCATCCCGACTGCAACTTGTATGGGAACTGCACGCCGACGCTGCAGTTGGCGTGCAGTCGGCGTGCAGTTCCCATACAAATTGCAGTCGGGTTGCAGTCTCTCTGTATCGGCCCTAATATTGATAAACATTGTAACGAGCGTTTCTTTTATTTTTTGCCATGTTATATGTTTTGACCTTTTTTCCCACTTTTGTGTTATTTCTAGCCAGGATCGCGAGCCCTTTTCATCCTTATAGGAGAAAAAAAGTGTCCTAAAATTTCCATACAATTTTCCATTTCCTTTTGTTATCGCCATACAAAGTGTATGGGGAAATGGTAACACAATAGGAAAATTCCTGGGACATTTTTTTATCCCATTAGGATCGAAGTGGCATAAAAGGTCACAAAATATAAAAATGGCAAAAAATTAAAGAAACGCTCTAACCTCGGTAACTCGAACCTCGATAAGACGAAATACACATTAACACGAAATGAAATGCCCAAAACCTCCATAACTCAAAATATTTAACCTCATTAAGACGAAGTAATCAACGATTCCCTTCACGGCTATCTAGTATAAATTTAACGTCCATAACTCGAAAACTGAAAATTGACCTCTATAACTCGAAAAACTAGACGCATTCTTGTCACCTCTCAATCCCGAAATTATTTGTCAACGAACCTCTGTAACTCGTTGAAAATAATAAGACCGTACTTTTTGCGTAGGTATGTATAATTACCATCCTAATACGAATTTTTCACTCATTTTAGCACTGTAACTCGAAACCTCTTTAAGACGAATAAAAACCCATAAGAACAATACAATACAATACAATAATTTATTCATAAAACCAATACAATTTTACACGTCATATTATTCGGTACATTACTATTCTATATTTATAATACATTATTTTCCATAATACATTTCATTATTAAAATTAAGCAAGGAGTGCATACATTATTATAAATTCACCTATTCGAAGAATTCATTCAATGAATAGTAGGCAGCAGAGACTAGGTATTTTTTAAGTTTGAGTACGAATGTGTTATTGCTATTCGCAGTTTTTATGTCTTCAGAGACTCGGTTGTAGATTTTCGGGCCAATTGTGTGCAGACATTTTCTAGATTTAGCTAGCCGTTTGCGTGGTGGACGGAGTTCGTGGCGGTGCCTAAAGTTGTATTTGGGTTCCTCACCATTAGACTGGAACTGTTCGAAATTAAACCTTACCTGTTTGGCTACCTCTAGGATATAAATGCAGGGTAGTGTTAGGACTTTGTTACTGGTGAACAGTTCTTTGGCTGGGTGGTCCCATTTGACACCAGCGACTACACGAATTGCACGCTTCTGTAGTTTAAACACCCTTTCGCGCTCCGCGGCGTCACCCCATACGTTAATAACGAGTGGAAATAGCCAAAGTAAGCTTTCTTGACATTGTCGGGGTGCAGACTTTGGCGCAACCTTGTGAGCGCGAAGCAAGCGGCAGCGAGCCGGTCACACAGAGAATCGATATGTGGTCCCCATGTTAGACCGGAGTCGAATGTAAGGCCTAAATATTTTACCTGGTCAACTTGTGGGACTAGCATTCCATTACAAGTGATGTTTAGGTTGTGCTCTCTAGTTCCTCTCAGGCCAAAATGGACAATATTAGTTTTATCTATATTGAGGGACATACCGTTTGCCGTGAACCACGCCGCGACTTGCCGCATCACTCTGCCCAGTTTTAATATTAGCTGTTCCTGGTTCTCAGCTGCAACAATCACACAGCCGTCGTCGGCAAAAAGGACGAACTCCGCTTCATTTGATGCTTCTGAGAAGTCATTCATAAGAATGAGAAACAGGTTATTTCCCATTATGGAGCCTTGGGGTACGGCACAATTTCCCAGGTCGAGCAGTTCTGATCGTTCACCCTTAACCGACGTTAGTTGTTTACGACCCTGGAGAAAAGATGCGATCATGTGGTGTAGTTTACCTGTTACACCATAGTGGTCCAGTTTTGCTAGGAGGAGCGGGTGATGCACGAGCTCGAAGGCACGGGAGAGGTCACAGAATATGGCCGCAACCTGTCGTTTTGCCTCTATGTGACTTAATATTTTTAGATGAACGTCTCGGGCTGCATCGATGGTAGAACGGCCTGGCTGGTAAGCATATTGTTGTTTATTCAATAGGTTATTTTTATTAAAGTGCGACATGATAACATCACTTAGAACGCGTTCAAAAATTTTAGAAAACGTAGGAATTAGAGATATGGGTCTAAAATGTTTGACTTTGTCCATTTCACCCTTACCTTTATAGATTGGCTGAACTTTTACATTTTTTAAGGTAGTGGGATAGACTCCACAGTTTAAACAGTTATTAAATAAGTCGCACAATATATTAAAAAGGAATTGCGGCGCTATATCTAAGAATTTTGTATTCATGTCATTGATATCTTGAGAACATTTTCGTTTGATTTTTTGTGCTACTTTAATCACCTGTTGGAGCGAAAACGGTTCGGTGTCGATAATGTGTGCATGTCTGATTATATACTTACTTAGATAAGCCAGTGCAGTAGGGATGTTAGCCTAAGTCCTAAGAACCTAAGTCCATACCCTCTGTAAGACGAAAACTCGTTAACTTTTTGGCGTTTCCCTTCAGATTCCTGCTATCGAGGTTCCACTGTACCAAAATTCTTAAAAGTTGCAAATGTCGCAACCTTGTGCTGACATTTTTGTTACTTATCTATTTATTTAAATTTATCAGACACCATCCAAGGCGGATGCATAGTTTTTTGAATATTCATAATATCCACTATCAATATGAACTGAACCTTAATAACAAAGTTATAAAGATAATTATTGAACGGCGTGCGTGTATTTTTTGCCAAAATTATTCGTCTGACCGTACTGCAAAAGTAAAAAACAAAGTAGCTGAATTAAACCAGTTTCTTAACAGTAAGTATGAAGGTGCACGTTACAATTAGGCAAGTTAACGGTATGTATGAAAACACACGGGCGGGTGAAAAGAGCGATTGAAAACCGCCCGCTTTTAAGTAAACGCACAATTATAGTACTTTTCATCACACTCGCTCAGTAATTGTGGAATTGCACGCGGGAGTTATAGAAAAATCGTTCTTCCTAGGGAGTTATGAAGTCTCTAGTGCCATAATTAACAGTTTTTTGTCTTTATACTTAATTTTTGTATCGCAAGTGTGATGAAAAACATTGTGTGTAACTCGGGGCATAATAATATTGCAAACTCGAGTCTATAAATCGCTCCGGCAAGCCGTCGCGATTTAACTTACTCAATACAATATTCAACTTACGCCCCATGTTGCACAATGTACTATTGTGCAACATAATAAAGGCTCTTAAAATTCAAGGGCCCAAGTTACAAAATCGAGCAAGTGAAGAAGTCGAGCAATGCATATTATAAATTATTATAAATTTTCTTGAATTTCTATAATTATGCATATCGCATACGCGTCAGCTTCCTGCTTAACGGAGAACCCGGCCCGCTCTGGTCAGTGTTGAGTATAGGATATTCCTTCCAATATCCAGTAATGCATGTCAATTATAAGATGTAATGTTTTGAAAAGATGTGTCCCGCCGAGTTTGTTGCCGGTCCCATATTGGGATACCCTCCTTCAATAGAGGGGGGATTTCAATCTTCTCGAGGCAGAGGTGTAGGGTTAGAATCGGCGTAGGTTTATTTGACGTTCATAAGCGCAATTGTATTGTAATATGACTACTTGAATAATAAACTATCTTTATCTTTAACGGATAACCCCTCCTCTAGTCAGTGATGCGTAGCGTGTGCTCCTGGGAAATTTGGAGCAGGTATAGTATTATCAGCGGGTCCGCTCGCAGCATAGCCTCGTGTGTGCTCGCATGAGTTATAATGGCAAATAAGACATCGCAAGTCGAGCAGTGCACACAGCGCAGCGCGCCATGGACCGCGTCAGCTTCCTGCTCAACGGAGAACCCCACTCTGGTCAGTGTTGATTAAGGTGCTATACAGAAACAGTATACTGGATCCGGGAATTCCCGATTCTTGCCATACTAAATCAAAATCGGTAGCATTCCCTAGTGTTGAGCTTTAAATATAGTATGTGCCTGAACACGAGTCAGTTTGGATAAAAATATGAGTCGTGAGAGCTCAACTTGTTTGGTTGTGTAAGACGAAAAAAGCCTTATAGTTACACTTTTTTGTAAAAGCCCAAGAAGTTTATAAATATTAGTATTTATTAGTGCATACAAACTTAATACCTACAAACAAAATAATACCATACCTAAAAAATAATAAAATAACTAACCTAAAAACTTAAAAACTAAACCTAAAAATAAATAAAACTAATCTAAAAATAAATAATTACAAACTATCCTGCGGAATGGTGCCGTAGATGCTGGCAGCATTTCCCCGCTGTATCGCAATACTTATTCTTTGTGCGAGGAAGCTGCCAGCTCTACGATCACCAGTGGCGTCTGCTATCCTTTTGGATAAATCCTTACATAGCGTAGACGCGTTCGGACACCACGGGCCAAGGGTCTCGACACCGAAAGGTCCGAAATCGTATTCGGGGCCGAGACCCTTATATTTGGCCTTTTTTAATTTTTCGGCCGCCTCTGCCGCCGCGCCGGCTTTGGCAGTAGTGCCGTGGAGATGAGACGGGGCTAGGGTGTCCACACAGGTGGCGTCCCACACCAGCACCCGGCCCATCTTCCACGGAACCAGTGGCATTCCGTCCGGTCTCTTACCATCATCTCTTACAATGCCAGGAGGCTCGAGAAGAGCTGGTACGTTGACGCTGGCAAGAGACCGGCGGAGAATATCGTTAAGCGCGGCGTGTCTAGAGAAGCGGCCGGCGCTCCTTTGGCAGGAGAGCCCGTGGTGTCCGAGGGCGTCGACGTCAGTGCCGCAGGGGCACCTATGTGGAGCACAGACCCGGACGCCGAGTCGCAGGCAGGCCGCAACGCGCAGAGTGTGCGGCTCCAGGAAAGTGCCGGTATGCACCGACGGGAAGGCGTGCAGCCAGGCGCCGGACTCCATGGAACCGGCTGCTAGCAGTCTGGCGCGTGCAGAACCTGTGCTGCGGCTTAGAAGACAGTCATAAATAATTTTGCATTGTATGTCGTCCCAAGCCCTTTGCGAATTTAGATTTTCAGGAAAATCCTTACCCGGGCAGGCGATGGACCACGCGTTTTTAGACTCCGTTAAGCCAGTAATCTCATAGTTTGGATGACAGGCCCTCAGGATTTTTCCTATGAGAGTTGCTGAACTATGAACGGAAGATAAAAACGCCGGTGTAGACACACTTGAAATTTTGCGGATCCCTAACCCACCGTGGCGAATGGGAAGGGATGCTTGGGTCCAGGACTCTTCGCTAAACTGCAAGTTCAAAATATATTCCAAATTAGTGTTTATCAAGTCGTCCAGAGGAGTTAATAAATTTAGAAATTTTGTAAAAGGGCAGCAGCGAAGTACATACATTAATTTTGGTACGAAAAGGCAGAATTTGATAATACATAAAGCGAAATGCGGACTAATTTCGAGAAGACGACTTTCATAAGTTTGAAATTTAGAGGTAGTATCGCATGCGAATTTCGAATAGGATTCTTCAAAGATAGGAGACCCAAGGAGGCAAAGAGAGTCTTTGTCTGTTATTTTAATGTTTGGTGTAAGCAGATCAAATTTTGGTTTTATATCAGAAAAATTTAATGAGGTGTTGTTAATAAAAAGTTCACACTTGCTATAGTTTAATTCTAGACCAATTGTTTCAAATTTTGATTTGACAGTTGAGAGATCTGACAGTATTGATTCGAGGTCGCCTCCCAGGGTTCCGTCGTCTAAGTACCAGACGTTAAATTTAGATTTTAGATTTTGAATAATTGGATTAATAGCCTAACTGAATATTCCTTTTATAATTTATAAATTAAATTAAATTAAAAACACAGTGGGATGCGAGATCAGCTCCGACCTGTCCCTGCTGGATTACCTGCGCGTGAGCAATGATCTGCGCAGCACCAAGTACATGTGCCGCGAGGGCGGCTGTGGCGCATGCGTCGTCGTTGCCGCGCGGCCCGGCGAGCGATCGCACGCTGTCAACTCTGTAAGCAAAGCTTCCTTATTATAAATTGCAGTTGATGTTTCACAGGCTTTTGACTGCGTATGACATGACTGGCTTCACCGCAAAGTACTTAGATACTAATGTACCCTCCAATTCTTAAAGTTTAAAAACGTATTATTTCATAAAGGGAGTCACTTCCACTTGAGATATAGAGGCATAATAACTAAAGTTTAAGATTGTAGCAGGGGTACCCAGGGCATCCCAGGGTACTAATTTGGGTCCCTTAATTTGATACATTATTTAGTAGGTTGTAAGACCTCTCGAATGCTTGTGACGTCATTATGCTGATTTGTTTGTTTATTTTCACGAAGATTTGTTATAGTTTTACGCCAATAGGTAATACATTATCAATTTCCATTCTGATGACACAGCCGACACATATTGGAACAAAACATTGAATACATCTCTGAATGTCTCTGATACACAAAGTAATAGTTCCTTTGTTTATACCACGTCGGTGGCAAACAAGCGTATGGTTTATCTGATGGTCCACCTTCAGCGCCTTTTTTTATATGCAATAAACAAAAACACATTGTATGGGTTCACAGTGTCTCGTATCCGTCACATCATGCCAAGATTGGGAGATAACCACCATCGAGGACATCGGCAACCGTCTGAAGGGCTACCACCCGCTGCAGAAAACCCTCGCTAAGCTCAACGGCACCCAGTGCGGGTACTGCTCGCCTGGATGGGTCATGGCCATGTATGGGTAAGGGTTTCACCATTACCAGGGAGTGATCGACTGATCGTTTTTAACTTTTGTTGTCAAAGAGATCAAAGTCTAAAAAATTTGGTGTCTACAGAGGTTCAATTACAGATCTAAAATGGATAAAATTATCTGATCTGTCAAATATCAAAAGTGGGACGCAAATTGCAATGTCATGGTGTCCCTTTTGTGCACTTCAATTATCTTATTACGTAAGCGTCATATTCTAGATCTGTGGGTGCAATATTCCAAACTGTTAGTCTAGCTTAACTAAACTTAGTCTTACTTATCTATTTGACTTCACCTATGCAATTCCCTTACCCTTAGTAATTAATGACTCCACCTAAGTATGTATAAGTATATATTCAACATCAAATTCGGACTGATATCAAGGCTAAATATACTTACTACACATTTGAATAAAAATAGTGGTCCTCTTTCCAGTGGATTTACTTACAGATTATTATTTAAAGGCCCCTGTACACAATGGGCCAGCGCCGGCCACTCCAAGGGACGCATTTATGCGTTAGAGGGAGCAAGTGATATTGCTATCTCATTCTACCGCATGGCTGCGTCCCTTGAGTGGCCGGTGCTGGCCCATTGTGTACTGGGGCCTTAACACTTTGTTAATACTAACTTATTCGAAATGACACATTACTTCTGGTTTGAAACAATAACATAAAACTTTCGCTACTTTCGAGGATGTAGGTATGTCAAACACCTGATAAGAACCGGTTGTTTAAATAAAATGCAAATTAAGTGTCTTTCGTACGTTGTGTTTATTAATCAGACATGCACTAAGTGTTTCCGTTCCAATATAAAAATATAAGAAAATCATAATCTTAATTATTAATGCCTTGTTTTGCAATAAATTCCTACTAATATTATAAATGCGAAAGTAACTCTCTGCCCGATTCGAACTTTAAGATACGTCAGTTAATAGATCTAGAAACGATATGGATTAGATGTGTCAGTGTCAAAAGTGATGTTTTTGTTTGAAGGTACGTCACATTTGACACTGATATATCTAATCCATATCGTTTCTAGATCTATTAATTGACGTATCTTAAAGTTCGAATCAGGCCGTCTGTCTATCTGTCTGTCTGTCTGTCTTACCTCTTCACGCTCAAAGCGCTGAACTAATTTAGATGAAATTTGGTATGAACATAGTTTGAAGCCTGGAAAAAGACAAACATGTAATAGTTTATATCAATCGCCATCAATATCATCCAGGTGCAGGGGGGCAATTTAGACTGTGGGGTAATTTAAACTAATCGAAATATCTTCCATGTTTTACATTATTAACTAGAGTCACACACAACACATCTTTTTCGCTACCTGGACATATATGAATATGACACTCTTGGTAATATTAATGTAAAACATGGAAAATAATTCGATTAGTTGAAATTATCCCGCAGTCTAAGTTGGTCCCCTGCACCTTATTTAAAAATATGTGTAGGCATCGTTACATGAAGTTCTGCCTCAATTTTGATATCTTTGATCATATCAACACCATTTCGAGGAATAGACCGACTTATGTAAGTATTCGTTTAAAAAAGTATATTGTTAGCTATAATACTTATGACGCGATTCCAATACAACACCTAGTTACTAACCAAACCATGTAATTGTACACCGATTAGGTATTATCCTCAAATTGGTTCGGCATTGCACAAAACACAGTTAAATGGACCATCGGTGGACCCTGTATCGTTGTAGTAAGATCTAAAACTGATCAGTTATTAACGGTTCCTCAAGCAAGGCAGCGAGATGATTCATCTATTGATCGCTCCATGCATTATGTATCACTACAATTTTCAAGTAAATATGTACTTAAATACTACATTGTTTAAGGTGCACGTAGTTATTAAAGTTCAAAGACGGTTGTAAAAATGGTTTTCTTTGGTCAAGGTAGAATAACTGCCTCTTTCGTAACGCGAATTGTTGGTAGATTCAACAGTTGTACTAATAACTTGCAGCTCATCATCTAGGATTTTTCAGGGTTCCGTACCCGTTGGGTTTCTTACCCGAACGGGATCGGGATTCTAAATATTATGTGTAAAATTGCACAAAAATATATAATCGACTACTCTTCAAAGTAAGGCTAAACGGTTAATATTATTACTATTGAGCCAAACTTTTGCCCCTGTTACATCCGGCAGAGTCTAGTAAAATATTACAATGATATAATTTATATGCAGAGTCAGACACTGCATTCGGTCAGTTTGTATTATTTTTTCATACATTATTTACAAATAAACGTGGCATCCAAATTTGTTCGCTACGTTCGTGATCTACAATTTATTTAATGGTCTCGCCGGAACATCAGCGCTGACTTTTGGGTTAACATTATGCTGAGGCGGGACCATTTCGTGGTAAACAATTTATTTATTTTATGTTTAAATTTCTTTGTTGTTTTATAAGTACTTGTGTAGGTATTATATAGTTTATCACGAATAAATGCGATGATTTCTGATCTCAAATCAAATCTTTTTTTATTACCACGTCGTTACATAACTTTAACGCCTTTTATCAATCGAAGGTATATTTCATGGTTCTATATTATGCCATTTATGTTTTCTTTTAAACTGTGAAGCTTAAAATAATTTTCTGGTAATCTAATTCTGCAATTTGCAACTGCTTGTCATAGACTTTTTTTCTAGCCTCCTGCAAAGTAAAGAGAAGCTGACAATGCTGGAGATAGAGCAGTCTTTAGGCAGCAACATCTGCAGGTGCACCGGCTACCGGCCCATTCTGGAGGCCTTCAAGAAGTTCGCCAGCGACGCACCCAAGGAGAAAATACTTGACATTGAAGAACTCACCATTTGCAAGAAAAGTGGCGAAACATGCCGCAAAAGGTAGGCAGATATATTGTTACAACTAGAAGCCGCGCACACGTGTTTAGATACAAATTTGTAAATGCTATTTTATATTCAAATTCTTATCACTCTGTTTCGCCTGTAGGTATCTGTAATTCAATTAATTCATCATCACCAACATCATTGGTTTCATTAGCTTATTTTTCAAAATTCTATAGGCTTTTTTGTAGATTGAATAAAACTAACTACAATTTTTCCTAACCTAATCCTATTGACGTTAATCATTTTTATTAAATTAAATTTGAAGTTAAATATTTTATTTTTATGTTTAAAAGCAAGTGCAGTGAAAGCGACTGGTGCGTAGTAGAGGCAGAAGACCTGAAATTACCTGAAAGAATAGAGATCCAGTTGAAAGACGGCAAGTCCTGGTTCAGGGTACAGTTCGTTGCTGATGTATTCGAAGTGCTGCGGAGGAAGGGAGATGATTGCTACATGTTCGTTGCTGGAAATACTGCTAAAGGTAAGGATTACAATTTAAAGAGATAGATTAACTAGTTCCGTACATACGGTACATAACAGCATGGTTAGAGTCAACTAATCATGCGCATTATGAACATCATGTTTTTGAGTAAATATAAATAACATGTTATCTTGAACAAAAAGGATTAACATAATTTTGTCGTTAGGACAATTCCTGCAAGGATCGGAAACCATACCAACAATTTCATTTTACATATTCAATGTTTTCAATTTTGGCAAAAACCCATGAAGTTGTATTAATCAGACGATTTCATTTGAAAGCTTTCCAAAAAATCATTGGCATGGAGTTTGATCCTGCGACTTCTAGTTCGCAGTCCTAGCCAAGATGCCAATCGTTTACGCTCCGTAGTATGCACCCTGATCTATTCGGCTACCAAATACCAAATTAATTAGCCTAACAGTTCAGGCCCGTAAGTATACAAATCTTTGTGGTTTTTAGGAGCCTACCCCATAGACGAATATCCTCGGATCCTCATAGACATCAGCAACGTTCAGGAGCTCAAAGGCTACCATTTCGACCAAAACCTGGTGCTGGGTGCCGGCAACACCCTGACTGAGACCATGGACATATTCCAACAACTGGCAAATTCTCTGGACTCCTTCTGGTATCTGGAGAAATTGAGGGAGCACTTGATGTTGGTTGCGCATATACCTGTTAGAAATGTAAGTGAATACATAATAAGTTTTAAAGTTCTTATTGATATTAGAAGTGTCCAAGATTCCAAAAACTCAATGCAACAAGAACAACTGCAAACCGACTGCAATTTGTATGGGAAATGTACGTCGACTGCACGCCAACTGCAACGTCGGCGTACAGTCGCAGTCTCTGCATACCTACAAGTTACAGTCGGGTTGCAATCTGTCTGTACCGGGGGCCCTTACAGAATGCCTTTATAGCATGTAATTTTTTTTCAACTTAATTTCAGTTGGGAACAATAGCCGGCAATTTAATGATAAAGCATCAACACAATGAATTCCAATCAGATGTATTTCTTTTGCTTGAAACTGTTGGCGCATACCTTACTATTGGTAAGTTTTGGTTTCTTATTTCGTGAAACATCATCATCAACAACAGATTCTCAGATGTCACATTAGCGCGCGTTAGCGACATTCGGCCTGATTCGAGCTTTAAGATACGTCAAAAATTTGCTAAAGATACGACATGGATCGGATATGTCAGTGTCAAAATGGACGTTTTTGTTTGAAGAAACGTTTAAACGAATAAAATTTCAATTTCAGTATTAGGTGTATGTGAAGTCCCCAACCCGTATTGGGCCAGACCAGCATGCATGGGGACTATAGGCACTATAGCCCAAGCCCTCTTGCGTATGAGAGGAGGATTGTGCCAAGCAAGGACGTAATAGGCTGAATAATTATTTTTATTTTTATTTCAGTGGACCATTACGGAGTGCACATATCGGTGACGCCAGAATCCTTCCTCCGAGTGGATATGAGAGGAAAGGTCATCATGAACGTCCTGTTCCCGCCTCTCAGCCGTTCATACAAATTCGTATCGTTTAAGGTAAATAACCGGTCCTTGGGGACCTAGGGTCTAAACTCATGTTGGATGTCCTTGTCCAATGCAAGTCATTTTGTTGCGGCGCGAAATGACTTCTGAACAATAAAACATGTATGTACCGAAAACTGGGGTTACTTTTAATCGCGGGGAAACATTGACCATTGTTTTTGAATAATGGAATTAATACTAGCAATAGAACTCAAGTTTAAGAACTGTATGATGTAGGTGGCATATATTTTGTGTTTACAGAAATATGTGATGAAAGCGTTCAGAAACCAATTCCTTATAGATTACCCTAAAAACTCTAGTACCAGTAATAAGAAATGTTTGATTGATGCAAATCGACATGTTTTACTAAAATCGTAGGGCGTAAGGCAGAGGCCTGTTTTTACACTCCAAAAACCATAAACGGTGGCTCAATATGAAATGATAGGAGAAGTGACGCGACCGAAAGGACACTTCATAAACACGCTTCAGATGAGACTGTGTACCTACCTGTACCTACCCTTATCACAAAGTCGACATCAGATATAACGCCTTGATCATAGAGACGTTTTCAGATATTTGTGAGCACCTTGACCGTACTTATATATGGCGACTGCACCCTTATTATTATGGTTCAATTTCTTGTACAGATAATGCCGCGCGCCCAAAACGCCCACGCCATAGTCAACGCCGCATTTCTATACAAGTTATGCGCACCGCAAGACCACGTATGTCTAGCTCGTATGGTCTTCGGTGGGCTTTCTCCGCACTTCATACACGCCAAGAATACTGAGAGGTAATTACTAAGAATCTGAATGTGAGGTTGACATTGAAGTAAGGTTAATTACAATGACAAAACCTAAACTAAACTACGTAAGTATCGTTTAACCAGCGAGGATTGTGTCGATATTAATATCTTATTTATACAAACTTATATGTATTGTCAATGTGGAGAAGCCCGCCTACAAGGGAAGACCGTCTACAAGTTGTTTCATCGCTTTTATCTCTTGTGTTTGTGCACATACTTCAGTTACAGAAGGTCGGTAGAGCAGGAAGGAGCAAAGCTCTTCCTTTCTAACTGTGTTTAAGCAACACATACAAAGACTTGCCCTATGACAGTCTTCCCAGTAATAGCTTTTATATGCCGGTCTTATTGATTCATCAATTCGTTAATCATTGCTTCAAATATTTCTTTCTTTCTTTAAGGTTTCTTCTTGGAAGACAGTTGTTCTCCAACGACACCCTGCAGAGCGCCATCAAGGTCCTCACGCAGGAGCTGGTGGTGGTGGACAATCCTCCGGAACCTTCGGCGAAGTATAGGAGAGACCTTGCTGTGAATTTGTTTTATAAGGTAAGATTATAATAATATATTTATTTCCTAAGGGTTTATCTGATAAATTGATGAATCTAAGCTGATACATTTTTATGACCATTAATCAACAGGGTCTTCTGTCAATATGTCCTGGTAACATCGTCTCGCCTAAATACGCTTCTGGTGGGATCGTCCTAAGCAAAACGCGTCCCGTCTCTGATGGCCGGCAGATATTCACCACAAACCCCATGTTGTGGCCCCTCAACCAGCCTATTGAGAAGGTTGAGGCACTGGTAAGTAATGACAGTTCTACAAAATTGGTATTTATTGCTTTCGTTTAATTTTTTCGTCACAATATTATCATTATCAAACAAAACAGATCAAGCAGGCATAAAAAAACTGAGTATGTTCATCCATTTAAGTAAGTATCTTTGCCTAGTAAGTACTCCATGCACTCCATGCAGGTACCCATAGCTTTGCTTAGTTTGGGGCACGGATCACCGGTGTAAGGTTGTTTCCAAATATTTATTTTACTATTTATTTATAACCAGATCCAGTGCGCTGGTGAAGCACCGTACACAGAAGACCTGCCGGCCCTCCCACGAGAATTATTTGGAGCATTCGTTCTGGCCAGTGTTCCAGTTGGCGATATTGACCGAATTGATGCCAGTGAAGCCTTGGTAAGTTACTCTTCTAAATCTATGCTAACAATCAGCTTTTTTATTTAATAACATATCATTTAATTTACGTAACATATAATCCCATTAAAATACAATACCTATAAATCCACAGCAGCGCAGGCTTTGTCATAGTTGCTACATACAAAAATAGTATCCACAACATGCTTACAAACGTACAGTGATATCCAATGTGAAACCCTGAACTTGCATTGGCTGATGTGAGAGTAGGACTGTAGGATACTTATATACATACAATGTGCCTGCAATCATTGAGTTTAAAAATACCTACTTACCTACTTTTAATTCCCTTTCGTTCAAAATGGGTGAGGTAACTATGCCAACGAACAATAAAATTCTTCAATGAAGATAAACAGCACCTGTTCTTAATTCCAGCATCATCCAGGCGTTGTAGCATTCTACTCGGCAAAAGACATTCCAGGCGTCAACTCCTTCACTCCAGGAGACAACCCTTTCTTCCTCGCCCAAGAAGAGCTATTCTGCTCTGGTCCCGTCAAATACAACGGCCAAGTCATTGGAATCCTAGTAGCTGAGAGTAGAACTATTGCAGAATACGCCGTTAAACTTGTCCAAGTCAGGTATAAAAATGTTAAGAAGCCAGTCATTGATATAAAAGTTGCGAAGAAAGATACGAAAAGAACCAAATTGGGACAAGCTGTCCCGGCTACTAGTAAAGGATCGGAAGTTACTAAAGTGATCAAGGGTGAAGAAACGATATATCAACAGACACACTTTTGTATGGAGGTGTTAGTGAGCATAGCAAAGCCGACGGAGGAGGGTTTGGAGGTACATTGCACTACGCAGCATATGGACGGAGTGCAGTATATGATATCGCGGGTTCTCAAGATACCGGAAAATAAGTAAGTTTTCTCTTGCTATCCTCTTACTCGCGTTTATCCTGGCTTTTTGTCACGGCTTATATATGGGACCCTGGAGTCCGCACACTACAAGCACAGGCTTTTACACCTGATAAAAATTATTCTGTCCTTTCCCAGGACTTAAACACTCTTCATACACAAACTTCATCTAAACCAGTTCAGCGCTTTATCATGAATAGTTAAAAGACATACCTACTTATACATAGAAAGAGTTTTAGGAAAACTTGGGTTGAAACGGTGTCTTTTTTATATTAAACGAGTTAGTATTAAACTTACACAAAACTAATGAGAACATTATCCAAATTTCTATTTACTTGTATTAGCAATTAACACAATTAGAATCATGCTTCCAGAATAGACGTACACGTGCGTCGCTTGGGTGGTGCGTACGGGATAAAGATATCCCGAGGAAACCAGGCGGCGGTAGCAAGCGCACTGGTCACACAAAAGCTGAACCGTCCATGCAGGATACTATTACCTCTCACTACGCAGAGCCATGCTGTGGGGAAGCGGCTTCCATGTTCTACTGAATATGAGGTAAGTCTTTTAAATCTAAATCGGACCAGTGGGATATTGCTATATTACTTACTATTTACATAGAGTCACACTGTAGGAAAGCAGATACCATGTTCTACTATATGAGGTTAGTGTCCTTAATGATCTAAAATAAAACTCATGGAATCAGGTAGCTCTGGTGTCCTTGCAGGATCTAGTTATAATTCACTACACGGAGAAACGCCGTGGGGAAGCGTCTAGCATCCTGCATCCTGCACTGATTAATTTGCTGAGCCTCTAATATTATGCACCCCTCTGGTCAGAGCCCAATCTGCGAGCATGCTTTGTGGAGAAAAACCTTCGGTTAGAAATAAATATAATGTGTTAAAAGACTAGCCTTAAGTTCCTTAACTTTAGTACACACCTGTTATTTTCTCTTCGTGATTTAGGTCATGCCTGGTTTTTCTTTTAGGTAGCAGTAGATGCTACAGGCAGAATCCAATACTGCAACGAGAACCTCTACATGGACCACGGCTACATCGTCGACGAGCCCCTGTTCTTAGCAACGCTGGACGTCTTCAACAACTGCTATGAGAAGGCGCGGTTCGACTATAAGGTGTACAATGTGACTACGGACACTGCGAGTAATACGTGGTGCCGGTCACCGGGTAAGAGTAGCGAAAGTACCCATACTTTTTATAGCATTAAATACTGAAATAAATGAATCTTTTACAATACAGTTATTTTTATGTGTTGTAGGAACTCTGGAAGCTATTGCTTCAGCCGAATTCATCTTGGAGCGTATCGCATACGAGCTATCGCAAGATCCTTTAGAAGTGCGACTGCGAAATCTTGACCCTGCCTATACTGATCTGAGAGAACAAGTAGACCGGATAAAAGCAGACGGACAATATAATGAACGAAGAGCGTTCGTTGATAAGTTTAACAGTCTTAACAGGTGGAAGAAGAGAGGCTTGAGATTTTCACTTCTGAGATGGCAGCCTTTCGGTGGACAATATTTTGATATAACCCTATCAGTTTACCATGACGATGGAAGTGTTACTCTAACTCATGGCGGAATAGAAATGGGCCAAGGTCTGAATACGAAAGCTGTTCAAATCGCTGCATATTTTCTAGGAATATCGATTGATAAGATACAAATCAAGGGGAATAATACGATAATAAATCCTAATGGGTTTATATCTGGAGGTAGTTTGACGTCGATAAATATTGGGATAGGTGTTCAGCGGTGTTGTGAGGAGCTCCTAATCCGGTTGGCGCCTATAAGGAAAGATAATCTTGGTGCGACGTGGGAGGCGTTGGTCAAGGCAGCATTTAACGCTAACGTGGACTTGCAGACGCATGGGTTTGTTACTATGGCTGATACGCAGAAAGTGGATGTGTATGGTGTGACGCTGGCAGAGGTGGAGGTAGACATCCTGACTGGAGAGTGGGAGGTGATACGCGTTGATGTGTTGGAAGATGTTGGACAAAGCGTCAGCCCTGAGATTGATATCGGACAAGTAAGATTTCAAGTTTTATTAATTCCCATAATTAATATGAAATCCATTCCTAAACCGTTCTCTTGTTTTGTAGAGTTAGATTTAAGTTCGTATTTTTATAGAATTGATCATTTTGCATCTAAACCTTTTCCTGTAGGTAATAAGAATAAACACTCCAGTCACTCTTACTTATGTAAAATGTATACGTTTGGTTGTTTAACTTGTTTAATTGTTTGGATGGTCATGTTCGTTGCTTCTTCTAGTGGGCGAAATTGGTGTTGAAACTTACAACGAGTGTATCAAAGAGGGCGGGGGTGGTGGAATTTAAACGATTTTAAAAAACATTTAAACAATATAAATTTGAGGACATAATCCAGTATTTAATGCAACGTGCCTACTATTCTGAGCTAATCAACAATCTTTCATTTCGTAAGGTGGAAGGTGCCTTCATCATGGGCCTGGGCTACTGGACGTGCGAGCAGCTGGTGATCGACCCTCGCTCCGGCGAGGTGCTCACGGACCGCACCTGGAACTACCACGTGCCGCAGGCCAGGGACATCCCGCAGGACTTCCGGGTGTATTTCCGGAACAGGTCTTACTCGGAACCTAGAATCCTTGGCGCTAAATGTAAGTATACCGAACTATAAATGATAGATGTTAAAGATGATTTAGATGATTTATTCAAAAATGATATTCATTTGATACGAAAGAAATGTGATTAGAACAGGACCCCTATTCGACAAGCGACGTTTGACGTATAGTGTTGATCTCCCGTTGATGTGGGAAAAATCATACAAGTTCTCGAATACGTACAATGTCAAAATTTGACATTAGCAATCCACAGTTAGGTGACAACCAAACCAAACCGAAACACCTTGAGTTGAGTTTTGGTTGTACCAAATGATAATCCACTGTGGAATCGAATCAACACTTGATAGAATCAACTTGCAATAAAATCAACTGTTTATGTTGATTTGACGTGGATGCGAAATCTCTCAGTTGTAGGTACATGTCGAATTAGGCCCCAGAAAACCTACTAGGTACTTGTGGACGAAGTTAGAGATTAGAGATAAAATATATTGTATCTCTTATCTTATCTCTAACTTCGTACTTAGTGATTTTAAGTGACCCATAAGTGTTTCCCGAAGAGTGTCGCTTAAAATAGTTACTATTTTTATGTTCCTAAAAATGCTAGGACTAAAATAATGTCTGGTAATAGTGCTATCACATTGGTGAATAGAATCAGGCGTTACTTTGCGGAAATCCATACTAATTAAAACTAAATATTACTTTGCTAATCCGCGAAAAGATAACGTGCTAGTCAATCAGTGCTAACCCGTTATACTTACTTGCGTATTTTTACATGCAATTAATATTCCCACCCTCCCACCGCAAAAATAAATACGCAAATAAATATAACAAACCACCACCAAAAGAATAAACCTCGACACGTGTTTCGCCTCTCTACGAGGCATCCTCAGGAGTTGTTGACGGTCTGACGCCCGGCAACGGAATGACCTGTCTAGAATGGTCGGCCATATTTATACCTTGACCACTCCCCCTACCGTGCAAGTGTGAGTGAGATGGAAAAATTCGTAATAACGGCGATGACGCAACATTCAATTGTTCGTTAAGAATCATGCCCCTATTG
Source organism: Cydia splendana (assembly GCF_910591565.1). NCBI lineage: Eukaryota > Metazoa > Arthropoda > Insecta > Lepidoptera > Tortricidae > Cydia > Cydia splendana. Next base: position 508,295 of record NC_085973.1, on the reverse strand, counting down.
TTATACCTAATTATTTCCAGTTGTTCCAGAACACCCAAACGCAATCCCTTTTCGCAAACATGTAAAATATCAAAAGAATGATTCTCAGATAAAGTGTGACCTGTATCTAATAAGTGCTTTGCAAAATTGGACTTCTCTGGATGGTTATGTCTATATGACGCAACATGCTCTTTATACCTAGTAGTGAAACTACGGCCCGTTTGCCCCACATACACTTTATTGCAATCGTCACAGGTAAGCTTATAAACTCCAGACTTTTTCCCATTCTCGATCTTATCTTTGCCATTGCAAAGCTTCGAGTGCAAAGTATTATTTGTCTTAAAGGCCACAGGAATGTCGTTAGACTTCAAAATTTTGTAAATTGCATCAGACAACTTGCCAACATAAGTTATGCTCGCTTTATATTTCTTAATCGGTTCAGAGGATCGTGCCGCATACAACATAGTGTTGACCATACTATTCCGCTTTTTCCTGATGATACCATCCACAACAGACTTATCGTAACCATTCGAAACTGCTAAGTGATAAATATTATTTAATTCAATCTGATAGTGTTCATCAGAAAGAGGCACAGTCAACATTCTATGCACATAACAATGAAAAGCAGCCAACTTATGCTGCCACGGATGCGTGGAAGAAGCCGGGATAACTGTATCGGTATGTGTAGGCTTACGGTAAATTTTGAACTGATGCCTGTTGTTTACTTTAGTGATTGTTAAATCTAGAAAATTCAATGAGTTGTCTTGCTCTAGTTCCTTTTTAAACTTAATTATTTGCAAAGTGATGGTTTGGCTATGGGTTCACCACTAAGTCCTTTAATGGCTGATATTTTTATGGACCATTTTGAGAACCAGCATATTGTGGGCAACAATAATATATTATACTATTTTAGATACGTGGATGATTTGATTATTTGTTGGACGGGTAGTATGGGCCTGCTGGATGCATTTATTGCTGAAATTAATGGTAAGCATCCAAAAATTAAGTTTAAAAAGGAACTAGAGCAAGACAACTCATTGAATTTTCTAGATTTAACAATCACTAAAGTAAACAACAGGCATCAGTTCAAAATTTACCGTAAGCCTACACATACCGATACAGTTATCCCGGCTTCTTCCACGCATCCGTGGCAGCATAAGTTGGCTGCTTTTCATTGTTATGTGCATAGAATGTTGACTGTGCCTCTTTCTGATGAACACTATCAGATTGAATTAAATAATATTTATCACTTAGCAGTTTCGAATGGTTACGATAAGTCTGTTGTGGATGGTATCATCAGGAAAAAGCGGAATAGTATGGTCAACACTATGTTGTATGCGGCACGATCCTCTGAACCGATTAAGAAATATAAAGCGAGCATAACTTATGTTGGCAAGTTGTCTGATGCAATTTACAAAATTTTGAAGTCTAACGACATTCCTGTGGCCTTTAAGACAAATAATACTTTGCACTCGAAGCTTTGCAATGGCAAAGATAAGATCGAGAATGGGAAAAAGTCTGGAGTTTATAAGCTTACCTGTGACGATTGCAATAAAGTGTATGTGGGGCAAACGGGCCGTAGTTTCACTACTAGGTATAAAGAGCATGTTGCGTCATATAGACATAACCATCCAGAGAAGTCCAATTTTGCAAAGCACTTATTAGATACAGCCCAACTAGCAAATCTATGTGCTATAAAAGTTGAGAGCACGTTTTTATTTTCGCTTTTTGGTGCTATAAAAGGTGTAAAAACAGTCGAATAAAAGTCCTGTAAGCGTTTACTCAACGCGAAAAGGCGCACTTATACAGACTAAAAGTGTTATAAAAATCGAGTAAGCGCTGTATAAGAAGCAAATCGATGCTGCAAGAGTTGAGTAAAAGTGGATAAAAGCGCTTCTAGTGTTTTAATAGCAACGATAGTGCTTTTATTCGACTATTTGTTCTATAAACATTAGCAATTTACTATTACTCAGTGAAAGTGTTCTATAAAAGCAGCCGCACTGCTTTTTCTCAGCAAAAATGTTTCGTAAAAGTAGCCGAATTGCTTTTACTCGGCATTTTAAATGTGTAAGAGTGCAGTAAATGCTTTTATTCAACTAATATGTGCTAAAAACGATCTCAGGTAAGCGATTATATTACAATTATTTTATTATGTTTGAGGCCTAATCGTCTTCACGTGTCTAATAAAACAAAAAGGTACTTAAGTATTTTTTTACTGCTGTCATCCATGACATTTATTTTTACCGTGATTGTGTACATAACTTTTTACTGTCTGTAAGTACACGTAATACAGTAAAACCTAGCGCGAAAAATACTTTATTGATAAAACCAAAGGCACTGGTTCATATATATTCATGGGCCGTCTATTTTCTTAAATTTCAATAAAAAAATATTAATTAAAATAAGTAAAAATTTGCTTACACGATCTAGTTTCTCTTATATCTCATTAATTCGACTATAAGTCGAGTAACTGCGTTTACTGCTACACTTATAGCACATGATGTCGCCATGTTTATGGATTTATAGTCCGGTGGCCGACTGCATGAAACCCTACCTGATAAAAAAATAGAAAAATCCTACTCTGTAGGGGTAGCAGACTTTTAGCAGCTTCAACTGCTCTTGGACGGCCGTGGCTTAACTTGGCAAATTTTGCGCAAGTGGCAAAAAAATGGTACAAATATTCATCAAAAAACAAAAGTGGTCAGCTACATCCTGTGTTGGCTGGTTCCTGTGTCCGACCGAATTTGTGGTACCAAGTGAGCTACAATTTACCTCATCGAAAAATAGAATGTCACTTGTATGGTAGGATAGCTGCCATTGACATTTTTTTTAATGCGGACGGACTGCAAAAGCTGCCAGGCTAAGGTGAGACCGACCAAGACATACGTCAACAAATTTAATGTAGGTATTACAATCAGTTTTTTTCATTCTATTTTTCGATGAGGTAAATTGTAGCTGTCACGTTGTACCACAAATTCGGTAGGACACAGGAACCTGCCAACACAGGATGTAGCTGACCACTTTTGTTTTGCTGTCCTCAATTCTATTATACGATGGGGTTTTTTTTTTGATGAATTTTTGTGCCACTATTTTGCCATTTGCGCAAAATTTGCCAAATTAAGCCGCGGCCGACCAAGACCAGTTGATGCTACTAAAAGTCAGCTACCCCTACAGAGTAGGATTTTTCTATTTTTTATTATCAGGTAGGGTTTCATGCAGTTGGCCACCGGACTATATTGAAACGACAACATGGCTGACTTGTGCTGTTAATGTAGTTCAAAACTCTTTAAAAGTACTCTAAGCTGAATACATTTTGAATAAAACCTGTAAATACACTTCAGCTCCTATAACAGCGGTTTGAACCCCATTACCCGAATTATGATATAAGCGCGCTGTTACAGCAGCATTGTTGCCAAATGGTTATTGGATTGCTTTTAATAAGCTTTTATAGCAACAGAGAAGAGAATTGAGTAACAGTTGTATTAAAGCGCCTTATTCAGACAATTAGCTATTCTATAGCTGTTATATGATTTTAATAGAACAATTATGCTGAATAAAAGTGATTTAGTAGCGCTAACTCAGCATTTATTAAAAGGTGGAATAAAAGTGCTAAAAGATAGTGCTATAAACGTTTATACGACATGATTATAGCACTAATTAGCGAAAATTGCTAAATAGTCGAGTTAACCGCTATTATACGATATATTGGTGTTTCAACAACCGTAACTCGGCTGTTATACGATTACAGGCTGAGTAAATCAATTCTTATACGACTATTTTGCTAGTTGGGAGGTCACACTTTATCTGAGAATCATTCTTTTGATATTTTACATGTTTGCGAAAAGGGATTGCGTTTGGGTGTTCTGGAACAACTGGAAATAATTAGGTATAACAATAGGGGCATGATTCTTAACGAACAATTGAATGTTGCGTCATCGCCGTTATTACGAATTTTTCCATCTCACTCACACTTGCACGGTAGGGGGAGTGGTCAAGGTATTAATATGGCCGACCATTCTAGACAGGTCATTCCGTTGCCGGGCGTCAGACCGTCAACAACTCCTGAGGATGCCTCGTAGAGAGGCGAAACACGTGTCGAGGTTTATTCTTTTGGTGGTGGTTTGTTATATTTATTTGCGTATTAATTTTTGCGGTGGGAGGGTGGGAATATTAATTGCATGTAAAAATACGCAAGTAAGTATAACGGGTTAGCACTGATTGACTAGCACGTTATCTTTTCGCGGATTAGCAAAGTAATATTTAGTTTTAATTGCTATCACATTGCTTGCTATAAAAAAAAGGATGAGTTAAACCTTGCTGAGGTAAACCTTGGTGAGTTAAAACTCATCCTTTTTTTATAGCAAGCAAGAATTTTCAGTCAGCACCCATTCTCACCAAATTCTAAAGAGAAGCGTTGGTACAGCGTGGCCCAAAACTACCAACGTTGATTTTCTAGTTTAAGGCTTAATATTAATACGCATAGAAGATTTGGTAGGCAAGTTCTTCTCAACTTCTTTGCAAATAATCTGAAGACACCTACATTATTAGCAATTATCTAGCAATCGGCGAGCCTCCGATCTGCATGTCAGTGGCCGTGGCTTTCGCACTGCGGGAAGCCATCGTCGCTGCCAGAAGCGACGCCGGAAAACCCTCCAACCAATGGGTCCAGATAGGTATGGACTAGAGTGTACTGTCAATACTTATTGGCATATTGTACAAAAACCTGAGAACTCCAAATATTTAGCCCACCGAATATAAAAAGTTTTAAAAATACAGGTTGGCCCAAAAATACGTTGATAACATTTTTACTGCGGCATATTGTTGATAAATTTAACAAACGTTTGTGTTTGTATTGTATACCAGAGCTAAATGATAATATTTTGATGATAATGTTTTAATTAAATGATTTTAATTAAATGATTTTAGTTTAATTTTTAACGACAGTTTAGTAAAAAACATGTATTTAAATATAGGAATACTTCTATAAATCCGTATTGTTGGGCGACCTTGCACTGATTATATTATAAATATTTGGTATCTTATTCACTCTAATGGGATAGTAGGGTCGTCCAAATAAACGACATCAACTTTTATATGAACTTCAAAAACATTTTATGTACTTCTGTTGTGCAAGACGCCATTAAATCAATTTAATTATTTACCTTCTTATTGGTTTCCCGATCGTCTTTGATTTCAATGAATATGATTAAGTAATCAGATGATATGTTTATGTTTCAGATGGCCCCTACACTAGGGAGAAAATACAGCAAAACACGGCTACCAAGTTTAGTGATTTTAAATATTATTGAAGTAGAAGCATTTAATAAATTTTAGTACATTTTTATTGTACTTTTGACAATGATACGCAGTATTAATATATTAAAAAATTTACCAGTTTCTCTGTTACCTGTATTTTAATGAATGATAATTATTATGACACTAAAATAAAGAAAACTAAAATAGTAATTTTATTCATAAACACTATGTTGCCTTATTTTTGTCTCAGGCGCTTTTCTTTTTACAACATGCTTTATTAGGGTTCCGTAGCCAAATGGCAAAAAACGGAACCCTTATGGATTCGTCATGTCTGTCTGTCTGTCTGTCTGTCCGTCCGTATGTCACAGCCACTTTTTTCCGAAACTATAAGAACTATACTGTTGAAACTTGGTAAGTAGATGTATTCTGTGAACCGCATTAAGATTTTCACACAAAAATAGAAAAAAAAAAACAATAAATTTTGGGCGTTCCCCATACTTAGAACTGAAACTCAACATTTTTTTTTTCATCAAACCCATACGTGTGGGGTATTTATGGATAGGTCTTCAAAAATGATATTGAGGTTTCTAATATCACTTTTTTCTAATCTGAATAGTTCGCGCGAGAGACACTTCCAAAGTGGTAAAATGTGTGTCCCCCTCCCCCCCCCTGTAACTTCTAAAATAAGACAATGATAAAACTAAAAAAAAATATGATGTACATTACCATGGAAACTTCCACCGAAAATTGGTTTGAACGAGATCAAGTAAGTAGTTTTTTTTAATACGTCATAAATCGTAAACCGCAATTTTATTATGTTACTTGCTGCTACGGAACCCTTCATGGGCGAGTCCGACTCGCACTTGGCCGCTTTTTTTCAACAGGGTCGGCAACTGTCAAATGTTTTTATAGATGGCACTAATATAGATTTTACCTGTCTGCAGTTTTGTTCTATGAAATTTGGCTTAACCTTTAACGGACCAGATTAAAATACACGATTCAAGCATCATCACCTCTTCAAAGTCCTAGAAGACAAAAATCTGACACTATTCGTAAGGACTAACAAGAATCTGATACTATTCGTAAGGACTAACATTTAAAACCTAATATGGACTCGCCGTCTGTAAAATACTTCAACCGGCCAAACCCATTGGTCAATATTTAAACTGTATTTGTTCCAGCGAATCATATAATTATGTGTCGGTAAGGCGCTTGTGGCTATTTCTAAAGTAACCAGCATCCATCCGCTTCAGAGCCGCACGCTTGTTTACCACCGTCGTATAAAATCAAATCAATTTAGCTAAGTTACATCAGCTAGGGCGCTCAGTGACCCATCCTAATCGACCTCGGTGGATACTTCGATAGCCCTAGCTATATCTAGTTAGATTAGTTACATCGGAGTGAACCTAATAGGAGAGATAGAGGAAAGTGGAAACTAGAGAAAATTGGTTTCTAGAGTCCATCTAAGCTGACTCCGACTTGCTGCAGTGCTGCGGCGTTGACACGGCCGCTGTCACAGTGAATTTCCTTGATAAAATGAGTGACGCTCTGTTATCAAAGAACACTCATTCTATCAAAGAAATTGACAGTAACAGAGCGTCACTCGTTTTATAAAAGAAATTGACAGTGACAGAGCGTCACTCATTTTATCAAAGACATTGACAGTGACAGAGCGCCACTCATTTTATAAAAGAAATTGACAGTGACAGAGCGTCACTCATTTTATCAAAGACATTGACAGTGACAGAGCGCCACTCATTTTATAAAAGAAATTGACAGTGACAGAGCGTCACTCATTTTATCAAAGACATTGACAGTGACAGAGCGTCACTCGTTTTATCAAAGACATTGACAGTGACAGAGCGCCACTCATTTTATAAAAGAAATTGACAGTGACAGAGCGTCACTCATTTTATCAAAGACATTGACAGTGACAGAGCGTCACTCGTTTTATCAAAGACATTGACAGTGACAGAGCGCCACTCATTTTATAAAAGAAGTTGACAGTGACAGAGCGTCACTCATTTTATCAAAGACATTGACAGTGACAGAGCGTCACTCATTTTATCAAAGACATTGACAGTGACAGAGCGTCACTCGTTTTATCAAAGACATTGACAGTGACAGAGCGCCACTCATTTTATAAAAGAAATTGACAGTGACAGAGCGTCACTCATTTTATCAAAGACATTGACAGTGACAGAGCGTCACTCGTTTTATCAAAGACATTGACAGTGACAGAGCGCCACTCATTTTATCAAAGAAATTGACAGTGACAGAGCGTCACTCATTTCATCAAAGAAATTGACAGTGACAGAGCGTCACTCATTTTATCAAAGACATTAACAGTGACAGAGCGTCACTCATTTTATCATAGACATTGACAGTGACAGAGCGTCACTCATTTTATCAAAGACCTTGACAGTGACAGAGCGTCACTCATTTTATAAAAGATGTTGACAGTGACAGAGCGTCACTCATTTTATCAAAGGAATTGCCAGTGACAGAGCGTCACTCATTTTATCAAAGACATTAACAGTGACAGAGCGTCCCTCATTTTATAAAAGAAGTTGACAGTGACAGAGCGTCACTCATTTTATCAAAGACATTAACAGTGACAGAGCGCCACTCATTTTATAAAAGAAGTTGACAGTGACAGAGCGTCACTCATTTTATCAAAGACATTAACAGTGACAGAGCGTCACTCATTTTATCAAAGACATTGACAGTGACAGAGCGCCACTCATTTTATCATAGACATTGACAGTGACAGAGCGTCACTCATTTTATCAAAGACATTGACAGTGACAGAGCGTCACTCATTTTATCAAAGACATTGACAGTGACAGAGCGTCATTCATTTTATCAAAGAAATTGACAGTGACAGCGCCCGTGTGTATGCCGCAGCATCAGTAATGTCGTAACAGTTAATGCATCTGCAGTTCCTATCCGAATATTTATTTATTTTATTTAATTATTTATTGCACAATACATGAAGGTACAAATGGCTGACTTACTGCCTTAAGGAATATCACCTTTATACGGCTGTAACTTTCATCAAACATATCCAAAGTAACTTTTAAAGTCAAACTCAAGCTCAACCTTACAAGCGAAATATATTTATTATACAATCTTGACTCCGGGAGTTTGAAATTAATTAATTTGTTAACAAAATACGTAGGTGTTGAATTATAAGGTGAAGTTGTAATAAGTTGGTGAGACATTCATTTTGTTTGATTAACTTCAGTTTCTTGAAATTACTTGTTGTGTTTTGGATACTTAAATTAGAATTGGGTACTGAGGGCCCACCGCCAACCACGTTCGACGTGTTGCCTCCCTGTCACACTTACGTACAGATTTACAGGTGCGACACGTCGAACGTGTGGTTCAGGGTAGACCCTCTGTTTACAAGGTTTTAGTTTGAAGCATGTACAGCCACCACACGGGATTTGGAAATTCTATAGTGTAATGACAAATACCACCTCCTCCAGCTGATAATACAGGGGAAAATCCAGGGTAAACGAAAATGTGGAAGAAGACGAACCTCGTGGCTCAAAAACCTCAGGTGCTGGTTCAAGATGAGCACCAGATCGCTGTTTCGAGCTGCAGCGTCAAAAGTGAAAATAGCCCTAATGATAGCCAACCTCCGGCAGGAGACGGCACCATAAGAAGAAGAAGATAGTGTAAATATTGAACTCGAAAAACGGCTCGAAAAGCGGCCAAGTTAAAGTGGGACTGGGCTGGTCATGGCTGCCGCATGCATGCCGAATGACTTATGGGCCAAGATAACCACACAGTGGGTGCCCCATGAGTCGAACCGGGGATCCGGCAGACCTCGTCGGCGATGGCGAGACAACTTAGACTCCTTTTTGAGAGACTGGCCAGATGCAGCTCAAAATCGGGACGAATGGAAGAAGAGGGGGGAGGCCTTGCCCAGCAGTGGGACACATCAGGCTCGCAAAAAACAAGTATTGAACAACCAATTTAGCTAGGACCCCAAATGGCGCAACAATCGCGGAGCGTGATGGTATAGTTGAATTATCGAGAAGATGGAATTGCATTAGTAGTGGTTGTATGGTGATAGTACAAGAAAATAGAAAATTCAAATATAGAATGCCTGTAAACAAACAATACTACTACATATGCAATTCCACGCTCTCGATGATACGACTATACGTACTATGTACTGTCAACTGTCATACGTACTATTATGTACTATGTACGGTAGTACTATTAGTTAGTCTGTGGTACTGTGTACCTACCTATATATTTAACTAAGTTCAAGGTTCAAGAATGAAGGTTGCAAATATAGTTCTGAGATAGTGAAAGCGAAACACGTGTGGTAAGTTAATAAGTAATTTCTTGACTGACTTTATATCTATCGCGGGCGCATCTGCGGCTAATTCTAATGTTACATCATGTAGGTGAAATAGGTAGATACCATTCATATATTATGTATGTGCCTACACCATTCCAACAAGTTAAAATAGTTTCAGAAAAGTGTTTTATCCACTACAAAGTTTTATGGCATCGAAATTATCTAAAGTAACTTCGAAAAAACTTATGTGTGTTTTTAAAGCGTCCTCCTCGCATAAGGCTGCCTATCGGAGGAGTGGGAACGGAGCTAAGATGTGGGGAATCAGCTACTTAGTGAACTTGGCACCAACTTGGCACCAACTTGGCACCAACTTGGCACCAACTTGGCACGCATTCCGATCTCAATAGTTTATCGCCTACTCCGACTATTTGTCGATTATTTCCTGAAAGGAGTCGAACTTTCCTCATATTTCATAATATAAATAGTAAAGTAAACGACGGCGTGATGACATTCTGTCCGACGTTTCGGAAGCCGGTGTTGCTCGAAGTTCTGATCATATGCATGCTAATTGGCATGTAAAAAACAAGTGTTACATTAGTAACATAGAGCTAAAGAGTTCAGTTTACATTCTAGCTCATTTGCAGACTCTTTTTACGTGTTCTTTATACGCATATACTTACCTTATAAATGATTTTAAATAGCTACATAGGGAGGCAAACGAGCAGACGTATCGCCTAATGGTAAGCAATTACCGTCCCCTCTGGATACCTGAATAACCAAAGCGGTGGCAAGTGTTTTGCCAGCCTTTAAAATGGAAGTACCTTGAAGGTTGCATCGATTCGGTCCGGAAATACCGCGGACGATAGTTCGTTCCACAGTTTAGGTGTGCGAGGCAGGAAGATTCTGGAGAAACGCACAGTTGAGGACTGCCAACCATTATATAAAGGATGACTCACGCTAGACGCTCCTTAATTAACCATCTATTAAGTAAGCGGTGAAGATGGTAATGTACCTAATCTTTATAATGATGGTATTTCTAAAACCAAGTGCTCATTTTGATTGCTTTCGAGCTTAATTTACTTTATTTTCTCCAAAGTACCAATTTATTGTCCTTACCAGTGGACTTGTTCAAATCCACCAATTTGGTGTCCTTAATTTGTGGCTTAGGGGCAACGTGTGTCGTAATGTCCTCGGCTTTTTTACCAAATACCCTCGGAGCAGTTTGCCGTGTCCGACCAGACATCCCAGACATATTTATAAGGTACAGTAGGCCATCCATGCCACGGATCCAGAATGATGCTTACTCTTAAAAAAGTTTGTGCCAAAAATTTCATTTTTGGTACAAGCTTTTATCGCTGACTGTACTTTTCTTACGACAGACAACTAAATACTCATCGAGACAATTCTAAAAACCCCTAACACAATTAGGTTTCGTTGTTTCATCACAGAGTTCCTATGGCCACCTCAGCTCGATGGTACCATAATATTGCATTGTCATCCGATTTATACATGCATGCAAAATTTCAGCTCAATCGGAAACCGGGAAGTGGATCAAATTTAACTTGCAAGATTTGATTACAGACCGATAACGGGACAGGTGAAAGTAAAATTTAATTTTTGGTACGAGCTTTTATCGCTGACTGTACTTTTCTTACGACAGACAACTAATACTCATCGAGACAATTTTAAAGACCCCTAACACAATTAGGTTTCGTTGTTTCATCACAGAGTTCCTATGGCCACCTCAGCTCGATGGTACCATAATATTGCATTGTCATCCGATTTATACATGCATGCAAAATTTCAGCTCAATCGGAAACCGGGAAGTGGATCAAATTCAACTTGCAAGATTTGATTACAGACAGACAGACAGACAACGGTCAGGTGAAACTAAATAAAAGCTTGTAAAATAGTTGAAATGTGCAAAAGGGAAGATATATATGACCATTTAATGAGTGCGAAAGAGGCATCAGTACTACGAAAACTATGAGTGATATAGTGTCTATGTGTAATAGAAACTTCATGAGTGAGTGACAGAGGATCTATATCTGAATCCCTAAAATCTTTTCTCCTATCTTTGCATTCCCTAATATTGTTAGTCATAATGATCAGATGTCCTAACGCGCGTATTCCCTAATTTTGGTTTCCCTATTATCGAATGGGCGATTTTTTTTGTCCTAATATCTTTTTCCCTAATGACACTTTCTATATTGAGTATTTATCCTAATGTTATGTAGCATAATTATTTTTTTGCCTAATTATTGTTAGGCCTAAAAATTATATATCCTAACCATCATGTTACCTAATTTCACTTAGCCTATCGTTGCTTGACCTAACACTCGTATGCCCTAATTTTGATTTCCCTATTGCGTTTCGTTTTTACAATGGTCGCAGTTCTAACCTAACCTAACCCACTTTTGTGACAGCAGTTCGTTTTTGCGAGGATCACAGTTCTAACCTAACCTAACCCACTTTTGTGGCAACATTTCGTTTTTTACAATGGTCGCAGTTCTAACCTAACCTAACCCACTTTTGTGGCAGCAGTTCGATTTTGCGAGGGTCACGGTTCTAACCTAACCTAACCCACTTTTGTGGCAACAGTTCGTTACCATTCATTATGGAAAGTAATTGTTATGATAATTGATTAATAGGAAAAGTAACTGTTATGACGATTGATCATTAGGGTAATAGCCATTAGGTCAAAACAGTTAGAACATGTTATTTTATGCCAAACATTGTTAGGGATTTCGAAGAATATGGTAAAAAACATTAGGGATCTTGATAGTTATGGTACAAATGCTTAGGGCAAATGAGTCTTAGGCTAACCATTACATTATGGAAAATAATCGTTATGACAATTGATCGTTAGGGCATGTGCCCATTAGGACAAACCAGTTAGGGCAAGTGACTTTAGGACAAACGTTGTTAGGGATTCAGAATGACACCCGTGACAGATGATGTACTTCTATAACAACAAATACTAAAAAGTACGTAACCCTCGGTCGGCGAGTCCGACTCGCATTTGTCCGGTTTTTTTTTTTCAAAATTGCCTGCTGTGCCTGTGCCTGCATGGGATGTAAGTTTGATTGAATTGTTTTCGTAAGCGAGCCCTCGGGTTCTAATAAAATTGGTTTTATCCTGGCCGGTGCCGGCTGATCACATTTAGCCCAATTTGGCGTTGCGGTCGGATTTCGCAGTCAATCTGATCCAATAGGTATTATATAGGAGGAAAATTATTTACCTGTTTACTGAGACTGCTAAAACGAGTAAAAAGATATTTTTTGAAAAACTAAAAAAAAAACGATTTTAGAACAAATTATAAGTAACTTTCCCACCTTAATATATTTTGAAATGTTGATCCTAGCGAAAAAGAGTACTGAATCTTTTTTGTAGAACATTTTATGTAGATTACTTATGTAATAGAACATTTTTTGCTACGGGCCACCGTTTAAGAGTTATTTACGAATAACTATAAAAAGGGACCTTAAACGTGCTATGGAGATACCCCTTAACAAATTTTGATAATACAATTAAGTGAGCACAAAGCCAAAGCGAAAATAGGTTGGCAATAGATGGTGCCAGCACTGCGGTATTCCTCCAAAGAGACAGTGCAGAGTGTAGAGTAATAAGGTGCCAAGACGGTACGTGACACGCATAATATCGAGCTCTGAACGTATATTGTGGTGGAATTCGCGTTGAGAACCCCTCATGTGCTAGGTAGGGCCTTATCGGTGATACTTGGTAATTCGGTGATAATGGGTTGTTATCTTTCGCAGAGCTTACAATGCTGAAATGTAAGCAATTAAATCGCTGCCAACCCAATTGCAAGCATCAAAACTGACAGCTGCCAATGATTTTATAGCTCGCATTTCCTCATGGTGAGAACTGTGTAAGATTATAACGGAGTATCACCGAATTACCAAGTATCACCGATAAGCCAAGGTTTGCCCTACCAAAAATGTTATGCTTATAATGTCAGTGACTTTATGTACTTATCACCTACAGGTGCAGGTGGTGGTGTAAGTAAGGTGTGCGACAGCCGCCACAGTCTCCTCTGGCCCTATTTCACCACGGTGACAGGTGCGACAATTGGACAAATGTCACTGTTGCTGACGTCACAGGCATCCATGGGCTACGGTTACCGCTTACCATCGGGCGGGCTGTATTCCTTTTTGCCACCATAATTGTATTATTTAAAAAAAACTTTATTATATCGGCAAACAACAGGTATTTCTCTTGCGAAGGTTATGACGATGATGACGACAATTGTCACAAGATTTAAAAGATTGTTCGGTCATTCTTGACAGGAAATGACTTTTGTGTCGAAATTTCGTGAGAATTGTCGTGTTTCTTGTGACAATAATTGTCATTAGCTTCGCAAAATAAGTTGGTACTTACTTATTTATTGGCGATATTGAGGTGACGAGAGGAGTAGAGGGGTTATTCAATTAAACACATGCGCTCTATCTAATGGTCCGTTTACTACTGAACTACTAACTCAACAATCTGTCTCCCTATACTATACCACATTACAGGGGTAGTTGGCAAAGAAAAATGTTTGACAATAACATTTTTCTTTGAAGTTACGTACAATTACAGTACAATTACAATTAAGTAAAATTAACACCTTAAATGCTAGGTACAAAAAGTTTAGTTCTATTTTTGTGAACCGTTTCATGTTTGTTACATTTTTGTATAATGACATTAGGTTCCTTATCTTCTAAAACAACGTAAGGGCCGTCGTACAAACAGTCAAGTTTTCCACCAGTTTCGTTACGCACTAACACTTTATCACCACACTTGTATGTCACTGGATTAAGTTTTTTTGTCGTATGCACTTTTACGGTCCATTTTCACTTTTAACAGGTTTTCGCACGCATCTTTATGCGCCACTTGTAAACGGTACTTTAATTCTAAACTATAGTTATCAACATTATACAATGGTTCTACAAAATTACTTAATCTACTTGGAATTTCACAAGGTTTTCCGAACACTAGTTCGTAAGGGGCATGTTTGGTTGCTGTGTGAACTGTATTGTTGTAACAAAAACACCAAAAAGGAAGCCAATGACTCCATGTCTCAGGATGTTGGTCGCATTGTATGCGTAAAAATGAGCCTAAATTTTTATGTGAATTTTCTAATGCTCCTATTGTTTCGTGATGGTATGCTGTGGAATTTAATTTTTCAATTTCTAGTAATTTACATACTTCTGTCATGGTCGATGAAATAAATTCTGAACCCCTATCTGTTGTTATGCATTTTGGAATTCCAAACCTTAAAATAAAATTATTAACTAATGCTCTAGCTACTGTTTTAGTCTCCTTATTCGCTAATGGATACGCTTCCACGAATTTACTTAACTCACATTGTAATGTAAGTATATAGTTATTACCGCTATCGTCCCTATCGACAGGACCAACTATATCTAAAAATATTTTCTCTAAGGCATAAGTTGCGGTGGTCGTCACCACCATAGGCTCTTTTGTGTGCCTTGAATGTTTCATTTTTTGACATTTTTCACATGTTCGAACAAACTCTGTTACGTCTCTATCTATTCCTGGCCAGTAAAATTTCCGTTTAATATTATTTGTCATTCTTCGCACCCCAGCATGGCCGCTGGTAGGCAAAAGATGATAGTCATTTAGTATATGTTTAATATCTCTTTCACTCTCTACTCTCGTAACTCCTCTCAACACTAAAATCTTGGGCCCTTCATATTTATTTTTACACTGTATTTCATTTAACAATTGTTTCATGAATTCTTCATTTTCACTTCTTTTAATTATCATACATATTTTGTCGACATTAATTGTTTTACTAAATTTACTCAATTTTTCCACAAATACGGCTCGCGTGAATTGTGTTGAATAACTGAGATTTATATATAATATTTTTTTATTATTCGTAAATGCAAAACACTCCCATTCTGCATCTATCTCTCTTTTATTTCGTAGTTGGTTAATTTTATACTCATCTGACAAAACCATTTCCACGGAATCATTCGGTATCCTTAATATTTCCACGATTCGCGGTTGATCAAGCCGCTTATCTTTGGCACTATTAGGGATACTGTCAGTCTTTACCTTACTCTCCTCTTCCTTCTTTCTCTTCGCTCTTGTCATCACCGTGAAAAGCTTTTCATTCATCTCTTTCAATTCCTCTGATGTTATAATTACTCTAGATAATGCATCCGCGATGACATTTTCTGAACCCTTTACGTATGTTATATCAAAATTGTATTCTTCAAGAGTCAACCGAAATTTTAATAATCTACTACTTGGATCTTTCATACCAAACAAATAAATCAGTGGTTTGTGATCAGTCATTATAGTGAATGTCTTCCCGAATAAATACGGTCTAAAGTATTTTACACTCCATACTATAGCTGTCAATTCTTTCTGAATAGTCGGATATTGCTTTTCTGCCTTATTTAAAGGTCTGCTGGCGTAAGCAACGGGTCTTAAATCTGAATTACACAAAACCGCGCCTACGGCTAAACCGGAAGCGTCACATTGTAGAACGAATTTATTGTTTTCTGAAAAATCTGGATATTGCAAGATTGGGGGTGACATTAATTTTGATTTTAATAAATTAAATGATTGATCACACTCCGTAGTCCATTCAAAAGGTTCATTTTTTCTACAAAGTTTATTTAATGGACATGTTATGCTAGCAAAATTCTTAATAAATTTTCTATAATAGTTGCAAAACGCTACAAATCTGCGAACGGCATCAGCATCAGTGGGGGTTGGGTAATTTTGAATAGCTTTTATTTTATTTGGGTCGGGGGCTATCCCGTCTTTGGTAACAATATGACCTAAATACAAAAGTTCTTTTTTCAAAAATTGGCATTTACTCGGGTTTAATTTTAAGTTAACTTTTCGCAATCTATCAAATACGGATAGTAAATTTTTGTTGTGGGTATCTAAATTTCTTCCAAATATAACGAGGTCATCTAAATAAATGAAGCATTTCTCATAATTTAGTCCTGACATTGCCACAGTCATAACACGTGAAAACGCACTAGGTGAAATTTTCATCCCTTGAGGGAGGCGTTTCATTTGCCATTGCCCAGTGCTAGTCGTAAAAGCAGTTAGTTTTCGGCTTTCCGGAGCTAATTTTACTTGATAGTATGATTGGCTAAGATCTAAATGTGTATAATAAATAGCTCCTGATAACGAGTCTAAAATTTCATTTATATTAGGCAAAGGAAATTTATCATCCTGTATTGTGTCGTTGACCTTTCTATAATCGATAACTAATCTCCACGATTTATTTCCAGACTCATCAGATTTTTTTTGGTACTAGCAAAATAGGGCTCGACCACTCACTTTGAGCCTCTTCTATGATATCATTTTTTAACATATCTTTAATTTGTTTTTCTACCTCTGTTTTATGACAATGTGGAATACGATACGGCTTAGTGTATACAGGCTTAGCATTCTGTTTTAAATTAATAGACTGTTCATATATCTTTGTTGTTGTCAACATGTCCCCAGGCAAATGAAAGATGTCAGCATATTTAGTGCATATAGACTCTATCGTCCGGCGTTCCTCAGAATGCAAGTGATCCAATTTCAGTTGCGATAACAACACATCAGCTCGACTTGAAGTTGAGTCGCATTTATTAAATGTACAAGCTGTATAATTATTTAATGATTCTAATTTAGGTTTAAAAATTGGAATGCTCACATCGTTTTCGCTAGTATTAAGTATTCTAATTGGTATGATGTTTTCCCTTGGCGATACTATCGTACTGCCTAAAAATATATTTTCCTGAATTTCCTGCGGAAAAATAACACTATCTTCGGTTAAATTTTCGTATTTAATATAATGTGTAGATTCGCTACGTGCTGGTATTTTCAAGAAATCCTCACTTACAGAAGGTGTATGTATCATACTGAGTTGGTATGAAATTAAGTCATTTTTCAAAATCAAAATCGAATTTTCTAAGTCAAAAGTCACAGTTTTGAATTTATAAAAGAAATCTTGTCCCAGAATTCCATCAGATTTACAAGGTAAAGAATCGAAGATATAAAATTTATGATTGAGTTGAAACCCATTTGGAGCCTCTAATGTAATGTAAACATATCCCTCAGAATATATTTTACCACCTATTCCATTTATAACAATCCGATCCGTATATACGGGTGTATTTCTCGGAAGTGCACGTGTACAAATTGCTGACAACGATGCACCGGTATCTAAGAGATGGGAACACTTGTTATTGCCTACATATAAGAAGGTATAATTGGCTTTATTTAAATCAACCGTTAAAATGTATCCTTTAGTCTCGAAAAAACTTATTTCGGCTGGATGTATTGTTGTCTGTGGGTGGCACTACGGGTGCCTCTCCCTGTTGAGCCATGTGAATATTATTGTTATGATAATATCCCCTACCACGGGCAGCTCGCCCGCGACTCGATTGTGTGTAAGTGCCTCGAAATTGGGTACCGCGATAATTTTGGTTGCCGCGGTAATTATTGTACGTCTTATTATAATGCGTAAAAGGCTTATAATTATAATGTTGGTTACCCCTGAAACCTCTATTCGAGTAACTTGCACGCCCTCGAGCCGGTTGTCGATACGACTTACCTCGCATGTGCATCACCGACGAGTTAGAAGTCGATGGTTGAGGTTGGGACATCTCTTCGTCCTCTGCTGCTCGAATAGCGTCCTTAAGCTCTGTGTAATAACGTGCTGATATGATAGTGCTCAAACGCCTATTCCTTAGCCCGTCTGCAAATTTTTTGATAGCCATATTTTCATTAAGTGGCCTTAAAATTTCGTAAGCTTTCTCGTTTGCGTCGGCCTGCGAAATTGTAAGGTCAACAAAGAGTGACTCTAGCTTAGCGCCATATTGCGCAATGGACATATCACTTTGGGAAATGTTGTTTATTTGCGTGAGTAACGCATTTGGCGACTTTTTTGTTAGCAAAAACACTTTCATGTCCTTAATTAAATCATCACACGAGCTATACTCCTGTTTTAACTTAAGTTTCGCCGATTTAGTCAACCTAGTCTTAAGAACAAAACTAACCAATAATTTTTTACATGCCGAGTCCTTGAGACAATCCTTATATAATTCGACACTATCTATAATTTTTTCTACTGTCTCTTCTTTTCCGTCCATAACAGGAACCAAATTTGCCGCTGTTTTTAAGTCAAATTTCTCCATTGTTCTAGTTTGTTTACAAGTAGTTTCAGAAATAGTGGGCTTTTTGCCCGATATGTTCGTATCTAACTTACAATAAGTCTTAATTTTCTCATAGGATTCTTCGATCCTATATACTAAAATATCTAATATATAACCTAAACAATATTCTTCAGAACATTCACTTTCATTTAATATAATCGATTTGTAACATTCATATAATTCAGTAGCGCGTTGAAACTTTACGTGAACATTTTCTTGGTACTTTTCCCTTCGCTTACCTAATTTTCTTAGTGAAATTCTTATATTTTCCAATTGCTCATATATGGACTGAAGGTCAGTTGACATTTATAAAATTCATTCGTATAAAAGAAAATTACTTAATTATCTGTAATTATCTGGTATAATAAAAACTTAAAATATACGGACCTTTTTATGTTAATCTAAATTAAAATCGCTGTCTTCTTACGACATGGCCCTCAGATGGGTGCTGGCTCTGCCGGCTGCTCCTGCTGCTCATCGGCTGGCTGCTGGCCCCGGAGACGTCGGACCAACGATGCTCGTTGTCGCATGCGATTGAACCTGGTCAGCTCCCGCTGTACCATCCCACGGTGGTACTTGAAGTATTGTCGAATCCCGAGGATGATGATAGTTGCGACGCAGATGGCCAGTAGCGTGGCCACCATAATATTTATGTTGTAATGGTGGGTCTCGGCGTCTAAATCCGCGCGGCCGCCGTCGCCGTGTTGATTTATTACGGCCTCCTCGTTCTTCTGCTCACAAACACACTTGGAACATTGTTTCCCCATGTTTACGATATTTAATTTTGCTGTCCGTAACGTGAATGCGCGTGCGCACGAGCGGTTTCCGAAGGTGACTAGCCATTGTCCGCGAGTAGTAAAAAGTCTTAGTAAGCAAAACGTGTCACGGTCGCCATGAGGTGACGAGAGGAGTAGAGGGGTTATTCAATTAAACACATGCGCTCTATCTAATGGTCCGTTTACTACTGAACTACTAACTCAACAATCTGTCTCCCTATACTATACCACAATATAATGGAGTTTTTTTTAATAAAAATGTTGGTGGCAAACAAGTATACCGCCTGTCCGGAGGCCTGTAACGTCAGTAACAGTGTTGTCGACAATTGTCGCACTAGTCACCACCGTGGTGAAAAAGGGGCCTGGCCGTAGTGGCAGGGCGATGGGAGAGTGCATTAAGGATGACTCACGCTATACCGGGCCGGAGCTTTCGGAGCTTCGTTTTCGATGGAAAGCACCACGTGATCGATCAGCCGTCATAGAAAATGACATATGGGTCACCTCGTCCGGGCCCGGTCCGGTCTAGCGTGAGTCATCCTTTAATTAGGCACTGGACGTCCCAATCAAGAACTAGAAAAAATTAGAGGTGTCACTAATTCAGCACAACATAAAAAAAAATGTTTTTATTTTGTTTTTTTTTTGTATATGACAACTGGTATTCAGTTTTTGAGTATCGATGCATACCTAAATAAAGAACACTATTTAAAAAACTGAAGCAAATCGCTTGAACACAGCCCGAAAAACAATACATTAAAGAAAAATAATAATAAAATCACAAGTCAAAAACTGTCACTAGTAGGATGTTGATACTCAGCAAAAATATCCTTCACCATAAGAGGTACTCAACAAAAAAAAAAACCCGAATCAAATTGACTTAAGGGCCAACTTACTATGGAAAACCGACTATGGCCTTTGCGAAATAAGCTGACTCTGTATGGACTTTGAAGTAACAAATTGTGGGATTGCCAATATGAACGTCATAATAATTTTGATGTGTACTTTTGTGACGTTTATAGTGGCATCCTCACACTCTGTCATTGCAACGTCGATCTATATGCCGTGTTAGCTTGGTCTGCCTCTATTACATTGTTTCGATAAGTAAAACATGAATCAATGTATAATGTTAGAACATGAAAACATATTATGGCCGTATTTATGTTATGGAAATAATAACAATCTACATCATAAACAACATTGTTTACAAAACATGGTTTAACTATAATAGTAATATTGTCTTACATATATTATAATTGTTCCCATTGTAAGTGATAGCAATAGATTTATATACAATAACTGTTAATAAATAAATGATAACTTACAGAAAGTAATTTCAGGTAAAATACACGGAATTATATTGCAATGAATATCGACTGTATGAGGGTCTAAAACTTTCTTAGTATGAGTTAGCGTTTATGCGTCTTTCAGCGGAGATCAAAAAATATAAATGGACCTTTCCAGCAGCGGCCGCGGCACGCGCACCAAACCGATCGCAAATTTCGGGCATTTTTCTTCTTCACTCCAATTAAGGCGTAATTAGAGTGACAGAGATAGTTGGTCGAAATTTATGAACTTCGATGCACATGGCGTGCGGCTCGTAACGGGTCTTATTGCGAACATATTCCACCACATCGTCTGCCGTAGCGGAAACATGCAGGCATGCATTTCATTGCATTATACGGCGTTTGCTTATAATAGAAACTTGCCAATGACATTCAATACCTTATGTCTTTGAAATAAGGTATACAAAATAGCCAATCACTTGTACGGACGATGTTACAGCTTAAATTCAATTGGGTGAATTTCATTTCGCAGTGTATTAGCTACACAAATGAATCGAAAGCCGCTAATACTGTGGACACCGAAAGTATAGAGTGAATTATACTTTAAAATGAAGGCATTAAGGTCGAAAATCGTTGGGATGTAGGTTGACAGGGACTGACTTAATAGACGACAAGTTTCACAAGCCTTGAAGGGTTACCATGGTCTCAAATCGAGTAAGGATTCGAGATATCAGGGGCCTATTTCTCGATTTTCTCGTACGTTACAAGTCTTGTAATAAGTGTGTATCCATGGTAACGCTTGTATTTCAATATTTTTTACAAGTTTCCGTTTCACGTAAATGTACAAGAGCAGGGATAAAAGAGTTTTCACAAGTGTTGTTGTTTCACAAGTTGACAAACACTAGGTAGTAGATATTATATACTAAAATAGTAATTTCGTTTCTCAAAAGCTGTACTTTATACTTGTAGCTTGTGACTTATCACGAAATAATGAGGAGTCTCTATAAACTGCTAATATGCGTTTTTGGTAAAAATCGATTAATAAATAAATGAAGATATTGCATTTTTAAGATCTCAAACGAGTAAGTTTTGAATGCACTTCGTTAAAATCAGTAATATTATTTAAATTTAGCTTTTATTCTCCAAAAAAAGCAGTAAACTCATTCCTATGAAATTATTATAATTGGGAAAGAACCAGTAGGTAAATGACAACATAATAATTTTGTAACGAATTCACCTGTATTATAAAAAAAAACTGACCCACCCTGAAGCTTGTAAACATTCATAGAGGGACTGACGAAACTGAGTTTGATTTTACACTTGTAATTGATAATTTTGAGAAACGCTTTTCATTACTACTTGTATTATTATACGCTTGCATATTCCGAAAACACAAGTCAGCCATTTTATTTTCCTCTTATTAAGATTATGATGCATGACAGTGACATTGACATTAAGATAACATTTATAATGGCCATTGCATTTCCTTTTTGCATAGTAAACAAACCTATTTTCTAACTTTAGACAGCCGCCTTGTAGCACTTGTAGTAATCATTCCTACGAGAAACAGAATTAAAACACACTTGTACAATGAAATTTTCAATGTAAGCTTGTAGACTTGTGATTGTGAACTTGTAACGTACGAGAAATAGGCCCCTGGTCTAAGTTAGTATGTAATTTTTTCCCACTTTCTCTTAATTTTCTAATGAATGAATAGGTGCTTAAATTAAATAGGTACATTTGCAATTAAGTCACAATAAACAGCCAAACTTAATTATATTCGCCATACAAGCTATACATAACCGAATGTAAGTAGACATCTTTGCTTAGTACCTACAGAACTACTTACTTAAAGATTTTTTTTCTCTCTATCTTGAAAACCTACACTAGACAGGCTTTCTGGTGTTGTAGGTGTCCATAAGTGGTAATTGCTTACCATCAGGCGATTCGTCTGCTTTTTTGCCTCCTATATCATCAAAAAAACCAAGATTGTAGTAAATGCGTAAGATAAATCGAACACAAAAAGCTTTAATTTAAAATCTCTAAAGCCACTTAGTACCGCACCACAAACACAATTCATAGGGCCAGCCCCAGAACAAAGCCTACGATAAGCCATTTCCGGTTTTCGATACCAATTTGCACCAGCATCCGGTTTTATATCTACCACTAACGTTTTACTAAAACCATTTCCTCGACCGCTTCCCTAAAGCGCCACTCCATTGCTGGTTCTCTTCCGAATAACCTTACATACTTTCAAAGCAAAGCAGCAATGAATGGGTATAACTATGGGTTGTATAACTACATGGTTTGTGTAAATGTCAAAGGTGGATTGTACATTGATTTGGTAGTTTAGGTATTTTTGCTGGCTTGGATGTTTCTATTAGTATGTAGGTTTGTGGCGACTGATTTGGAATATCAACAGGTCGTATTGATTTCGATTTGAAAGAGCGTACTTAGTACCTATATAGATTAGATGGTCGGTACATTCGGTACCGTCGCATTTAAGAGGAAAGGAGACGACCGCTTATCCATACATCCGCTAATCCCCATTTTCCTCTCTGGATAGTAACATAATGTTACTTTAACATTGTGGTAAATATTTTTATACAATTTGTGGTAGGTACATTAAACACAGCTATGCCCCTTCGTTACATTTTTTTTTATTATTATAAGAGTTGAAAGCATTTAGAAAAATGTATTACGGAATTTATTTTTCGCACAAAACGCTTCAGTAGGTACCCTAGTGTAATTTTCATTTCATATCGTGACGTGACGTGACGTTTGCGTTAGGTGTCATTTTGTGTGGGATTTTGAGTTTCCTTAACGTCAAAATCCCATACAAAAATAGACATAAGGACATAACGCGAACGCGAACGCACGTCACGCTATGGAATGAAATTTACACTAGTACGTCTACCACCAGTTTTTACATTGACATAACGCTCACGTCTACGTTATTTACTTTCTGTACATCTCGCTTGCACTAATATGCGAGTACGAGCGAGATGCATAGAAAGTAATTTACGTAGACGTGAGCGTATATGTCAATGTCAAAACTGATGGTAGACGTACAGGGGTTCTGTGTGATAGCCACGTTACTCATCGAAGTAGGTAGGTATTCAGTACTAAACTAAGTGGCGTAATTTACCTGCAGCACCTGCAGCTGAATAAAGCGTTTACTATAAATAAATCATTGTCATAGTTTTATTATGTTTATTTTCTTGTATACACTCAATGTCAAATTACGAATACATTTAAAGAAAGTGAATACTTTGATCTATTAGAATAAGGTGAAAATGTTCCTATATGTACATATATTATAGTCCGACAAGAAATTGTAGAAAATTATTGAGGGCGCCACTTCCTACGTAACTGTCACATTTTTGACGGAAATTGCTTAAACATGGCAACAATTTAGTATGGAATTTTTTAGTTCTATTTTATTTAATTTCTACTATTTTCTGTCGCACTTTATGTGTGACCATGATACAGTGCAGTTGTCATATCTTATAGGCAGATCTTGCGGGCGCTTTGGCCTGCACTTGACTCTGAGGGGCTACCGCGAAAACCGAAATTCGCAAATTGCGGGGATCTTACTCTTTTACTCCAATGAAGGCGTAATTAGAGTGACAGAGAAAAATGCCCGCAATTGACGATTTTCGGTATTGGCGGTAGCCCTACTGTTATGATGATTTTTCCTAAATTTAGGTACATTTAGGCCAATTCAAACGTACACTGAGTCACTGACATCAAAATGACATCCAACTTATGTAATTTACTTAAGCGGCCAAGATGATAATTTTATTGTACCTACATACATCGATAAGAAAAACGCAAAACGCAACAAAAAATGTAATGGAATGACAATTGCTACGAAAAATGACGTGACTAATATTTCCATACACTTATTTAAGTTTCGATTGACTTTTTCTATTAATAGATAATTTGTATGGTTAAATTTAAACAAAGCGCTGCCGCTACGAGTTTCGATTCGTATGTTTTCATAGGGCACTTTACAATGTGACCTAACTGTGGAATAGTCGTAGTCAATAGTATGTACTACACATTGCTACAAACAGTCTAGTTGAGACGTCTGAGGAGTATGGATCGAGTGAATTTTACCATCAATGGGAAACCTCACTCTGGTAAGTTCGAATTAGTTACTCCCGTGGCACCAAAGACCGCCATGCTTTTTTGTCCAAAGCCGTTTCTGTCGTCCTGCCTTTAATTATGTTTTTAATACTAAACTAATTCAAATATTGAGGACATTCACGTAACAGGTAAGACATTCATGACAGTTTTACAAATTGGTTGGGCTGTACATTCATTTCACATGCATTCTTAGACACGTGACTTGACTGCACAAGGCTGAAACAGTTTATTAAATGAAACCGAGTTTATCTATTACCTAAAAAAAAATTAAACTGTTTATTTTTAAAATAGAATTAACATACAATTAACTTAGAACTAATCTTACATTTTTAAGATTATTAGAACTAAGGGACATGGGGAGCAACCCCTATCAAAATTATTGAACATTACCATTAAGTGTTTTTACATGCTACTGAGTCTTTTTACATTTATCTCTATCAGTGCGTTTTTAACAATAGCCTTAATATTATTAGGTTTCTTATCTATATTTTCAATTACATGACTGGGAAAGCTGTTTAGAGCTTTAGGAACATAAGAGGACCAGGTTCTATTACCATATTCGTTATTATTTTTAGTAGTCATAAAATTAGGTTCATTGGGTAGACTGCGAAGGTTATTGGTCTATTATATCTCTTCAGCTCTCCCAGACAATGCTTATATACCTATATCATTGTCTTATTTTATATCATTACTGGTTAACATTACTAAGGCAATCGTACAGCTGATATTTGCATGTATTGTAACGTTTAATTGAAGCCAAATAATAGTACTACCTAGTGCGTACTGAGTGAGTCAGTGACTGAACTTAGGCATTATGCGTTTTTCTTACTAGTCTTACTACCGTTTAACATACATAACTGCATGCTATGTAATTCTGTGCTAAGAGGGAAGTATAGCTACTGACAAAAGGTACTTACTTTTTTCATACAATTTCCATTTCGGGAGAAAACGGTTTCCACTAACTAAATCTTTACATGGGCCTATTTCTCGAACGATATTAGTCTAATATTATAAGTGTGTTGTCATGGCAACCCATACGAATTGACAGTTGGTGGACTAATGATATTAGTCTAATATCGTTCGTGAAATGGGCCCCATATCACTTTGATTTAGATGTCGATCGACTTAGCATAATATATTCTAGGTTTATATAGATTTCGCTTAAAAAATTTTTTTTATGTAAGTATTACAAATTTTGAAAAGTGGAGAACCTATACCTAAACCTGGTTTTTCATTGTGTTAGTACCTAACATACTAAAAAATCATGGAGAATGGAAAATATATTTAGAAATGGAAAAAGGTTTTCTCTTTTTGTATGGCCGAGTAGGTACCTACGTGCTATACTTCCCCCTTAAGTAGGGTTACCAGATGTCAGGAAATTTTTTGACATGTCAGGAATTTTGGCCGTTTGTCAGGAATGCGGCCGGAATACGAAAATGTTAGGAATTTTAGTAAATTAACAGACTTTTCTATTATGTACCTAGAAAGGTACATTATTCAAATTTACTTACATATATTCAAAACAAATCAAATTTAAACAATGTATCCAGCATACATACGGCGCGATTCGGGAAATGAATTAGAGATTCACTAGATGGAACGTCACATATCTTTACTATTTCATATCTAGTGAATCTCTAATTCATTTCCCGAATCACGGCGCCAGCCGCCATAAGGTACCTATTGCCGTGGAACGTCACATATCTTTACTATATCGTATCTAGTTAATCTCTAATTCATTTCCCGAATCGAGCCGATAGATATCGCTTAGGGCTAGATTCGGGCCGACTGTCTCTACCTATACGGACACCACAGAATATTGAATATTAAAAGTATTATAGTGAACCAGTTTAGAAAAATCTCAGACTAAACTTGTATTCCCAGTTGGGCGCGAGACATGTTCCGACCTGTCTCTGCTGGAGTACCTGCGCGTGCGCTGCGAGCTGCGCGGCACCAAGTACATGTGCCGCGAGGGCGGCTGCGGCGCATGCGTCGTCGCTGCTGCCAGACCTGGAGAGAAGCAAGGAGCTGTTAATTCTGTAAGTACCTAGGTACCTACCATCTGGCATCAGGGTTGCAGGTGTCCAATGTCCATATTCTAAAAATAATCCCCAACGTTTTGTTAATGCTTTCATTCATTACTATTTTTTGAATTTTTTATTCGGAAGCGTATAGATCAGACTGAAAACGGGCGTTTTCGGAGGAAAATTTTATTAACACCTGGGTAAAGAAAAGTGATACAATAAAAAATAAGTTCAAAAACTAAAACCCGACTACTGTAATCGCGCTCTGAAAAGTATGAAACAAGATAGGTTTCTTATCTAAAATTATCAAACAGGAAATATTATAAAAGTTATAATTTTTTAAATAATAAAATACAACGTAATATAATTTACTACATTTTGTATATATTTACAGAGATTCAGAGGATAGCCGTGGTCGTATGCCACTTTACCTTAAAGTTTAAATAATCGTGGCATGCGACCACGGCGATCCTTTGAATAGCTCTATAAATATATAAAAAATTGGCCAAGCACGAAGTCAAGACTGAGGAATAAATGCCACCATAGTAAACTACCGCATTTGCCAGATTCGCAAGTTTGCTATAGGCTAATCGTACCGGTCAATAATAATTCCCACCATAGAAAGTTAACGAAAATGGCAGATTTGTTAGTTATTTACTGGTGTCATAACTTTATCGGCCAAGGAAAAATACCTTATCTACACTTCGCAAGTCTACCATGGGTTAAAAGAAATATAAAGTCAGATTGGTACAATGGTAACTCTGAAAGCTTAAAAGATAGAAGTCTGAAAATTGGTCACATTGTGCATTGTCATATTTGGTACAGAATTACATCAATAACTCAATTTTGACAAATTTACAGTTATGTTAGTTTAGCATGGGGGCGACGATATATCGGGCTGCGCCATCCTTTGGCATGGAGGCGCTTTCGGCCGGCGCCCGGCTTTATAACGTGTACAGTGCGCCTCATACGTCATGTAGCCTATAACCAGCGGACGATATAAACGATTCGAATGACATATCGTTTGTCAAATTATAATGTGTACTTTAGAAGTTATGAGGGAACAAATGAACATACTTACATACATACCCACATACATACCGGTCAAAATCATAACCCTCCTTTTGCGTTGCCATAGTCGGGTAAAAATAGTTAGTGAACCAAAATATTTTTAGACTGAAAGATTGTCGATACTTACCTGAACAATTGAACATATATGTAGTACCTGCCTCGACAATATTTACCACTAAATGTGTCACAATTCGCTGTGAATTGTACATGTACATATGACCTTCTCCTTCTATAATTTCCTCAGTTGTATCTTTATCATTTCCAGATGTATCAAAACATTATCCTGAGAGGGAATATGAAGAACTAATTTTTCGATCTCTATCCCTCATCGGAAATACTCACTAATCCATCTGCTAATTGGCTTAATTATATCTAAATGTTTTTATATACCACATCGGTGGCAAACAAGCAGTCACCGTAGCCTATGGACGCCTGCAACTCCAGAGGTGTATATCTAAATAATAAAAAAGAACAAAACATTTCCTCAAAATTTTTATTTTTACACGCAGTGCCTAGTATCAGTAACATCATGCCAAGACTGGGAGATCACGACGATAGAGGGCGTCGGCAATCGTCTGAAGGGCTACCATCCCATACAGAAGACCCTCGCCAAGCTCAACGGCACGCAGTGCGGGTACTGCTCTCCTGGATGGGTCATGGCCATGTACAGGTAAGCAACATAATAAAAAGGGACGCACGCAGAGGCAGCACCCGCCAGGCTGTAAGGACCATTGAGAGTTGATGGAATCTAAAAACTAGGGTATTGGGTGAAAGCGATGGACTAAATACTGAGCGTTGTGATGAAACTGGACGCCTAATAAAATGGTAAGTACTTATACAATTTTATTTCCGGCAGACGGTGACTCGCCCCCACAAGATGGGCTCCCACAAAAAGCGACGTCTAGAATGGCTTAAGGGCAACACCGGGTGTGAGTGCTGAGGGTAGAGAGGTGTCACTTTACTTTAAACATATAGCCAACTCGCGACTTACGGCTAAGGCAAGCCAGAGGTAGATAATTCTGTGCCAGTTGTGCCACCCATCCTCCACTGTCACCTCCCTTCGGGTGACAGAGAACTCCCCAGGATTACTCGGGTACGTGGGGTCGCTATTATTCTCCT
Organism: Cydia splendana; assembly: GCF_910591565.1. NCBI lineage: Eukaryota > Metazoa > Arthropoda > Insecta > Lepidoptera > Tortricidae > Cydia > Cydia splendana. Next base: position 479,123 of record NC_085973.1, on the reverse strand, counting down.
ACAGTTCGCCACAAGCTGCCTTGCCAAGAGTATTTGCGTCACGAAACTGAAGTAAACATTTCATCTGGCACTATCTTCATACTTATGCAAATGTAAATGGGTACTATTTATAGTGACTGTTTATAAGGTGTCATAATTGTCATTGAGTAACCTGCCATAAATTAAATTATCCAATAGCACACATGAAGGTAACCCTAGCAGCGAAATTATTATTAACATGAATGTTTATTTTTATAATTTCTTAATAATTAAGTTTTGAATTGTGTCTCATTCCCTGTATTATTGCACAGTTTCGTATATCTTAGCTTCAGCTGAGTCAATAACTTGGAATTGCAAAACATCATAGGTTTACACAGTTTACAAAAACACGTATTATACAGTTGGATTACTTATATTCCAATTCTTATTTATTTGAATGAAAAAAACAATAGGTATAAACTCAATTTCATTTTCTATCATAGTCTAAATTTTATTGACGATCAAATTTTGTAACTGCATTAAAGCAATGATAATATGACTAAAATACGAAAATCTAAACGTAACAAAATAAAGGCAACATTTTCGTATAATGATATAAAATCAAACAGTATATTCTATAGATTATAACATTTAAACTGTTTGTTGCCAATAAATGTTTACTTTCAAGGAACACTGAACCACTGACAGGATCTATATTGGAAAATTTCAATATTATAAAATATGTTTAGTAATCGAAAACATAACTCTCAAGTCAGGTAAAAGAACAAGCTGCAGTCTTGTAAATATTGATGTAAGGACACATTTTACTCATATGTAACTATTTTCTCATTTTATTGTTCAGCCTCCTGAAAAGTAATAAGGATATTAGCATGTTGGAGATAGAAAAGTCTTTCGGAAGCAACATTTGCCGATGCACCGGTTACCGACCTATTCTGGAGGCCTTCAAGAAATTCGCAAGTGACGCACCAAAACCAGATAATTATATGCTAGACATAGAGGATCTCAATATTTGCAAAATAAGTGGGAAGACTTGCCGCAAAAGCAATTGCAGTGAAAGCGAATGGTGCTTAGTGGAAGCTCACGATGCTAAAGAACACCAAAAAATTGAAATAGATCTAAAAGATGGAAGGTCTTTTTCTAAAGTATATCATATTGATGATATTTTTGAAGTATTAAAGCAGAAAGGAGATGATGATTACATGCTAGTAGCAGGAAACACAGCCAAAGGTACCTATCGTTTTAGATGCTTATGATGTTAGTAAAAAATTGCAATTATATATTTTAATAAGTAATTAATGTTTTTAGGAGCTTTTCCTATTCTGGAATATCCCCGTGTTCTCATCGACATATGCTGCGTCGATGAACTTAAAGGATACCACCTCGACCAGAACTTGGTTCTTGGTGCAGGTTGTACACTTAATGACACCATTGAAATATTCAAAAAACTCGCCGCCACTGAAGATAATTTTTGGTATCTTCAGAAGTTACAAGAACATTTGCAGTTGGTAGCTCATATTCCTGTCAGAAATGTAAGTGTTCAGCTTATAATAATTTGGATTCTAATTATAACAATATCAGTAATATCTGAAATATGTTTTTAGTTGGGATCTGTAGCTGGAAACCTGATGATCAAACACAAGCACAATGAGTTCCAGTCAGATGTATTTCTTCTACTTGAGACCATTGGTGCATACATGACTATTTGTAAGTTGTCGACGAAATTTTAAATCGAAAACACCTAGTCAACAATATCTTTGATATCTTTAAGGTACCGTAAAATGGGGTGAGTAGGTGCAAAACTGACATTCAAACCTCGATAACATTTTATTTTTACATAATAATATGCAAACTGAATGGTGTACCTATATAATAAGTGTTCCGAACGTTTGTATTTTAGTTTTTATTTTATTTTGGGTAGTTCCATTTCATAACTTTGACGATAAACAGGAAATCCCACCTCACCCCGTAGTCCCTCGTATTTGGGTTGAGTTGGGTTTTCATACAAAGGTGATTTTGGAAGATTGTTGGATCGTTTTTTTGTATTATGAGTATTACTATAGCTCCATTTTAAATTGGAATTCATTATTTTTGTAGCAGTAGTCTTAAAATCCCATCTCACCTCCCTTTCATCCCTTCTCTCCCCATTCATAACCGAACTCTCCCCGCGAACCCTACTCACCCCATTTTACGGTACTGTTTATATTTCAGTGGATTCAAATAAACAAGAGAAAAAAGTAACCATAAGAGAGTTCCTCAAAGTGGATATGCGGAGTAAGGTCATTTTGAACATTTTACTTCCTCCTTTGGGTCACGACTACCAATTTGAATCATTCAAGGTAACTAACTATATCTAACACTTGAATCAAGTGAAGAACGTTACTAGATGACCTTCTTTAAGAAAGACATTATGACTTTTTGAAAAAAATATACCTACTTGTTGTATAAAAATTACCCAATGGTAACCAGACTGGTTATTGTGTGACTATAATTATTGCTATAGATTTTTGCCTGTTTAGCCAACATGTCTTAGATAAAGAGTGACTAATGTTAGTGAGTCACTTTTTTAAACATTTTATTTGAAAATGATTCGACAAACCTACATAATTAACTACTTACTTTTACAACTTTTTAGGTAATGCCACGTGCTCAATCTGCACACGCCATCGTCAACGCCGCCTTCCTATACAGACTAGATTCCTCCAGCACAGTAAAGGAAGCTAGAATAGTGTTCGGGGCCATAAACCCAACCTTCGTGCACGCTTCCAAGACAGAGACGTTCTTAAGAGGAAAGAAACTGTTTACGAACAAAACTTTGCAAGACTCTATCGAGGTTTTGAAGACGGAGTTGGTGGTGGAAGAGAACCCTCCGGAACCGTCGGCGAAGTATAGAAATAAACTTGCCATCAATTTGTTTTATAAAGTAAGTAATTGTTCCCACTAATAGTTTTTATTCATCGAGAATACTTTGAGGTGAAATTTGGATTTCAAGTCAAACTGTAGCAGTTTGACTTGAAATCCAAATTTGAAAAACAAATTAGTTTAAAGCTCATCCCATTGAAAGAGATAATCGGAACTACGGAACACTCGATATTTGATTACGATTATAGCAAAGAGGAAGGAGGATTATAGGAAGGGGGAGTATTGATATAGCAAAATGCCAAAATTACTCAATCATATGTATTGTTTCCTATATCTTAACTTATTTCTATTACAGGGTCTTCTTGCTCTTTGTCCCGACGACGCTGTTGATTCTCAATTTGCGTCCGGTGGAATCGTTCTGAGCCGCAAGCGTCCTGTCTCGAAAGCAAAACAGGATTACACAACCAATCCTCTGATCTACCCGCTTAACAAGCCTGTGGAAAAAGTGGAAGCGTTGGTGAGTCCATTAATAGTCACAATACACCTGTTAAACCAACGACAAGAGATGAATGTTTAGTTAAACCCCTGCCTTTGTTAAAATCGTCGTTATGTAGGTAGTGTAAAGTATATAAAATATTAAGTGCATAAATTGTGTGTAGATACAATGCGCAGGCGAGGCCCCATACTCGGAAGACCTGCCGAGCTGTCCACACGAGGTGTTCGGCGCCTTCGTGCTCGCGACCGTGCCGAAAGGAGACATCGACAAGATTGATTCTAGTAAAGCCCTCGTAAGTACATACATATTTCAACATAACCCACACTTCGACAATCTTTTATGCACAGTAGGTAACATCACTATTAGCTTAGCACCTCTTCAGGGGTGAAACTGGAAACTGAAACTGGAAAGATCGCGAAAAATTTATGAGAGCTGTCAGAATTATAAACATTTGACCTAATTGATTGTATTTGATTTGTATTACAGAAACACCCAGGTGTAATCGCTTTTTACTCTGCTGATGACATACCTGGAGTAAACGGTTTCACACCCGGCCTATTCCCAAAAATCGACTACCTGTATCTAACGAAAGAAGAGCTTTTCTGCTCCGGATCCGTTAAGTACAACGGTCACGTCATTGGAGTTGTTGTCGCTGAGACTAGATCTATCGCAGAATACGCTGCCAAATTAGTGCACGTTACATATAAAAATGTGACTAAACCTGTTTTGGATGTAAGGGAAGCCATGAAGTTCCCTGATAGAAAGAAAAAAGCAGGCGAGCACGATGGAACGAGTGCAGGCGGAAATCTGTTCAAGCTTATTAAAGGACAGCAAGCAATTTTTGCGCAGCAGCACTTTTGTATGGAGACGTTGGTGAGCGTGGCTAAACCGACGGAAGAGGGTCTGGAGGTGCACTGTACTACGCAGCATATGGATCTGGTGCAGATGATGATATCTCGAGCTCTTAAAATGCCGGAGAATAAGTAAGTATTAGCTTAAAACCGAAATCGCCCCGTTGGCTTGCTATATTTTATGATTTTACGACAGAAGCTTAATTATTTAAATGTAAATTCCAGGATAGACGTAATCGTCCGCCGCCTGGGAGGAGCGTACGGTCTGAAGATCTCCCGCAGCTCGCAGGTGGCGGTGGCGAGCGCGCTGGTGGCGCACAAGCTGAACCGGCCCTGCCGCATCATACTACCGTTCACAACCCTCGCCAAGGCCGTGGGCAAGCGCCTGCCTTGCTACTCTGAGTATGAGGTAAACTGATTGATATTAGACATTTTCGGATTTCGATTTCCGCGGTACGGCTTCAAGCTCCCATGAGCATGGTATTTAAAAAGTCGGGACAGCGCGTGATAGACGATGATGTTCGTTGCTCGGTCAAATAGGTATATAACATTAGTCAATTTAAACATTATGCAAATTCTTTATAACAATATTCTTGACACACGACTAATTTCTCATAAATCTGCATGTATAATGTCTCTCTTCTTCTTCTTCTTCTTCACTTAATCTTTTGTGATTATGATGATAATTTGCCTCGTTATCAAATGTAATCCTAATAACCCACAACAGGTGTACTAACATATTCTATTAATAATGTAATGTAATGTTGTATTGCACTCTATTTAAAAAGACAATTTCATTAATTTTACTGCTTTCAGATCGCCGTCGATCTTTTTGGCAAAATCCAACTTTGCAAAGAATTCCTATACATGGACACTGGGCATGTCATCGATGAGCCACTCTTCCTACCCGTGTTAGATGTGTACAACAACTGCTACGACAAGCTACGCTGGATCTTCCTCGTGTTCAGCGTCATTACCGACACGGCCTGCAACACTTGGTGCCGGTCACCAGGTCTGTTCCGACATCATAACCTAATTATTACTATGCCAAACTAACTGGATATTTATTTATTTAAACTTTATTGCACAAAATATATACAACAATGTACAAATGGTGGACTTAATGCCAAATGGCATATCGTCTGACTAAACGGCTGACTGATCAAAAATTTGAAACTAGCTTCTGCCCGCGACTTCCTCTGCGTGGGATGATGATAAAGATTGATAAAACTATCCAATGTCCTTCCTCGGGCCTTCAACTATCTCCATACCAACTTTCTGTAGTTTAAGCGTGAAGAGGTAATAGACAGACAGTTACTTTCGCATTTATAATAGGCTTATTATTAACCAGGCAACTAAAATATTAAACAGGAACTTTCACTGGGCATATAATAATATAATTTGGCTGTGCATTAATATTTTAGCACCAATAAATTTATATTACCCTCAAATTTAAGCATCATATTATTAAAAAACTGGCAGCAAAATCAAGGCACCCAAAAAAATTATAGGGAACTTTAATTGATAGGTTGGCGTCTAAAATAATAAATTGGCAACTAATACTGTAAAGCGATCACAAAATTCGGTTGTTATACAGGATGATTCAGGAGACGTGAGCAGGACTTACACTGCGCATTTCGTAAACTATAAGCAACTGTTTCGTATCAGTATTAGTGAGGTTAACGTTAATAATTTTCTAGTCGTGATGAAAAAAAAAAGTTATTAATTTATTTACGAAATGCATGGTCACCCTACAATTAGAATACTAAACTACTGATATTCTGTGTCAAATTGAATGCCATCACTGTCATCACGGTCTGGTTACTTTTGAAAACTCGTATCTCACTCAAGTTTGACAGTTTATTATCTTCGTAATCAAAATGCTGTCATTACGGTGAAAGGGGTTTCATGTTTATTAATTAGGTCTTGTAGTGACCATGATTGTAGAGAAATGAATTTTCCCTCACCAAAAAGTTAAAAAATAGGAAAAAGTGTGGTTGTTTCACCTAAATACGACGGTGATCGATCAATTATCAGTTACTGAGTGTGCAGGATTAGTCCTGCTCACGTCTCATGAATCACCCTGTATATGTACCTATACAGAATACCTAAGATACCTATATACATAAGCTTTAAATACTCAATTTTTAAATAATTTAAACGGGAACACCCAAATATTCCGAAATATGTTTTTCCGACTTTCATAACCTCGATTTTCATAATCACGATTTTTTATACGTCCGAAATATCGAAATCACGACTTTGAAAACCACGAAAGAAGAAAATCACGACTGCGCTATTTCCGAATACTTAAAATCCGATTGTCATATGAACGAAAGCTTAAAGTTCCGATTTTTAAAAAATCCAAATTTTTTTTTCCGAATTTGTCTATTCCGAAAAATCATTGACCGATCGGAAATAAAATAATTCGGAATTCAGAAATTCGATCTTTTGTAAACCCGGAATAATGAAATTCGTGATTTTCAAAAGGGAAGTAATTAATAGGTCAGCCGTTTTTAAAATAGATCTGCAAAAAAATGCATTTAAATCATTTGGACATGCTAGAACTGCTACCTTTACAGAAACCAACTGCTACTAGAAAAGTGGGTTAGGATAGAACTGCAACCTTCACAGAAGCCAACTGCTACTAGAAAAGTGGCTTAGGTTATAACTGAGACCTTTACGGAAACCAACTGCTACTAGAAAAGTTGGTTAAGTTAGGTTAGAACTGCGACCTTCACAGAAACCAACTCCTACTAGAAAAATGGGTTAGGTTAGGTTAGAACTGCGACCTTCACAGAAACCAACTGCTACCAGTAAAGTTAGTTAGGTTAGGTTAGAACTGCGTCCTTTACAGAAACCAACTGCTACTAGAAAAGTGGGTTAGGTTAGGTTAGAACTGCGACCTTCACAGAAGCCAACTGCTACTAGAAAAGTAGGTTAGGTTAGAACTGCGACCTTTACAGAAACCAACTGCTACTAGCGAAGTGAGTTAGGTTAGGTTAGAACCGCGACCTTCACCGAAACCAACTGCTACTAGAAAAGTGGCTTAGGTTAGAACTGCGACCTTTACGGAAACCAACTGCTACTAGAAAAGTGGGTTAAGTTAGGTTAGAACTGCGTCCTTCACAGAAACCAACTCCTACTAGAAAAATGGGTTAAATTAGGTTAGAACTGCGACCTTCACAGAAACCAACTGCTACCAGAAAAGTGGGTTAGGTTAGGTTAGAACTGCGTCCTTTACAGAAACCAACTGCTACTAGAAAAGTGGGTTACGTTAGGTTAGAACTGCGACCTTCACAGAAGCCAACTGCTACTAGAAAAGTAGGTTAGGTTAGAACTGCGACCTTTACAGAAACCAACTGCTACTAGCGAAGTGGGTTAGGTTAGATTAGAACTGCGACCTTCACAGAAACCAACTGCTACTAGAAAAGTAGGTGTAGGTTAGGTTAGAACTGCGACCCTTCCTCCCCCAGAAACTTACTGCTTACAGAAAAGTAGGTATAAGTTAGGTTAGAACTGCAACCCCTACAGTAAATAACTGTTTTAAAAAAAGTAGGTTTAGGTTACGTTAGAACTGCTACCCCCCGTAGAAACGTAGGTAAGTACCTACCTTTATTTACTAACAACAAATTCGGAATATTGTTATACGGAATTTAAAAAATAGGAATCACGTCAAATCGGAATTCAAAATTTCGGAATTATGACAATTCGGAATTCGTGATATCAAAAATCGTAAATGTTAAATTCGGTGTTTCTCCCTATCGGAATTGTAATATTCGGAATTATGTGGTTCGGAATTTAAAAAATCGTCGGTTTTACTATTCAGAAATATAAAACTTCGTGATTTTCATCGTTCGGTAATTACGACAATCGGAATGTTGATGGGTCGAGCATTTAAAAATCGGAATAATAAAATTCGATATTTTAAAATTCGGCATAAAATATTTCGGAATTATGTAGTGTACCCATCGGAAATAAACAGATATTTCTCTTGCTAAGTTTATGACAATTGTCACAAAAACATTACAATTGTCACGAAATTCCGACATATACCTCATTGCCTGTCAAGAATTACCTACAATTCTTCTAAATCTTGACAATTGTCAGAAACTTCGCAAAAGAAATATCTGTTTTTTTCCGATATAATAAAGTTTTTTTAAATAATACAATGATGGTGGCAAACAGGAATACGGCCCGCCCGATGTTAAGTGGTAACCGTAGCCCATGGATGCCTGTGACGTCAGCAACAGTGATTTTACAATTGTCGCACCTGTCACTGTGGTGAAATTGGGGCCAGTACCTATACTTATAGTCGAAATTCCTAATAATGAAACACGTAATGGCCATTATACCATTAGGTCTTTAAATTTTTAATTACTAATTTCAATAGTTATCACGGTGCAGAAGCAAGAGTCAAAAGATAGGTGCGACGACGAGCGAAGCGAGGAGGAGCGTGTTAGGTTGACCGTGTCTTAGTGACCAAACGAAATATTTTAAAAGAACCTAATTTTTTTAATTAATAGATAGCCGTTTTCTTTTTAAAAATGTGCTGCATAAATGGTCTCCAATATAATTATTCAGTTGCCAAATATTTATTTGCCAAATAAATATTTGGTACCTGCCTAAATATAAACAAAAGCTGTAATGGAATTAAAATGTTGTCTCATATTGATATATTTTAAGACTCTGTTTTTGCTGCCAATCTATTATTTTAGTACCCATTTCTATTTTTTTAAACTACTCAAATTCGATTAATTAGTTGACCGGTTAAATACGTGCCTTTATAATATACGTATTAGTAAAGAATAATCGACCTGGACAGGACAAAAGGACAGTTCACAATAGTCACAGTCAAAGGACTCCAGATGAAACAGATAACTGAACAGGCTGTTTACTTATTATAGACACCTACATACTCGGGTTTATGGGGTAAAGAAGCTAACTTATACTGCAAAATTCACATTGCTCTTACTCTTCTTACAGGGACTTTGGAAGCTATTGCTGCTGTCGAATTCATCTTAGAACGAGTAGCGTATGAGATGTCACTCGATCCGCTGACAGTAAGACTAGTGAACCTTAATCTTACCGACATCGAGCTCATTGAGATGGTAGAGAAAGTAAAACACGACGCAGACTACGCGAAGAGACGAGCTGCCGTCGACAAGTTTAATAAAGAGAACAGGTGGAAGAAGAAAGGCTTAAGATGGTCACTTCTTAAGTGGGCGCCCTTTTATGGCCAATATTTTGACGTGACCATGTCAGTTTATAATGACGATGGCACTGTCTCTATAACCCACGGCGGAATCGAGATGGGACAAGGTCTTAATACTAAAGCTGTTCAAATCGCTTCACATTTCCTTGGTATCCCGATGGAGAAGATTCAAATTAAGGCTAATCATACCCACATGACTCCAAACAGCCTTGTTAGTGGGGGAAGTTTGACTTCGATTAATGTTGGTATAGGAGTTCAAAGGTGCTGTGAGATATTATTGGCACGGTTGGCTCCTCTTAAAGTTGGTCTGTTGAACCCCGCTTGGGAGCTGTTGGTTAAGTTAGCGTACAAGGCCAGCATAGATCTCCAAGCCCACGCTTTTGTGTCGCTTTTTGATACGCAGAAGTATGAGGTGCATGGAGTGACACTGGCTGAAGTGGAAGTGGACATTCTAACAGGAGAGTGGGAGCTTCTGAGGGTTGATCTTCTGGAAGATGCGGGCATGAGCATCAGTCCAAGTGTCGACGTTGGCCAAGTAAGAACCTTTTTCTAAGAAATTTCCGAATTGAAGACATACATTCATTTTTGGTTGAAAAATAAAACATATTTTTCGGTGTAGTTTTCATCTGTGACAAAATTGCAGATATGCAAATTTTGAAGTGTCTAAAAATTAGGAGAAGGTTTCAAAGATTTCTGGAAAAATTCAAATGAAATAAAGGTAGGTTACATGTTGGTAAAGTATAATTTTGATCCTCATTTGAAAAATATGATAAGCTGTCCGTAAATTTTCACTAACACTTCAGAAATCAAAACTGTGTCGATTTTAACTAGAAAGAATATGATTGACCAACAATCTACTTAAATAAATAAATAAAATCCTAAACTGCCGATTGATCCTTAATGTCTGGACTTTTGCCAGGTGGAAGGCGCTTTCATCATGGGCCTGGGGTACTGGACTACGGAGCACATGGTGTACGACTCCGACACCGGCGAGGTGCTCACGGACCGCCCCTGGAACTACCACGTGCCGCAGGCCAGGGACATTCCGCAGGACTTCCGGGTGTATTTTAAGGACAAATCTTATTCGGAAGTTCGGACGCTCGGTGCTAAGTGTAAGTTTAAATTTTTAGAATCGTGGAATGGTAAACATTACATAACATAATGCTTTAATAGGTACATTGTATAAGTACAGCTTGAGATGGTTTTTGGCTTGTAGTTGCAGTTAATACAAAGAAGAAATTTCACGACAGATCTTGTGAACTTTCCCTGGCAATTATAGTCACTGACAAAAATTATAATTATGATATTCTAGTTTGTGTGGAACTGGACTATAGGTAGCTACCACTTCCAGTAACATTATAAACATGGTATTCTTCTACTTAGTCATATGCCACCATTCGTAAAACCGAAGAGAATAATGTAAGAATTGTTTTCGGGTAGAAAGCACCGCTCGCCTAACGTAACTCCCGGCGTCTTGTAAAGTCATTGTACTCGTCGAAACGAGCTACAATCAGTTGCACTGAGTGGAGCAAGGTCAAAAATGTTTCTGGACATAAATTTGTGGCAACCTTCTATTAAAGGCCTTCGCATCTCTGGCATGCCTTAGGACAATAACAATTGAGATTTGATACATATTGTTCTTTCAGCGATCGGCGAGCCCCCAATCTGCATGTCTGTGGTGGTGCCGCTGGCATTGCGTGAAGCCATCGCCTCTGCCCGACGTGACGCTGGGAAAGCGCTCAACGAGTGGTTCCAGATAGGTAATACCATCACCTAGATATTTTTATCTGACAAGTAGTAGGTAAGCTTCATTGCTAAGATATGGTCCAATGATCGACAGTTAAGTGTTGCTGTTACTACAGATAAGCTGAAGAGATGTCTGTCCTTAAATACTGAAATTTTTACCGTCTTCCCATGTTATTTATAAAAGCTGACGTGTATAATATTGACGGTTGTGCTATCACATCACAATTTTTTTTCTAGATGGCCCGTATACCAGAGAAGCCATACACATGCACACGGAAACAGATTGTTCCGATTTTAAGTTTAAGAAGAAAGTCAACCCTTTCCCGTTTTAACTGTGTGAATTTAGGATAATAATATGTACCGTTGGATTTGTATGTTGTTTTAAATTACCTGCGTACCTTCAATCAAATGTATAAAGGCTATCCGATATAAAAATAAAAATAAAATAAATAAAAAAAGTCAGAGAAGAGAAAGCCAAAGGCAGAGTATAAGAAAGTCTATTTATATTTACAGTTTACTTAGTAGGTACATAAAAATCTACTAAAATATACTTTTACTCCCTAGGAACACAACTTTTACTTATTCGCTATCATATTTAGAACCTTGACAGCGGTATTGGATTCAGACGAAACTCTTTGTTGTCAGATAAAACATATAATAATTTACGAGCGGACATAACGGCGGCAGTTTATGTGACATAATAAATTGAATAATAAAAAAATACCGACTTTATGTAACACTGGCCAACCCTTGAGGCACAGTAGATATAATACACAGTAATCCACCCTTCTTCCCACCGTTGGGATGTATGCTCATATCGCTTAATGTTTGCCACAAACGTGAGCGCTTCTTTTATTTTTTGCCATTTTTATATATTGTGACCTTTTTTGCCACCTTTGTGTTATTTCTTGTCAGGATTGCGAGCCCTTTTCATCCTTATAGGAGAAAAAAACTGTCCTAAAATTTCCATACATTTTTCAAACTTTCCTTTTTGTTACCGCCATAAAAAGTATATGAGGAAATGGTAACACAATAGGAAAACAACTCTGGGACATTTTATTGTCCCATTAGGATCAAAAGAGCTTGTGATTCTGAGTAGAAATAACATAAAAGTGGCAAAAAAGGTCACAATAAAATATAAAAAATGGCAAAAAATAAAAGAAACGCTCACGTTGTTTATAAAAAAAATTAAAAATCTTGAAAAGGTGAAGAAGAGCTTGGATTTCCTACTAGTACGGACGAGTCTTCGCGTAAATTTGAATACCAAGAGCGAATGACCGGAGATATACTACTGTTTTGTTCCGTATACTGTGTTCGAACTATCGGTATGTCTCGTAAAAAAATATTTTGCTGAAATAAAATTAGGTTATTCCTGATTGAAGAATAGTAGGGTTTATAGCGAGACTGGAATGCCGAAGGTATGGCGTTCGGGCAAGAGGCATAATAAAACCTTCTACTCGTATTGTATTCCGTTTTATTGTAGCGGACAGAGCTTTTACGGGAAATATTTATTTATAGGTCCTTTATAAATTGTGGGATACATTTCATAAATAAATTGGGAAAAATTGTCTTATTGTTTATTATGATAAATTTGAATATTATATTATATCCTATCCTAAGCAACTACTGCTTAGTTGCACAGGGAGTAATATCCTATATAATTACTAGGAAACAATTCAAATTATTTTTTTACTAGGTACTACTAGGTAGGTATATTAATTAAGTACTTATTTAAAAAACTGAAATATATAATTATGTCATATTATTATTATGTCTAATATCTGGGAGACCGAGCTTTGATCGGAAAATGAATAAAAGCTCAGAAATGCGCGTTTTCCCAGAGATATATAACACCTAGCTAGATCGATGTTTCGCCCCCGAAAACCCCCATATAGCAAATTTAATTGAATTCGTTAGAGCAGATTCCGAGATCCCCGAAATATATAAATAAATAAATATACAAGAATTGCCCGTCTAAAGGTATAAGATATGTCAAATAATCATATTACATGAAAGAAACAGTGACCAAGGCCTCCAGTCTCAAGCCCTGGGTACCTACTGGAAAACAAATACCTATTAGTTCTGTTGATCTTATTATTAAAAGTAATTTGTTTCAAAATAGTGTTATCTGACTTCCACCCTGCGGGAATACTTACTCAGGTAAGCCAGTTAGTTTGAGTAAGGTAAATATTTACTAATAATATTTACAAGTTAGAAGTTAGAAGTGAAAAGGCCGCGGGGAATCAACTGACCTTGAATAAATGGTAGCACTAATTATGAAGCCTGGTACTCCAGAGGGCCTACCACTAAATATCAAAATCGATGATCGTTATTTGCCTCTCTATCGCTCGTATACGAAATCGGTCACCTAATAGATATGCGTTGGACAGACCTGATAAAACAGACAGAGCACCATAGCACAGAATAACTAATAGTACTACCGTACAGAAAATTCACTCCTTCACAAAAGTCAGATTTAGGCACAGACCTATATCGAGTAGACGGAAAAAGTGTATGTACCTCGCGTGCCGAAAAGACGATTATAAATCGTCTTTGCTCGCCGCGATGCTCAGTCCGCTCTCGACCGCTTACCGTGTGTGACGTTCGGATGTGATAACAAAATGGCCCCTTGCTCGATAATAAACTGTTCAAACACCACCAAAAATGTAGGAGCTATGAATCAAGACATTTCCTTTCATCGGTAAGTACTATTTGCCCTAAAATATCTGTTATTATTTAAAAAACAATTTATTTTGATGCTAAAGTATTAATTTCATATAAACAGTAGCAGGCGACTCTGTGTCTAATGCTACTTTTCCATTGCGGCTTTAATTTGACGCGTCAGACTTGGCAAGCATTGAAAACCAGCAACGAAAATAAAACAATCCAAACTTGTCGAGAAGCGTTCAAGGTTGATTTCTCATTCGTCTCTCAAAAGTAAGATATAGTGTTGTACCCTGCGATTTTCAATGCCGAATTCTTAATCGATTAAGATCTATTTTAAAGACAGAAAAAATGATAATTATTTTTAAACCTACTATTTATGTAGCCGTGTGATAAAGTAGTAGTCAAAATGAAATATTATTTACGAAAGGATAATAATTATATCGATAATTTAATAATATAATTACTGTATTGCAATTTTGTTTCAGTTTCCCGGAAGATCCTTGTATAAAAAATAAATGGATTAAAGCAACGGGACGCAAAAACTGGTTCCCTACAAAGCATAGCCGGATTTGTTCTATACATTTTCACGAAGACACCTTTACTGGCCCATCAAAGTTTCGGCGAGTAATCAGTACAGCTTATCCGACTATAGATATACTGATGATAATTTCAAATAATGAAAAGGTACATTTATACGTCACAATATTTTTGCGCATAAAGTGCTTATTTGTGTGTGTGTGTGTGTGTGTGTGTGTGTGTGTGTGTGTGTGCGTGTGCGTGTGCGTGTGCGAGTGCGTGTGCGTGTGTGTGTGTGTGTGTGTGTGTGTGTGTGTGGGCGCGTGTATGGTGTGTGTGTGTGTGTGTGGGCGCGTGTATGGTGTGTGTGTGTTGTGTGTGCGGTGTTTAGTGTAATTAATACATTATTTTTTATGCTACAGATAAAAGGTCCAGCTTCTTTAGAGAAAGACTCGATCAAGACCACGCCAAGGAAAAGAAAGCTGGAAAAAGTGAGTTTTTCTATAAAATTATGACATAGTTACTAATTTGTTTTTAAATTTGTGTAATTAGTAGTTATGCATTAAATATTATATTTCAAAGTGTATTACACTTACAGGATATTAATGAACCATCCACATCAGACGAAACTTCAATTCATACACCAAAGAAGAAGAAAATTATGAACCAATTGAAAAGCGCAAGGCAGATGATAAAAGTAAAAGTCAAACAAATTAAACGCTTGCAGGAAAAAAACCGTCGACAAGTAAATAAAATACTTTCCCTTGTGGCATTACTAACGTGCTTGAAAAAAAATACGTTGATCAGCGAGGAACAAGCTGAAACGTTAAAAGCAACCAATGTTACGACAAAAGAACTTTACTCTAGGCAAATGAAGAATGCCAATGGATCGGTCACAACATCAAAATACTCACCAGCTCTTCGGAGTTTTGCACTAACGTTACACTATTACTCAAGTAAGGCCTACAACTACGTCAGAAAGGTTTTCAATTTAAGCTTGCCACATCCTGTCACAATCCGGAATTGGTACAAAGTCATTGACGGTAATCCTGGCTTCACTACTGAGTCATTGGAAGCTTTAAAGGTGATGGCAAAAAAAAAGGAAGGTCCCCTGTACTGCTGTCTAATGATGGATGAAATGGCAATAAGGAGGAAAATTGAATGGGACGGCAAAAAATTCCAAGGCTACGTTGATTTCGGGGGAGGCTTGGACACGGATGAAATCCCTGAAGCAAAAGAGGCCTTAGTATTTATGGTCACTGGTATAAATGCAAACTGGAAGGTAACTTATTTTGTCTTCCTTTTCGTTACTTTGCTTGTTTTTACTTTACTCTTCCTTATCTTACCTTTCTTTTCTATTATTAATTTTTACTTTAATTTTCTTTACTGTGTTACTATAATGAAATAGATGTTAGGTGCTCAGCTTAGTGTAATTCCTGTGTTTTTTTAGGTTCCTGTCGGATATTTTTTAATAGATGGATTAAACGGTAAACAAAAGGCAGAACTAGTATTACAATGTCTAAGAAATCTACACGAATCGGCCATTACTGTAGTTGGATTAACATTCGATGGCAGCGCATCAAATTTATCAATGGCAAAAGTTTTGGGATGTAATTTAGGACCAAATGACGACATGAAAACCACTTTTGAACATCCAGTGACAAAGAAACCAGTTGCAATATTCTTAGACGCCTGTCATATGGTTAAATTGGTAAGAAACTGTCTTCAGGCCTATGGTAATATTGTTGATGGAAATGGCGATGTTATCTCATGGTCGCATTTTGAAAATTTACACAAACTTCAAAATTCAGAGAATTTTCATTTAGCCAACAAATTAAGAAAGCATCATATCAGTTTCCATAATCAGAAAATGAAAGTGAAGTTAGCAACTCAACTTCTGAGTAATAGCGTTGCCATTTCCTTAGATTTTTGTAGGGAGACATTGAAAATTGCAGACTTCAAAAAGTCATCGGCCACAGCAGAATTCATCCGAATTTTTAACGACTTATTTGATGTCCTAAATTCTAGAAACCTAAAACAGCTAGGATATAAGCAGCCATTAAATTCAAAAAACAAAACTCAAGTCATGGAACTCCTAACGAAAGCAGAAAGTTACATACAGAGACTGCAGACTTCACAAGGCGATTCTTTGCTCAAAAGTGGCAGAAAAACTGGCTTTGTTGGTCTTTTAGTGTGTATTAAAAGTACGAAATTTTTATTTAACCACTTAATTGAAGAAGAAAAGATTAAGTTCTTGTCCATGTATAGATTCAGTCAAGATCACCTAGAGTTGTTTTTTGGTAATGTACGGGCCCATGGCGGATGTAACAATAACCCTACATCAAAACAGTTTCAATCTTTTTATAAAAAATTGCTGTGTCATGTTGAAATAAAAAATAGTAACACTGGTAATTGCGTAGACTTAGAACACATTTCAGTACTTAACTGTTCTTCAGCTGTTAAAATAATCAATAGTACTACAACACGCGGTACCCTTAGTGATGAGTCTGAAGACGTCGAAAATAAAGACCTGAATATGAGTAGTTTAAAAGATTTTGATTATTTTTGTTCCACGACGCCGAAAATGACAGAGTTTACCGAGCAAATTATAACATACATTGCTGGATATGTGGTACGAACACTTGGCAAAACAATAAAATGTATTGAATGTAGCAATGCTTTGTCATTACAAGAATCTAGCTTATGTCATACATATGATTTTATAATTAGAAAAGATAAAGGTGGGCTTGCATATCCATCCAAAGATACCATCCAAATATGTAAAGTGGCAGAATTAGAAATCAGAGAAATAATTAACAATTCAAAAAATTTTTGTATTAACCCATCAGTGAGCAAGTCCCAAATAATAAATAAGGTCTTGCGTTGTTTCATTAACACTAACATATTCAGTTCTATTGCTATACACCAATTTGACCAATCGCCCACAGAAAACCATTTAGTCAACTTAATGAAAGCAATCACAGACACGTACATTGACTTACGCCTCCGATATTTAACTAAGCATATGAAACCCACAGTGACGAAGAGACAATTGTACAACAAAATGATTTTGTTTCAGGGAGAGTAATTATTGTTACACATTAAAAAAAATTTTTTTTCATCGTTTATTAAATAAAAGAGAAAATAAAAGAGAAACGATTTATTTGTAGCCATCATTGTAGGTACATTGAGAATTTGTCCATAAGAAATGTTTGTTATTAAGAGGATTGTGAAGTTACATGATTTCTCATCTCACAAAAAGCGGTAGCGTTTTTCACCGCGTAAACATAGACCGATTTTTAAGAATATTGAAAAGTTCTAGGTACCTATGCTATAAAACTAGGTGTGTGCGTTTAATTTCCAATATTCATGAAAATCAGTCTATGTTTACAGGGTGAAAACATGACCGCCATTTGTATGAAAACCGTGTTTTCACCTGTAGCTTCACAATCCTCTTAAGTTAGATTAAGAACAATCAAAGTTTTATTATAAGGCGGAATCATTTTGCCCAAGTAAATAATCAAACGTTTATGCCGGCCTGTTGAAGGCACTATTCAGCTTGAACTTATGAAATTACGAAGAGAAATCAATATGTAGTTTCATTTTACACCTATGCTCTATACCTATATGATTAGATTGTAGATATAGACTTTGGTAAGTAAGGTTAACAATAAGAAATTATCAATTATACTTAACTATTTATCACATAAGTTTCAACAAGATCTTTGTTAATGATTATGATTTCACGCTTTGGTTTCTACTTTATAAATTAATCAAAATAACGATTTGCAAATAAGAACTACTCAACATAACATATACCTAATAATTATCCTTATCGTTACAAAAAAAATATATTCTACATTCAGTCTTACTTCTTACAGTAAAAGGAACAAAGTTAAAACTAATGATGAGCGGGTGCGTCGCAAGACCAGCGCGCGCGTCCTCTCCCGTCGAAGTCTGCTGGCTTAGCCCTCATACGCACGAGCGCTATTTCAACGCGCGTTAAAAAAGCGCTTGAATCCGTCCACACGCTAAATTCGATTTAACGCAAAATGTTACACGCTCGGTTCTCATATAAATCGACGAACTCTTTTCTTCTATTATGAACAAGGCGGTACTCATTAATACGAAAAATATGAAAAAAGCGGCAGTTACATATAATTTACACATGTCTATCGATTATACACGTGTGTTCGGCGTACTATCAGCGTGGCACCTGTAAAATTTGATTTTGCCGCCTTTTTCTTGTGACACAATTGACTGGCCACACTCTATGAAACATTTACTTATGTTTTAATTCTTTAATACTTTTTCCCACTAGATTTTTAAGGGTTTTAAGACCATAGTTTACTTTGACGTCCGAAAGTACAGTAACCACATTTTTTTTGTTTGTGTCTTGCCTCACTGAATATGGCGGTTCAACGAGTAAGGGATCTTTGTCACTACCGCCGCTAGACTCAATCAGTTCACTTTCTTCTTCTTCCCTAATATTCACTTGGAGTATTTCCTTAGTCTGCTTTTTCTTGCAGTAATATGCTCTCGAATTTTCACGCCATTTCTGTCTTTGTTTCTGCTGTTCATCTGTACTTTTATCTTTTATAGATACGACACGCTTCTCTCTCTTTCTTTTTGCATAGTTTTCTTTTTGTTGTTCTTTTCTCAGTGCACTTAGTTTCGAATCTTTTTTAATTTTTTCATGGCGTATTCGGCTAGCTCTTCTTTTGGCTTCTAAAATTTCTTCCCTGGTTTTATTTCGCGATTTTGATGTTTCCATAGCCTACAACAACATATATACTTATTGAGTTATATCCAAAAAATTGAAAATTGTCTAAATTTTATACCTATACATGTACATATAAAAAAGTATTAGATACAATCTTTTTTTAGAATAATAAGTAGTATTTTAAAAATCAATTCAAATATTATTTAGGAATCTAATGATTCCGTTAAATATCATTCGTCTGTTTTTACCATTCGTCTGTCTGTATCATTCGTCTGTCTTTATTATTCGTCCGTCAGAAAATCGATGACATTCACGTTAATCGATTTGTGATTTTTAGGTTATCTAAAATTGTGTTTTTTACCTTGCATTTCTATACTAATCTCTCCTGTTACAATAATATATCAACGAATATACTTAATATTTTAACAAACTTACTTGAGATTACGCGAAGATATCCACCAGCGTCGACAGAATGAAACCGCTCGAAAGCGCGTCCTCTCACATTGAAACTACTCGGCGTACTATTCGATTTTTGGCGTGGTTCGCGGGGGAGCGGGAAGTGAGCGAGCGGGACCGCAGATATAAAATCCATGAGTATGAGCAAGACAGTTGAATCGTAGCGGGGTAGAGGGGCATCGGTGTCTTTGAATCGGTTAGGATTTCCCATCACTAAATTGCAGCTGTGACGTCACTGTAGGTGGTAAAAAGTCGGCACGCTTGGTTTCCATATAAATCGACGAACTCTTTCCTTCTATCTCGATTATTGTTCTGTGGATTTAGGTATAAAATTATACCTATACTCGCCGCCTGCAACAAAATTGAAACTATAACCGCGCACGAACCGTGAATCTTCTTTGCGCGAGCGACACGACTATCGTGCGGTCGAGCAGCAGCCCACTGCCATACGCCTGCCCTGCCCGGGAGGCCAGCCGGCCAAATGTACCTAAACTGCGTAGTGACACCCCCCTGACCATAGTCCAATGTTTCCGTAACTCTGAAAACCGTGGCAAGTGGCGGCGCATGGCAAAGGCTTCATTATATACAATTTAACTAGGTAATTGTTTTGGCTCAGCGATCCAAAGACAATCTAAGACATCTACAATATATATACAGGATGCTTCTGTTATCACTGACCAAACTCTGAGGGGTGAATATTTAGGTAAGTCAAAAAAATCAGCTGTTCTATAAAAAAACATTGATTCTGAACTCTGATTCAATTTTTTTTTCGCGATTTCGTGGTTGGCACCATAGTAAAAGTTGTTCAGTATGACTTAAACATGTTTACCCCTCAGAGTTTGAGTATCATCATACACCCACGCACGACTAGACGACCATTATGTCAAGAGTGAACGACTCAAGAGATACTAAAAAGAGATAATAAAACTGGCGCCAAGGCACCACTAATATACTTACCTACACTAAGTTTTGTTCAACACCAACTATTCAATCAAATCAAGTATACACGAGCTACAAGCTTCGCTATAATAAGGCTGGGACTACACAACAATAAGGCTGGTACTACACTGATGCTATAGTCGCTCGTGGGACGGCGACAGGGGAAATTGGCCGGAGCGGCGGTTCCGATGCGATCTCGGCGTAGCAGTATCACACAGAGAAACAACAGTACGATCATAAAGTTATAAGTTTAAGTCCCATACTAGAAGTTATAATACTATGATTCATCACGATTGGTTGATCCTATAGCCTATGGCAATTTTATTTGCGAAATATAAAGTTAAATACTTACCATAGAGTTAGACGAACAACATGAATTGTATGTTTATTTGCATACAAGTACAGATATATTAACAGTTTAGTACATGGACACTTAGTAGGGTGGAGCAGTGTAATATACTTCTTTAAACTATCAATATAATAACTGAACCCATATCTGTCCAAAGTTAATTCTTACGTTGTATCATCGTCTTCCTCGCGTTGTCCCGGCATTTTGCTACGGCTCATGGGAGCCTGGCAACTAATCCCAAGAATTGGTGTAGGTACTAGTTTTAACGAAAACGACTACCATCTGACCTTCAAGCCCAGACGGTAAACTAGGCCTTATTGAGATTAGTCCAGTTTCCTCACGATGTTTTCCTTCACCGAAAATCGACTGGTAAATAAATATCAAATGATATTTCGTACGTAAGTTCCGAAAAACTCATTGGTACGAGCCGGGGTTTGAACCCGCAACCTCCGAATTGCAAGTCGCATGCTCTTCGGTGCCTAGAGGAAAAGCGAAAAGCGCTTGAATCCGACCTACGACACTGGAGGGTTTTGTCAGTTTTTCTTTAGTATGTGACATCTATTTCAGTTTGTCATTTTAGTAGTGTAAAAATACAAATCAAAATATTTAATATAATAATTTGATTTGTTCCCAAAGTTTTCTTTATGCCGTGCTGTTCAAGTATACGCCACTGCGACAACGAGGATAAAGAGAAGCGCTTAAGCGCACCAGCTCCTTCATGATACAAAGCAGATTTCATACAGCCCTCTTATTCTGAAGCCACTGCCTTGTCTGCCATAACATGGTCTCTAGAATCTTAGAAAGTATAGGTGTTCGGGGTTCACAGATATGGTGGTGGTTTAAGGTGATAGGTGAGTTGGTGAATTAGTTTACACAACGTACTTTAATATGGTATTTATACTATGGTTTAGCTTCAGGGATTCTTTTTAAATTGACAGGCAACTAGAGGCTATTTAATATTGTATATAGTACCACTTTTGGTGGCTTCTTTCCACAGAATACTATTCTACTGTTATTTACGAAAACGTGACTTAATAACGTATAATTAACTTTTAAAATTTAGAACCTACGACGATTTGAGAACGGTAGTTGATAACCAAGACCAAGTGCGGGTAGTTTGAAAAACTCGTGCAGCTAGAAGATGTTAATGTCACCTTATCCAGCCTTTCCTCGAGTCCATTATGTAGGTGATGTCGTCCTTGAAACGCCAGAGGAACCTAATTTTAAAATTTAATTATACTCAATTAAGTCATTAAGTCCCATTTATTCCACAGAATCTATATAACAGCTAGCCTAACCTAGCCTACCGTTCGGCTACCTCATATTAAAAGCTTGAAATTCCTTAACTCGGCTAACACACAATGCTCGAAATTCCTCAAGATAAATAAAACATTAACAAAAAGCAATATTTCTAAAATATTTCCAAGCCAACGAGCTTAATTGTCTATCCTCAGACAAAGGAAATTAATTTTCGCATGACATACAATAGATGAAGACATCGATATAGTGCTGTAAAGACTTCAGTATTTAGAGGTTAAGTCGCCTTTACGCCTCGCCTTTCTTTTAGACTCTTTATTTATTTATTAATATTTATTTATTTAGATAATATTATTACATCTGTTAGGTAATTAAAAGTCTTATTCCCACAGCGTACTTAGATAATCATCAAAATGATGACGGATTTTTTGAGTCGCGCTTCAAAAAAACTCTGAATTATCTACTTAAAATAATAAAACACAATTAAGTGCAGTGTCTCTTAAAACTCATTTAAGATTATTTTTTTCTATTAAAGACCCGAAAGTCTCCACTTCTTAGTCTTACCATCTCTACGTTGAAAGCAATCTAATCAGGCCATAAAAGCATTTTATAAGTTTTATTTGCTCCATTGAAATCTCATGTTGTGGACAAAGAATGAAAATAATCTATCTCATCGGAAGCAGCTAATCTAGATTTTTCCACATTATATTTTCTTTTTATACGGTGGCAAATTAGCATACTTGTATATTGCACATTAGAGAGGTGCAAACATACAACAGCAGTCATGGATTAGCAATGTGAAATTCTTATCTTCATAACTATTTTTCATTTGTTTGAGTGACTTTATTATTTTCATTCACTCTTCTCAAAATTTCGAGATCAATACATATTTCCAGTTGCGTCACTAGTGGGTTCTTGACTTGACCCTTAGTTACAACAAGGCTAGGAAATTAACTAAAGTGAACCACTATATTCTAAATACCCAATTGTCTGTAAGACATCGCTTCTAAGCGATAAGACCGCCTGTTTCTACCTACTTCTAATGTTTTTATTTCATCTATTTGTAACTTTGTATGCAATTAAGACTATTTATTACTAAATTTATCTACGAAGCTTATTGAGTATGACTTTAACTACTAGCAGTACAGTAAAGTTTCTTCGAACTTTCATATTGAAACTGTAGATACATATGAAACTTGATCAATATCGTAAGAAACAAGTTACCGCACTAACATAACTTAAGTATTAATTAACCACTTCCGAGAGTTCTTAATTAACTCGTCCAAGCGAACAACCGAATTGCGAGAATTCCACTTCGGCGATCCCTTTTGGCGACGGACTTTTGGGGGATAGTTCACTATAATCGTCATAGTTTCATAGAAATTTAGCATTAATTTGACATTCCCACACTTTATCATTAATAAATGCTAGGTATGCCGAGTTACCTCGGTCCAACTCTAAACTTCTTGATATTTGCTATTTAAGCCGCATTTGTTGACTTCTGATCTAGAATCATCATTACTGGTAATAAGTACCTACACTATATATTATACGACCCACTGCTGGGCAGGGCGTAGCCCTTCTCTCAAAATAAATGATTGATATTATGATATACCACTGGTGGACGAAGCTTGGCTTGCTTTTTCATAGGGAACTGAAAAATGCCGGTGGAAAACGAGTTTGCACATCGCGCCACTGTAAAAGCAAGTAAAAGTATAGAATGGTATCACGGGCGCGCCCAGGCTCCAATTTCACCACGGTGACAGGTGCGACAACTGTAAAACATCACTGTTGCTGACGTCACAGGCATCCATGGGCTACGGTTACCGCTTACCATCGGGCGGGCCGTATTCCTGTTTGCCACCATCATTGTTTTATTTAAAAAAAACTTTATTATATCGGAAAAAAATATTTCTCTTGCTAAGTTTATGACAATTGTAACAAGAAACACTACAATTGTCACGAAATTCCGACATATTTCTCATTACCTGTCAAGAATTACCTACAATTCTTCTAAATCTTGACAATTGTCAGAAACTTCGCAAAAGAAATATCTGTTTTTTTCCGATTTTTTAAATGATACAATGATGGTGGCAAACAAGAATACGGCCCGCCCGATGGTAAGTTGTAACCGTAGCCCATGGATGCCTGTGACGTCAGCAACAGTGATTTTACAATTGTCGCACCTGTCACCGTGGTGAAATTGGGGCCAGTTCCATCCCCCCAACTTTAAATTGACCTAAAGCTTTCGAATCTTAGGGGCTTGACGTCACAGTATAACATTACATCAGTAAGGTTTAAACTTACAAAATTGATGTTAATTTTGGTTTCATTTTGATATCACTCTCGTGTGCATTTTGCTGTAGGTACTAGTCGTATTTATATTTATACACTAGCGGGCGGCTCCGGCTTCGCAAGGGTTAACATATTATACACCTAAACCTTTTTCAAGAATCACTCTATTGATAGGTGAAAACCCGATCAGTACTTTTTGAGTTTATCGCGTACAAACATACAAACCAACAGACGCGTTGGGGGACTTTGTTTTATAAGGCGTAGTGAGATGCAATAACACGATTTCACGACTTTGTTTTATATTATTAATAGATACTTAGTAACAATTGAAAGAATCAAACTAAGCTAAGTTGGCAATGATTTTTATAGCACAGAGTTTGCAAGTGTTAAGTAAACGTCATAATTTCATAGTAGTTTGACGTTTAAAATTGGTCTGACTCTGAAACATTTTTTTAAATTTGAATGTACTCTATTAGTTGATTAAATTAATGAGAAATCGATATATTATTATCGTCATGACCCGGGTTACATTATACCCGACTTCTAAGAATGGGAACTTCAATTGATAGAAACTGCAGTGGGGACACAATTTTCACACATTTTACTTGTGCAGAAACAATTTTCGACTATCCATTAATAAATTGAAAATCACATTTTACCGTACTGTCTCTAAGTGATGTGCTAAGTGATCTCCTTCTAGTTGATATTCAAAGCGCTTTATGCCGATTCCTGTGAATTTTGATAGTTCGCACAATGCCTGAACCTCTTCTTAACTTATCTTAACTTAGTCCCGCGAATCGTTTTCTCTTCCGCTCTATTTTATTTCAAATTAGATGAGCTTGCATTGTCCCACTGCTGAGCACAGGCATTCTTTATGTATTACTATAGCGACAGCGACCCGCCCTGGCTTCGCACGGGTTACACAAAACCTTAACGAACTATACACTTTAACCTTCCTCAAGAATCACTCTATTGATAGGTGATCGCATGAAAATCCGTTCGGTAGTTTCTGAGTGTATCGCGAGATCGCGACAGACAGACCCGGCGGGCGGCGGGGGACTTTGTTTTATAAGGTGTAGTGAATAGATGAGCTTGCATTGTCTCACTGCTGCATATATATTATTTTATTTAGTCGGCAGCATTATACTGCACCATGCAGTATTGCAGGTCGACATTATTGCTGACTGCGTTGCTGCCGCAAATGGCAAAATGGACGTTGCTGTTGCTGTCCGTTTTTTTGACATTAGTGCAA
Organism: Cydia splendana; assembly: GCF_910591565.1. Taxonomy (NCBI): domain Eukaryota; kingdom Metazoa; phylum Arthropoda; class Insecta; order Lepidoptera; family Tortricidae; genus Cydia; species Cydia splendana. The sequence continues at coordinate 453,523 of NC_085973.1, read as the reverse complement.
GCAATGCAGTCGGCAGTAAACTGCTGCAGTAATGCTGGAGTGTAGCCTGAATCCGGACAGAACCACTATGTGTTACCCGTTGACAACAATACCTTCTAAGCGGGACAACAATACCTTACAAATAAATGAAGAAAGTGACTAGGTACCTATATACAAAAGCAGAATGTGATGAGACTTATAATACACTTGACGTACAGTCACGCAGAAAAGTTATTTGGCCAAAATGATAAAACCGGCCACAGCAATAAAAGAGAGCAGCGGAGCGCGCGATGAATGGCAGGAATCGGCTCGTACAATGAAGTGGAAAACTTGTATTGTACACGACTTGAACATTTGGGAAGTTACATCATAAAAGGTATCAGAGCGTAGGCGGAGTAAAAATACTTTGACTTTTTTATTACGGTATATTGTTGATAATTTTAACAAACCTTTGCGTTTGGATACCAAAGCTGAAGGATAATATTTAATATACGTTTTATTTTGGTTAAATGGATGTAGGTACCTAATTAAATCTTTTTATGATATTTTGTAAGAAATCGTGTACCTCAATAATATAGGAAGAAAAAATACCTATTCGAAACATTCTTTGTCACCGTATTTTTTAGCCACATAATAGCCACAGACAAGAACAGGTCAATAATACACCTCAATTCAACTGGAATATATTTTTTAATACAGTTGCTTAAAAAGTGCTACTTTACGTAATCATAAATCATTTATTTTTCGTGATAAACTTAGTGTACATACAAAAGTAAAATGAAATGCTTTACATAGTTGTTTAGCGTGCGGAAAGTTGGTTTTCGCGAACTAGTGCTTTTCACTTTTCCATTTTTTTTTTATTTATACTTGTTCCATTTCACGACTACTTATTGATGAGTGTTAATATTAGTTTCCTTTAAACGTCGTAATCAACATAAAAACCTACTGTTAATGTAAAAATATGAAAAATATATATATTTCATATGTTATTACTTACCTCTTCATCATTATAACACGTTTATTTTTTAATATTGAATATTGAAAAACCGTTCTTAATTATTGTCTGAATGGAACGGAATAGTTGCCTAAACGCCTGTCAAAGAAGAGGCGTTTTTCTTACTGCAAGCATTTTTTAAGTTTCCAAAGGCAACATTCGATATTGTTTTTATAAATATACGATACACAAATAATCGTAAATAACGATACTTAGGTAATAATAATACAATGTTTTAAGACGCGAGTTGGCACAGTGGCTGGTAACAGCCACTGGGTAGAAAGCGGCGCACACCTCTCGACACCCCTGAGCCGCTCACACCGATGTTGCTCCTGGCTCCAATTTCACCACGGTGACAGGTGCGACAATTGTAAAACATCACTGTTGCTGACGTCACAGGCATCCATGGGCTACGGTTACCGCTTACCATCGGGCGGGCCGTATTCCTGTTTGCCACCATCATTGTTTTATTAAAAAAAACTTTATTATATCGGAAAAAAACAGATATCTCTCTTGCTTAGCTTATGACAATTGTCACAAGAAACACTACAATTGTCACGAAATTCCGACATATAACTCATTACCTGTCAAGAATTACCTACAATTCTTCTAAATCTTGACAATTGTCAGAAACTTCGCAAAAGAAATATCTGTTTTTTTCCGATATAAGTAATAAAGTTTTTTTAAATAATACAATGATGGTGGCAAACAGGAATACGGCCCGCCCGATGGTAAGTGGTAACCGTAGCCCATGGATGCCTGTGACGTCAGCAACAGTGATTTTACAATTGTCGCACCTGTCACCGTGGTGAAATTGGGGCCTGGCCGTCTTTATGACGGCAGTTTCAGGGGCCCATCTAGTCAGCGGCAAGTCACCGCCTGCCTCGATGACGGTGTTAACATTGTTATGGCAGGTGTCTGGACCTCTTTTACAATAGTCCAGTCTCACATTGTCCACCCAAACATCAATCCATAGACCCGACCGGTATACTATTCACTTTTTCTACAGTCGTCCCAATGCCTGCTGCGACCGGTTCATGGGTGTCTATTGTTGCGCCTGTGAACGGGTTCCAGTAGGCGTTCTACATGACATTAAAGCTCTCCAAAGGGCCTCTACGTGTTGGATCTATATCCCCACGCAAGCCTATCAAAAGAGCGGGATTTACAGGCCCGTGATTCCAAAAAAGGAGATACAAGTAATACAATGTTTTATATTTACAATTGTTTATAATTTTATATCTTATAGAACTTGCATTTGAAAAAAAAACTTTCATTTCGGGTTCAATAGTCGAATAACAGCTAGAAAAAAAGACACGAAAGATCGAACTTACAACGACTTTGTTTTCCAATCTTATGTTTTCAAAAAGTTACTTATAAAATGAGTGAATCAGAGTTTGAAATTGATTTACCACCGCCAGACATTTGTGAGAAGGCTGCAATTGCAAATGATAGTGCTTTGCCTGAAAAATCTAAAAATAAGTAAGTTTAGAATTCCTTACTCGTTGTTTTTCTTATTTTTTATGCAGCATTTTTCTAGCATTAATAATAAATTTACAATATGGCAGCTACTTGCGCCGCTGACTGTACTCACTACCTAATGAAATAGCAGGGCAAGTAGGATGGAAACTGTTAGCGTATCTGTGTCTGAGTGTACACACGCTGGTCACTCTACGGGAAAATTGGAATTTACAATATGACAGGTTTTCGCTCGACCGCTACTTTATACGATACCTAAGTTTGAAACTAAAATATTATATAGTAATACTCGTGAGATATAATTAGCGCTGGTATCAGGGTCCAAGTTAGAAACCACGGCTTATACATGAAGTCGATTGTTCTTTAAACTTGTACAAAAATAGTAGATTATAAACATGGTAAGAAGTAGAATATTCGAGGCAATAGGACGAGGATAAAATGAGCTATTGTGGCCAAATATATACTTACGGCTCGATTCGGAAAATGAATTAGATTTCTACTAGACTTCAACAAGTTACGATACGGATAATTTAAAGATATTTGTAAGATAGATATGTCGACGTTTCCGCGATTCTGGAGGTCCTCTTGAACGATTTCGACAAGTTATGACTTAGATATCCAAGTCACATCTAGTCGATATCTAATGTAGATCTAGTTGATCTCTAAATCGTCTCAAGATCTTGTGATTATCTCGAAATCCGAATAGGCCTGTTACTCGTCTTTTCGCTTCGATTGCGAGGAAAATATACAGAAATTTGGTACTTATTAGTTATGGTTATTTTACCGTATGAGTACTCGGCCCCGCGCACGGACGGCCTCATGGGGAGGAGAGCGCGCCGGCCGGCCGCCAGCTGAAATATAGTGCCAAATTGTATTGCAGGTTTTGGACTTTATCGCTAAGTCAATAAGGGTCGCAATATATGATTTTTACTTTATATACTTACTAATAAAAAGCAACTTTATGCTGCTTAAACGCGAATTAATCACTAACTTTACGAGCATAAAAAGTGAAAAAACTAAATGTTTGTTAACTCATTTCAATTCACTATTTAAAGGCCTCCACGGCAACTTTAGACGTAATAGCTCACGGCACGCACCCCCTCACAATTGGATGCCGATGCCGCGCATTCTCAGGATGTCGACGCTATCATATTGTTATGTTCAGGAATTCCCTTTTTATACCCCACGCCGATTCGGCTTTAACAATTTTATATTATGGTTTTCATCTTATTTGGATACAACCTTGAGTAGTGCCATCATTGTGAAATCCTCAATAATAATTATTATTTTTATAATTTAAAGATAAATAGTTTAGAAGTTATTTAAGACAATAGGCAAAAAAATACCATTTAAATCATCATCTCCGAAACTACTACGTCTAAAATTTAGAAAAAAAAGTACACAAAATAGTTTATTGCCTTATATCTTCTTCTTCTTCTTTGGCCAACCCTCTTCCCAGCTCATCTGGGGTCGGGTCTCCTTGTACGTTTGCGCCAGAGAGCTCTGTTCGGGTTGTCTGCGTAGTTAGGCTGTCCTGGTTCATCTCTTTTTGTATTTTGGTCCACCAAGTAGCGGGGGGTCTACCGTCCTCGTCCTCTGGATCGGTTTGGTATGTTCAGGACCTTTTTGACTACATAGTCATCCTCTCGCCTGGAAATGTGTCCGAACCAGCGTAGTCGGCTTTCCTTGATTTTTTCAGCTATTGGAGCTACTTTAAACGATCCCCTCACGTGTTCATTACGGACTTTCTCCAGTTTATTGCCTTATATATATATATATGTCGGGAATTGTGGGCGTATCATACTATCGGCAGCACATCAGAACCTTCAATCGTGGATGACGAGGGCCTTCAATGAAATACGATGTTCAACTCACAATCTTTACTGCACAAGACTCATTATAAATCACAGCACGCGTTACGTTTCTTATCTTAAGCAAACCAGTGGATTAGACCCAGGAGCCGCCACAGACGTCATCTTCCCCCGTTCGTTCTCATCGTTCGTTCTAAACGTAGTGATTATATGCTCTTTGCTCCTTCTGAAGATTGATTGACAGCATAACTTCAATTGTTCTGGACTTCAATTGTTTTAAGAGCGCACTCTATGACGTCTTGGCGGAACTGCGTCGAACGCCACTCAAGTGTACGTAACACCCTAGTTTGCTCTATTTGTCAAGGTTTGCATGACAAAACGCCTCTTGAAGGCGATAGATGGCACATTTCAGCCATTCTCCGACACGGCCAACCTGACATTGTACGGGTCCCTCCGTACGTTATCCATCCCCCTTTATGATTTTCACTGGTAGACTAGAGCGAAGATGAGATCTTCTTCTCCCAAAAGAGACTGTAGAGCGCAGATCATCTGCACCACCACGGCATCCTGACATTGTATGCATCACTGCATGCATCTGCGGACAGAATACAACAATCTGAGGTATCTAAGCTCATTGCTCGGCCTACCTGACCAAAGTAAGTTCCTCCATAACTTTTGGATACTGACAGGCAACTCAACTCAACTCTTTCAATAACACGCACATAGATCATTGTTGTGAATGAACAAGTTCAGCATCAGTAGCATCACGATATTCAATCAGGCCATATTTCATATCCCACTTCTGATGTCGGGAATTGTGGGCGTATCATACTATCGGCAGCACATCAGAACCTTCAATCGTGGATGACGAGGGCCTTCAATGAAATACGATGTTCAACTCACAATCTTTACTGCACAAGACTCATTATAAATCACAGCACGCGTTACGTTTCTTATCTTAAGCAAACCAGTGGATTAGACCCAGGAGCCGCCACAGACGTCATCTTCCCCCGTTCGTTCTCATCGTTCGTTCTAAACGTAGTGATTATATGCTCTTTGCTCCTTCTGAAGATTGATTGACAGCATAACTTCAATTGTTCTGGACTTCAATTGTTTTAAGAGCGCACTCTATGACGTCTTGGCGGAACTGCGTCGAACGCCACTCAAGTGTACGTAACACCCTAGTTTGCTCTATTTGTCAAGGTTTGCATGACAAAACGCCTCTTGAAGGCGATAGATGGCACATTTCAGCCATTCTCCGACATATATATGTATATGTCGGACCCTGACATCAGAAAGACGTATTGCAGCGTTATAGTTCATTATTTTAGACGCCTGTATAAAATCGATTAGCAATGTTGAGCTACGTATTATTTGGTTGTAACAAAATAAATAAAGTTGTGTAGAGAGTAACTCCGTCTATTGGCGCATTGTTGAAATAAAGTTGCGTAGATAGTAACGCCATCTATTGGCGTGTTGTTGAACTAAGATGACAGGTAGTAGGCTTTGGAACGTCGAGAGGTTTCTCTCGAGTGAGCGTAGGCACGAGTTGGCATTTCTGTCGGTATGTTGGTAGACTGGTCGAGCAGGTTTGCCAACTTGACTTGAGGCGGGAGCAGGGTGGCTCCGCCGCTGGTAGTTCTTCTTGATCGGACCGCGCTAGAGATCGGACGTACTCGTTAGCCAACCTCGTGCCTAACTCGCTACGTTCCTGAAGGTTTATACCTGAAGGATTATTCTGATAGCTTATAGAATCCCGCATTCTTTAACCATTTAGCTAAGTGTTTTATTTCAAGTGTTATTTTGATTTCTTATGTTTCATTAGAAGCTTACTTTTGTGAAATAAAGAAATGATGTGTTATGTGTTGTTTTAACTTGTTTTGAAAAGATTTGTCCCTCTGAGTTTGTTGCCGGTCCCATATAGGGCTAAATCTTCTCATGTTAGAGGCGTAGGGTTGGAGCCGACCTAGCTTGACTTGAATAAAGATTTGAACGGTTTCATGTGATCTTTTCATTCTCAATTTAACCAGTCAACATTCTAATAGCAATTAGTTCTTTTCATCATTTAGTTCTGAAATATAGTAGGCACTAGTATGGTTAACGAGTCCTAAGGTTTATTTCATGCACTGGTAGCATGGTAGCATACTGGTTTAGCTGTGAAGTAATACATCGAGATACTACCCCACGCGCCCGCCGCTTTTAGGACCATCAGTACTCGACATCAGCAAGTGGGATGAATGCAAAGTTTGATGTATTGCTTACATCTAGCCACCTGGGAGCGTGGTGTATTTCTGGTGACCTACATTCCATGATCTGGACACGCGGTAATGGTAAGCTCACGTGTCTAACCTTGATTGAAAGGTGAGTGTAATTCATTGTTATTTGGTGAGAATGATTGTGAAATTGTGAATAAAATTGTGATTGAGGCAGTCGAGCATAGCGGTCGTTACGTGACGTCATCTCTGGGATCGTTACGTTTCTTTGTAATAAATTTTTGTAATCCATTTAAATCGAAGCGATCTTGAGTTATTTTGATTTGAAATCCATACTGTTAATTAAAACCGAGTATTAGCTATTACAACGTGATATTATTTCATCGCTCACTTGTGAATCTACCCTCAATAATTGATTTTTTATAAAGATACAATTAATTTTTGTAATCCATTTAAATCTAAGTGATCTTGAATTATTTTGATGTGAAATCCATCTTGTTAATTACAATCAAATATCGGCTATCACGACGTGATATTATTTTATCGCTCACTTGTGAATCTACCCTCAATAATTGTTTTTTTATGAAGATAAAATTAATTTTTATAATCCATTTAAATCTAAGTGATCTTGAATTATTTTGAAGTGAAATCCATGTTGTTAATTACAACCAAATATTGGCTGTCGCGACGTGATATTATTTCATCGCTCACTTGTGCATCTACCCTCAAAAAATATTTTTTTTCATGAAAATACAATGCACCGTTAGAAATTGATCCTGCTGATTTGCCAATGCTATGCGTTTAGTAATTAGTAAAATTGCTACAAATTATTGCCCGTAATGCCGTGATAGATCACAAATCGTGCATACTATGAAAGCATGAGCTACGCATATGAAAATTAATGTTACAGTGTGCTGCAACCTGAGCAGGGACAACTTACAGACGCCATCACACCTGTAACACAGAAGCAGCTGTGAAGTATCGTCTGTTCTGGAGATTTGGAAATAAAAGGACAGGTTTCGTTCCAATTGTTTATTAGTGAATTTTATTTTCAGTGTAATGGCGAAGCATAACAGTCTAACGTAACTAATTAGCTGTCACTTTTCGTATTGGCCCATTTTACCGTGTTACTTATTTTTGGAACACGTGTTTGTTTGTTCATAGAATGAAATAAAACGCACTCATTGAAGTTTAAATTTTATTCTGAGATTTTTGAAGTCCCGTATACATTGGAAACATGTTTTTGACATTGGAAATGTCTTTTCGTTCGCTCCAGTATACGGTCCGATTTCACGAAAAAGTGCGATCCCCTTATATCTCGGAAAGTTGTGAAGATATGATATTAAAAAATAGGCGCAAAAGACGCATAATCACGAGAGCTGTAAGGTGCAAAAATAATTATTCGAGAAAGTCAAAAACAAAAAAAGTTATGGTCGAAATAGTGAAAATAAAATTCAATTTTTTCCGAATTTTTGATTTTGGTGCTCGATAATTTGGAAACGAAGAATGATATCAAAAATTTGAGGGAGAGGGAGAGGGAGAGGGAGAGGGAGAGGGAGAGGGAGAGGGAGAAGGAGAGGGAGAGGGAGAGGGAGAGGGAGAGGGAGAGGGAGAGGGAGAGGGAGAGGGAGAGGGAGAGGGAGAGGGAGAGGGAGAGGGAGAGGGAGAGGGAGAGGGAGAGGGAGAGGGAGAGGGAGAGGGAGAGGGAGAGGGAGAGGGAGAGGGAGAGGGAGAGGGAGAGGGAGAGGGAGAGGGAGAGGGAGAGGGAGAGGGAGAGGGAGAGGGAGAGGGAGAGGGAGAGGGAGAGGGAGAGGGAGAGGGAGAGGGAGAGGGAGAGGGAGAGGGAGAGGGAGAGGGAGAGGGAGAGGGAGAGGGAGAGGGAGAGGGAGAGGGAGAGGGAGAGGGAGAGGGAGAGGGAGAGGGAGAGGGAGAGGGAGAGGGAGAGGGAGAGGGAGAGGGAGAGGGAGAGGGAGAGGGAGAGGGAGGGGAGGGAGAGGGAGAGGGAGAGGGAGAGGGAGAGGGAGAGGGAGAGGGGAGAGGGAGAGGGAGAGGGAGAGGGAGAGGGAGAGGGAGAGGGAGAGGGAGAGGGAGAGGGAGAGGGAGAGGGAGAGGGAGAGGGAGAGGGAGAGGGAGAGGAGAGGGAGAGGGAGAGGGAGAGGGAGAGGGAGAGGGAGAGGGAGAGGGAGAGGGAGAGGGAGAGGGAGAGGGAGAGGGAGAGGGAGAGGGAGAGGGAGAGGGAGAGGGAGAGGGAGAGGGAGAGGGAGAGGGAGAGGGAGAGGGAGAGGGAGAGGGAGAGGGAGAGGGAGAGGGAGAGGGAGAGGGAGAGGGAGAGGGAGAGGGAGAGGGAGAGGGAGAGGGAGAGGGAGAGGGAGAGGGAGAGGGAGAGGGAGAGGGAGAGGGAGAGGGAGAGGGAGAGGGAGAGGGAGAGGGAGAGGGAGAGGGAGAGGGAGAGGGAGAGGGAGAGGGAGAGGGAGAGGGAGAGGGAGAGGGAGAGGGAGAGGGAGAGGGAGAGGGAGAGGGAGAGGGAGAGGGAGAGGGAGAGGGAGAGGGAGAGGGAGAGGGAGAGGGAGAGGGAGAGGGAGAGGGAGAGGGAGAGGGAGAGGGAGAGGGAGAGGGAGAGGGAGAGGGAGAGGGAGAGGGAGAGGGAGAGGGAGAGGGAGAGGGAGAGGGAGAGGGAGAGGGAGAGGGAGAGGGAGAGGGAGAGGGAGAGGGAGAGGGAGAGGGAGAGGGAGAGGGAGAGGGAGAGGGAGAGGGAGAGGGAGAGGGAGAGGGAGAGGGAGAGGGAGAGGGAGAGGGAGAGGGAGAGGGAGAGGGAGAGAATAAAATAATTATCATTCAACGTTGTAGTTTTATTTTGTAACTTTTTAGGGTTCCGTACCCAAAGGGTAAAACGGGACCCTTTTACTAAGACTTCGCTGTCCGTCCGTCCGTCCGTCCGTCTTTTTTTTTCACAGATTTTCACAGATGATGTATTTCTGTTGCCGCTATAACAACAAATACTAAAAACAGAATAAAATAAAGATTTAAATGGGGCTCCCATACAACAAACGTGATTTTTGACCAAAGTTAAGCAACGTCGGGAGTGCCCAACTAGCAAATCTATGTGCTATAAAAGTTGAGAGCACGTTTTTATATTCGCTTTTTGGTGCTATAAACGGTATAAAAACAGTCGAGTAAAAGTCCTGTAAGCGTTTACTCAACGCGAAAAGGCGCACTTATACAGACTAAAAGTGTTATAAAAATCGAGTAAGCGCTGTATAAGAAGCAAATCGATGCTGTAAGAGTTGAGTAAAAGTGGATAAAAGCGCCTTCTACTGTTTTAATAGCAACGATAGTGCTTTTATTCGATTATTTGTTCTATAAACATTAACAATTTGCTATTACTCAGTGATAGTGTTCTATAAAAGCAGCCGCACTGCTTTTTCTCAGCAAAAATGTTTCGTAAAAGTAGCCGAATTGCTTTTACTCGGCATTTTAAATGTGTAAGAGTGCAATAAATGCTTTTATTCAACTAATATGTGCTAAAAACGATCTCAGGTAAGCGATTATATTTCAATTATTTGAGTAAGTTTGAGGCGTCATCGTCTTCACGTGTCTAATACTTAAGTGTTTTTTTACTAATGTCGTCCATGACATTTACTTTTACCGTAATTGTGTACATAACTTTTTACTGTCTGTAAGTACACGTAATACAGTAAAACCTAGTGCGAAAAATACTTTATTGATAAAACCAAAGTCACTGGTTCATATATATTCATGGGCCGGCTATTTTCTTAAATTTCAATAAAAAAGTATTAATTAAAATAAGTAAAAATTTGCTTACACGATCTAGTTTCTTTTATATCTCATTAATTCGACTATAAGTCGAGTAACTGCGTTTACTGCTACACTTATAGCACATGATGTCGCCATGTTTATGGATTTATAGTCCGATGGCCGACTGCATGAAACCCTACCTGATAAAAAAATTGAAAAATCCTACTCTGTAGGGGTAGCTGACTTTTAGCAGCTTCAACTGCTCTTGGTCGGCCGTGGCTTAACTTGGCAAATTTTGCGCAAATGGCAAAAAAGTGGTACAAATATTCATCAAAAAAACAAAAGTGGTCAGCTACATCCTGTGTTGGCAGGTTCCTGTGTCCGACCGAATTTGTGGTACCAAGTGAGCTACAATTTACCTCATCGAAAAATAGAATGTCACTTGTATGGTAGGATAGCTGCCATTGACTTTTTTTTTAATGCGGACGGACTGAAAACGCTGTCAGGCTAAGGTGAGGCCGACCAAGACATATGCCAACAAATTTAATGTAGGTATTACAATCAGTTGTTTTGATTCTATTTTTCGATGAGGTAAATTGTAGCTGTCACGTGGTACCACAAATTCGGTCGGACACAAGAACCTGCCAACACAGGATGTAGCTGACCAGTTTTGTTTTGCTGTCCTCAAAGGCAGCTATCCTATCATGCAAGTTTCATTCTATTATACGATGGGGTTTTTTTTTATGAATTTTTGTGCCACTATTTTGCCATTAGCGCAAAATTTTCCAAATTAAGCCGCGGCCGACCATGAACAGTTGATGCTACTAAAAGTCAGCTACCCCTACAGAGTAGGATTATTCTATTTTTTTGTCAGGTAGGGTTTCATGCAGTTGGCCACCGGACTATATTGAAACGTCAACATGGCTGACTTGTGCTGTTAATGTAGTTCAAAACTCTTTAAAAGTACTCTAAGCTGAATACATTTTGAATAAAACCTGTAAATACACTTCAGCTCCTATAACAGCGGTTTGAACTCCATTACCCGAATTATGATATAAGCGCGCTGTTACAGCAGCATTGTTGCCAAATGGTTATTTGATTGCTTTTAATAGGCTTTTATAGCAACAGAGAAGAGAGTTAAGTAACAGTTGTATTAAAGCGCCTTATTCAGACAATTAGCTAATCTATAGCTGTTATATGATTTTAATAGAACAATTATGCTGTATAAAAGTGATTTAGTAGCGCTTACTCAGCATTTATTAAAAGGTGGAATAAAAGTGCTAAAAGATAGTGCTATAAACGTTTATACGACATGATTATAGCACTAATTAGCGAAAATTGCTAAATAGTCGAGTTAACCGCTATTATACGATATATTGGTGCTTCAACAACCGTAACTCGGCTGTTATACGATTACAGGCTGAGTAAATCAATTCTTATACGACTATTTTGCTAGTTGGGTGGTCAGTATTTGGATGGGTGACCGTTTTTTTTTTTTTGCTTTTTTTGTTTTTTTTTTTTGCATTATGGTACGGAACCCTTCGTGCGCGAGTCCGACTCGCACTTGCCCGGTTTTTCCTTATCCGTCTGGATAAGGAAAAAGTAGCTCAGCGACAATATTTTTTCGAATTCCGTAGATTCATTTCCAATGTGCTCGATAGTCGTGTGAGGCACGAAATCTGTGATTTTTTTTGTGTCTGCTACATTGCATTTAATAAACCTTTGAGTTTATCCTGCTTACATGATAAACCTGATGCCGTGCTAATGATGATTTCAGTAACAGCCCGCTATGTTAAACTACATCGTGCATCTCGCCATCTGCCGCAGCAACGGCAACTGCAAGGCGGAAAGCATCAGCCTTCGTGCTTGGGTTGGACTTCACCACCACCTTTGACTGGGACGCGTGCATCATGCTTTGTTAATCTGGTGAGCAGTCCCATTTTGTTGGGATTATTTTGGGAGGATTTACTTCTGCATAGAAGTTTTGAGCGAGTTTCTGTTGTTAAAGCTAAAGTAGAAAGCTGAGTTTCTGTTGTTAAAGCTAAAGTAGAAAGCTATCTTTAGTGATTTTGATCAGTGATGTTCAGTTTCAGTTGATCAGTTGACGCTGATAGTACCAATGGTTCTGAGTAACATGATTTAAAGAACCGTTTTTATTTTCTTTTTGGAATTCACTCTTAACATTGTTTTTGCTTTCGATGGACTGAAAGCTTGTACTTTCGAAGGACTGAAAGTACGCCCGATGGACTGGGCAATACTGTCATGCTTTCGATGGACTGAAGGCAAGCCCGATGGACTGGGCACTAATGTTTTGCTTTCGATGGACTGAAGGCAAGCCCGATGGACTGGGCACTACTGTTTTGCTTTCGATGGACTGAAGGCAAGCCCGATGGACTGGGCACTACTGTTTTGCTTTTGATGGACTATTTTTGACTAGAGAATTGAGGATTGTTAAAGTAATTTTGAACAATCATTTTTTCTGGTTGGATTGATAACAAAGTTTGATTTTAATAGAAATTTGAGAGAGACCCAAATTGTGGGTCAGGAATGACCGAGCGATGAGATACTGTGCTGAGTATTTTGTTACAAAATCAAATGCATACACCCATACACGAGGACGTGTGTAGCGCAGGACGGCCGTGTCGGACCCTGACATCAGAAAGACGTATTGCAGCGTTATAGTTCATTATTTTAGACGCCTGTATAAAATCCATTAGCAATGTTGAGCTACGTATTATTTGGTTGTAACAAAATAAATAAAGTTGTGTAGAGAGTAACTCCGTCTATTGGCGCATTGTTGAAATAAAGTTGCGTAGATAGTAACGCCATCTATTGGCGTGTTGTTGAACTAAGATGACAGGTAGTAGGCTTTGGAACGTCGAGAGGTTTCTCTCGAGTGAGCGTAGGCACGAGTTGGCATTTCTGTCGGTATGTTGGTAGACTGGTCGAGCAGGTTTGCCAACTTGACTTGAGGCGGGAGCAGGGTGGCTCCGCCGCTGGTAGTTCTTCTTGATCGGACCGCGCTAGAGATCGGACGTACTCGTTAGCCAACCTCGTGCCTAACTCGCTACGTTCCTGAAGGTTTATACCTGAAGGATTATTCTGATAGCTTATAGAATCCCGCGTTCTTTAACCATTTAGCTAAGTGTTTTATTTCAAGTGTTATTTTGATTTCTTATGTTTCATTAGAAGCTTACTTTTGTGAAATAAAGAAATGATGTGTTATGTGTTGTTTTAACTTGTTTTGAAAAGATTTGTCCCTCTGAGTTTGTTGCCGGTCCCATATAGGGCTAAATCTTCTCATGTTAGAGGCGTAGGGTTGGAGCCGACCTAGCTTGACTTGAATAAAGATTTGAACGGTTTCATGTGATCTTTTCATTCTCAATTTAACCAGTCAACATTCTAATAGCAATTAGTTCTTTTCATCATTTAGTTCTGAAATATAGTAGGCACTAGTATGGTTAACGAGTCCTAAGGTTTATTTCATGCACTGGTAGCATGGTAGCATACTGGTTTAGCTGTGAAGTAATACATCGAGATACTACCCCACGCGCCCACCGCTTTTAGGACCATCAGTACTCGACATATATATATACTCTCCCGGCCGATTTCGATCACGGCGACTGTTTCAACTCCGCTGCTGAAGACGTTCGTGTGCCCGCCGCGTGTGGCATGCGTAGGTAGCCGATCTTAATGATCTTACTAACAAAGACCCGTGCACACAACGGGCAGGTAAGGACACCATTGCTGTAATTATACCTAATAGCCGCTGGTGGTCAGGCTTTCAGCTCATCCCGTCTGATATCTAGTTTCATAAGTCGACGGGATTCAAAGTCACCAGTTTGTTTAATGACAAAAGATCTCCATACAGGGCATTACTACGTACCTTATTAGTCTTATTACAGTGCCTTATTACAATTACATAATAATCCGTTTAGAAAGAGAAGAGTTATGGAATGTATTGGGCCCCATACATTCCACGACTCTTCTCTTTCCGCACAGACTCTACTTGAAAACATTGAAAACCTATAAGAAGTCCGCAGTTAAGCGTGAGTCGGCCTTAAGAAAAAAAACATTGTTGAAAAAATTTGCGAAGTACCTTTGGGACCCGAATTTAACTCGCAGGTGAACTATTTTCAGGGACCCCATAGTGTAGGTACCTTACCTACTCCCACGAGAAAACTTTGGCAAGGGGTTGCATAGATCCTACGCAATGCTTTTTAAAAGCTCTTGAAAAGTTAACACGGAGTTATTTTCGTATTTACCATATCACGTATGAATTTCTAAAGACACCCTGATCTGATTCAGGCAAATTACATAGATAATACTATGCTATGAAATGTGGGGTAGGGAGAACAAATAAGAATATATATTATTATCCAAGCTTACCTACAAACCATCTATACGCTATCTGGAGTATGAAAGAATAAAGATAGCGGTTCCCGCCCCCAGAGATATTTACCGTATTCTGTATGTAAATACTGGGACCGATGTACCGCAATATTTCGCTTATTGTGGACAAACACCGGGGCAGATGTGTACAGGCATGTACATTTGAAGTTTTGCGGGATAAAATAAAGTTTGCTGAGGTGGAATAGGTCTGGTGTTGATGTGTTCCAATAGGGAATCATGGTTCAGGCACGTGTTATTTTAAAAGTACCGCTGGGATTCAGACCACCTTGATTACTGCTGTAGTATTGCACCACAGCACTGCATTACTATTATTTATTTTATTTATTTATTATACATATAAGGTGCTACTTTATTAGTTGCAGATATTTATACAGCTGATAGTACTCGGTTCCCGGAGTATATTTAAGTATGAAACATTATAGCTTTTACGATGTTTTTTTGGAGAAAACTGAAATCAAATTTGCTACATAAAACACACTGTTAATGTGATTATTAAATGTGAACTTATTGAACAGATTCTAGTACCTCTTTTACCTCACCTAACTGTCACCCGCCGAAACAAAATGAACTTTAATTTTTTGTTCGGTAAACTAAAACAAAAAAATATATTCTCAATTTCTATATAAAGTTAATTGTTTTAAAGTAAAGTATTATCTTTTAAAATATCTGCAACTAATAAAGTATCACCTTATATATTGCATTACTGATGACTGCATTGACTTTATAATATGGCCGATGGCCAAGGGGAGGGTCATACATACATTTAGTTGCAAATTTTATTCTGTTATTTGTCGTTGACTGTACATCAATAATAGTAAATATATTTGTACGATAGTCTTCCATTTACTGAAAGCAAATATACTCTGAAATATGGTAAAAGTCTACTTAGATACCTATGTTATAGTGGAACTTACAATTTTGTAGAGTATTAGGTACCTAACGATATTATAGGTTAAAGGAGAGTAATTGAGAAAATAGCCTATTTATAGTGCAACTTCTGGGCCATCTAGAATTACATGTTAATACATAATGTTTTTTAATGGATATGTATGTTATATTTGAGTAATTATGTTAGTGTACCTAAATATTACCTACTGAAATATTTATGTATGCATTACGTAATATGTATGTACAGGAAAAACGGCTTCATAATTCTAAAGTTGGACACTTTTGGAAATATTTCTATAAAAGCCCATAATTACATTAAAATGCGTCGCAAAAGTTTCCTAATAAATGTCACCGCAGCGCAGAAGTAATATGAGTGCGTTCAGATAAGTTCGCATGATTTGAGAGAACGTTAATGCCATTAGTCGTATACTTAAAGGTTTTATGACAATCACAGTTTTAACGTAAAAAAGGGAAAATAAAGAACACACTCTTTTGGTACTTAACACTGGAATAATGGCGTATAGTATCCTACTAACTTTGTCTGTTGGAAGTGTCAGCATTTGAAGTAATATCAGGTTAGGACATTTGTCAGGATATTCTAGTTTTCATATGGCAAGCCTAGATACAAAAGTTATCTGACACACACATAATTAATGATTAAACGAACTTACCTGAAGTGAAGTTCTATCATAATTATACGAAGCGCCTCGTCCGAAGAGATTAGTAACTGAAGATATATATACATGTAGTTACGCCGGTAGGTGTCACCACTCTGCACTTAGTTTGGAGTTATTTTTTAATTTTTTATTTTTTAATAAGTGGGTATGCCTAGAATCCACCTCCTGACCGCCAGCGCTCCGTCCTTTCATTAAGTTGAGAGAAATATTTTTCATATATAGTACATACATTGATTGATGTATTTTATATAAGATAGTAAGGGGATGAGCAAAGCGATGGGTGGGAGGGAGCTATGTTACTAATCTCTTCGGACGAGGCGCTTCGTATAATTATGATAGAACTTCACTTCAGGTAAGTTCGTTTAATCATTAATTATACTTCGCGCCTCGTCCTCGAGATTAGTAACTGAAGATATATATACATGTAGACTTTGAGAGTAATATTTTTCGAAAAATCATCAATCAATGACATATACATATTTATAATTATAATTATTAGACAATTTATACTATAAAATGTCATTGTATTTATGTGATACCCAAAAATTCTACAGATTTGTAGATATGTTACTATAACTATAGGATCAGGTACTATAGGCAGGATGTTAATCTTAAACACTTTTAGTACCATTATATTGCAATCATCATTTATTACATAAACGAGAAATAAATCACATAAGTGTAAACTGAAGTCGCAATTAGTCATTATACTAATTGGTATAATTATCACATTAAACGCCTATTACATAAGATATTGTAGGACTATATAAAAGTTGTTTATTAAATTATACAAAATTTTCATCCTATAACTATTAGCTACTACAATTTTTCGGTAATTAAAAAGGTAATTAACCTTGAAAAATCAAGTATCCTTTTTTGCTAAACATATTCCTAATAGCTTAGCAGTTTTATACAATCAACCGATACGGGATAAGTTTGATTTGATATCTTTTTCATAATTTATTTATTTAATACAGAAAGCGCCAGAGACAGACAGTCTTCGCTATTTAAAATGGGCCTTTGGTAAAACTTTGCAAAAGTATTGGACTGTCCGCTCCACCCTGCGGTGTTTCGAATGGCGTCGACGCTGACGCCTCGCGCTTGCGCGTGCGACACGGCGGCGTGCCGCGTGCTGTGCCCGCTGAACGCCGCCGTGTCGACCCCGCACTCGCTCAGCGTGCGCTTGATCCATCGGCTGAGCGTTTGCGAGCCTACTGGCTTGTGTGGCTTTTTAGTAGCGATGAACAGGCTGTCAGATTTTTGTAAGGACTTTGTTTTATTCATGTAGCAAGAAAGCGCTTCCGCTGGACATATGGAAGGGTTTTCGCGGAAAAAGGGTAGATATATAATAGGTTGTTTACAACCAAGTCTTGATGTTTTTAAAATATCTGGAATTTTAATAGATATACATTCAGAAGTTATTTCAATGTTTTTAACATTAATTTTTGAGATTGTTTGGACTCTGTGAGCAGTAGTGAGAGCCAGCAATGTAACCGTTTTGTTTGAAAGCCTTTCAAGGTTTAGTTTATCGTTAGGAAACCAATCGCTCAAATGATTTAATACAAGATTGGTATCCCAAGTTGCATTGTACTTGGGCGTCGGAGGTCGTAGACGAAAAACGCCTTTAAAGAATCTCTGAAGCCTGTCATCATTTGATAATGTCGGACCTAAGACTAGAGATAAGGCCGATCTACAGGAGTTTAATGTACCATATTGACTACCTTCATTAAACAGATTGGTCAAAAAATAGACTACTGTCGGAATAGACGCGTCATATAGGTCGACTGAATTATTATTACAAAACTGCCACCACTTTTTAAGACAAACATCATATTGTTTTATCGTGTTTGGTGATAGGGAAGCTATCATAATGTCTAATGAGGATGGTGGTAGGCTTCTTCTCGATAGCGCGACCCGCACAATATCCCTGCAGCCAGGGTAATCGAGTTGTGTATTCGTTGGGAACTGGAATGAGAAATTAAAGCATTGCTACATGGCTGAAATGTTATGACTTCGCTAGCAAGGAGACTTTGAAAGACAGGGTACCATGGTTGTGTTGGCCACAAAGGTACGACCATGATACCCGTAGCTTTATCTGAAATAATCTTCCGAAGAGCTTTCAGTACAACCGAAAAAGGTGGGAAAGCGTAAAAGAGCATGTCTGTCCAGGCTACGGTAAACGAGTCTACCGCATAGGCATCAGGGTCTTTGTGCCAGGAAATGTATTTTGCGCATTTCTTATTTATACGACTTGCGAATAAATCAATGAACGGTAAACCGAAATTGTACACTATCCGATTAAAAGCCCAATCGGCTAATTCCCATTCTATATCCGGATGTGATCTCCTTGATTCGTAATCGGCTATGATATTATCGCGGGATCTTATATAGGATGCAAACACAAACAACTTTCTTTGTTCGCACCATTGCCAGAACTCCCTCGTAACCTGGGTAAGGTGAGGGTATTGTATACCACCCATTCGGTTAATGTACGCTATCGCGGTAGTATTATCTAGTCGAAGGAGTATCTGGCAATTGTACAAATCACGTGCGTAAATTTTTAAAGCAATAAATGCGGCAAGCAGCTCTAAATAGTTGATATGATTTTCTCGTTCAGTACTAGACCATTGGCCGCTTGCCGTATCACCCCCACAGGCTGCCCCCCACCCCGTAGTTGAGGCGTCAGAAAATATTTGAATTCGGTAATTATCTGTGCGAATGCAACTATGGGAATTGTCGATATTCATTAACCACCAATGTATGTCAGGTAGGATTGACTCGGGTATACTCATTGTACGATTATAATTATCGTGGCCTTGTAGGTTAAGGAACTTGCACCGTTCCAGTTCCTTCGTGTACAACCATCCGTACTCGATAGCCGGGCATGCGGAGACTAGTAGGCCGGTGAGTTTTGCTAGCTGTCTAATCTTGCAACGTTTAATTTTTAAAAACAGTTCTAACTCAGATTTTATGCGCGCTCGTTTTTCAGAAGGTAAGCTAAGTCGCAAACGACGCGAGTCGATAATCATTCCTAGGAATTTGCACGACGTCATAGGCGTAAGCATACTTTTCTCTTGATTGATAATAAAGCCTAATGAAGTCAATAATTGTGCTGTTAATTTTATGTTTTCTAGACATTGTTCGTAACTTTGACCAAAAAGTAACCAATCATCGAGATACAGGGTAGAGAGGAGGCCTGCGGAACGTAGTAGTTTTACAATAGGTTTTGTGATTTTTGTAAAAATATAAGGCGCAGTGTTGAGGCCGAACGGTAAAACGTTGAACTCGTACATTTTATTTTCATAGATAAAACGTAGGTATTTTCTTGATTCCTCGTGAATTTTTATTAAAAAATACGCATCTTTCAAGTCGAGCGTAGCCATAAAGCAATCCGGAGTTAAAAGCTTAACAGCTGTTCGCAAATCCTCGAGCTTGAAATGGTCAGTTTTAATAAATGTATTTAACTGTTTTAGATTGAGTATAAAACGCATTTTTCCGTTCGGCTTCGGCACAAGAAAAATACTGGACACAAATTGGCCGTCACAAGGATTACACTCGGATATAGCACCTATTTGCAAGAGATTATTAATGGCATCTACAAAATGTGACTTCTCTACATCAGAATATTCTGGCAGTGAGGGCAAAGAATGTTGAACAACAGTACTTGAGAAATTGATTTTATAGCCCGCTATCCATGAAAGTATGGTGCGGTCATTAGTAATAAGCGCCCACTGTTTATAAAATAGTGATAAACGGCCGGCGTACTTAACTGTTTCTAGTAGTAGTGACGCGGCGGGGGCTGGTGCGCGTACGACGGCCTGTAGTAGCGCGCGGGCGGCGCCGGGGGGAGCTGGGGCGGCGGCGCGCGGAAAGCAGGCGCGCGACCCCTCGGAGTCGGAACCGACGGCGGCGGGCCCGGCGGCGGCCTGCGCGGCGCTGGGCCTCGGCGGTTTAAAGGACTGGACACACTGGATTTCACCCTCCTGTATTGCGCTACGGGTTGCTTAGGAACATGAGCTTTTATCTCTCCGCCGGATTTAATCATGGCTTTCGCTGATTTAAGCGTTTCCGTCAAGTTTTCGCCAAATAGGCAAGTGTCTATCTTGGTATTCACCAGATGGTCTTTGAGATCTTTTTTCAATGAGAAAAGTATAAAATTGCGTCTGGTTACGCTGTCTGCGTATTGTAAATCGCACAAAATACGACCGAGGTCTATAAGTTTTTGTAACAGGTCGTTATTTTTCTCTTTCGAATTTAATTGCGATGTAATTATTTCGCTAAGGCAAGATATTGCGCAAGCCATTTCCTTTTGCTTGGACTCGATGCCTTTGTCTCGTTTAGCAAAATTTTCTGAGATGGCAGCTTTGATCTCAGGGTTTAACTTTGGCGCGCCTATTTTCACGCAATTAGCAGGTATTAGGTATTTACTAAGGAGGTCTTTACGGATTTCTTTAGTTATACCTTCTATGGCTACATGTGTAAAACGGGTAGCTATTTCTGCACGTACCTCTTTGCCATATATTGTGGCCGACGAGGGGTCATCTCCCAGAATTTGTAATACATCATCGTCCAAATCGATTATGTCAGCGACCTTATTATCATCGGCATGCTCAACAGTGGCCGTGCTTGTGCCTGGTATGGCTATGGCGCTTGCGCCGGCTATGGCGCTGGAGCTGGTGCCGGCTATGGCGTTGGAGCTCGTGCCGGGTACGGCGTTGTCGCTTGTATTTGTCACGGCCTGTGTGTTGGTCTGTATAGCGCTTTGCTGAGCCTCAGTAGGCTTTATCAAATTTCCAACAGAATTCTGAGGTTCCTCTATAGGACTATTATTGGCCTCAATAGGGTCTCCGTGATACTCAGCGCCATTATATTGGTCATTCTGACTGTATGGACCGTAGTTCAGTTCATAATCCGGGTATTCCGGAAACCAATCATCTGGTCGTAAAACCGGTGATGCTGAGAACAAAAGCAATACCTACTTAGTTTGCTTTCATATTCATATACTTGATTTAAAACTTTTTTAAAAACAAATTATGAACCTCTTCACGACTACAATTAAGGCAAACTGTACTGGTATATTATAAATATATAAACTATTACCTAAGTACTATAATTAAGTAAGTAAGTAGGTACCTACAAAATCTATGACTTTATTTTTTACTCATAAAACTCAAAAATATTATTACTTATTAATATTCTAATCATCTGAACTGAACCAGATAACGCATGTTATCCCTTCTTAAAGTTAGGTAACAATTCCCAATGAATTGTACGCCAACCGTCATACCATGCGTCGACTTAGCCCCAACGGCTAATCGGAGTGCATTGATGTATGTACAAGTATGAACTCGTATTGTGGTTTTATACAGTCAATATCTTAATTTTTTAATAGATCAGACATTTAGTTAGGTAGCAGTCCCCAATGAACTGAACGCCAACCGATGCAATTTGTACTTCGATTTATCCCCAATGGATAAATCTGAGTGCACATATACCTAGGTTTAATAACCTTGGTCGTTTTAAAATTTGCACAAGCGAAAATTAAAAAGACTTACCTGTTTCTTGTGGTATAAATTCCTCATTGGAACCACTGTGTGACGAATCACTTTCACTATGTCGTATTTTACGTTTTAATTTTCGAACTTTATGCAGTAGATGATCAATGTCGTCTTCGTATTTCTTAACACGTTTACGTTTCGGCATTTTGCGAGACTCCACGAACAAGAAACTTATTTAATTTAAGAAGTGACTTGAGTGGTCGAGCACTAGAAAGCGTATGAAAGGACGGAGCGCTGGCGGTCAGGAGGTGGATTCTAGGCATACCCACTTATTAAAAAATAAAAAATTAAAAAATAACTCCAAACTAAGTGCAGAGTGGTGACACCTACCGGCGTAACTACATGTATATATATCTTCAGTTACTAATCTCGAGGACGAGGCGCGAAGTATAATTTAAAACAAGAACCAAATACTTATTATCAGAATATAGGCCTTCCTTCTTCTCTTAAAGTATGCGCCTCTTAGTTTCAATGTGCGCTGCAAGCATCCACATATAAACGCATTTCCTTTGAAGTCAACAGTATCTGTAATGTAAAGTATCACAAAGAGTTAGCTAAGAGCTTTTGCCGCAAGACCTTTCCAACTTGTCCCCACATAGAGGCCATATTTTGCATTTTCTCATCAACAAAGCTACTTACGTCCACCCACTACTCTTTGAGTTCCAAAGGATGTAAACACATATTACTGTATTTTGCTCAAACTCTCCCAATGTAAAATAGCCGGAGCTGAAAAAAGGCGATATGATACGAAATCCAATTTTGTATCCGTTACAACCGCATAAAGTTTTAATTTAAAAATCCTATTTGAATTTACAGGCGCCTGCAAAAATGGTTGGAGCAATCTCGTGTGTTTGTTTGCTATTTTTTTGTGGCAGGCGTTATCACCCGTATAGTTGCCAATGGTGCGGCTTCGGGTTTTGTGCGTTTTATTTTAGATCTCTTGGTGGTTCAACAGTATCTGTTAAAGTTTAAATATTAGTTTTTGTTGGTTCATTTGTAATACGAATCGAGATGTAGTTCTTTATTTATCTTATTGCTCCTTCCCTGAGGGTTATCCTAAAGACAATACACATGCATAAACTGATGGAACGAGCGATTGGCCCGCTGAAGTCGGAAGCGGAATCGTTTTCAGTATTGCGATTTTATTGGATACTTGCATTTGTGGAGCTCCGTAATTCCGTATAAGCGTATTTCGCTTAAGTAGGTACCTATCTCGGTTTAGGAATAAAAACTTTCCGGGCTTTTCTGTTGATCTGATGAATAAATGTTATTGAATATACGAATTGAACGAAAAATTAGTTTACATTATGACTATACGGGAGATAAAATAACGTTATAATGGTACTTCTAATTAGCAAATCACTTATAAAGAAAATACTAAGTGAGACTTTTGAGCTATTTAGATTTTTG
Organism: Cydia splendana; assembly: GCF_910591565.1. Taxonomy (NCBI): domain Eukaryota; kingdom Metazoa; phylum Arthropoda; class Insecta; order Lepidoptera; family Tortricidae; genus Cydia; species Cydia splendana. The sequence goes on along the minus strand of NC_085973.1, from coordinate 430,348 downwards.
AAGTGAAAACTTCTTTAGCGGCGCTGAGCACTTTTTGAGGTGGGGAAAAAATGATAAACTCGATTCAGACGCGTAACGTAACGGTGACGTCATGTGTCACGGACAATGTTATTCACAAAAGAACTTTAGTCATAACGTATCATAATCAGGTCAATTATTTAAAACTGGACTTTTATATTAAGCAATAAAGCTCAATGTTCTAATCTTGTACGGGCTGAAATACGAGGATCTCACAGTTACATAACTTTATATCACTCCAATATAATTCAATAAAGCTACATCTTGATGAAATCGCTTATAAAAGTGAACTCTAGTACTGGTGAATAAAACTCAAAATATCATGACCAAATATATTTAGATGCGAGGTCTGCAAGGTAACTTTACAGTTTCTATTCGAATTTTAAACGCTACAATTTTAAGCTCACTGGCCAGCAATTTCGGAACTAAAGTTTTTCAATAGAAAGGAGGATGGGTCAATTATACATAGTGCTGCAGTCATTTTGGACTAGTCATTGAGTTTTCACTTCTGCCGGCACTCCCGGAGTGCAATCCGTTGTTTTTTTTTATTTAAAGCGTATTTTTTTTTAGGAATTATCTGGTCTAGATACCAGATAATTCCTATAAAAATTTACGCTATATTATATTGGCATTAAAATTGGTAAAAATGTTGCGTGTAAAACTAATGAGGAAAGAAAAGTCCTGGTTCTTGTGTTTGTTTGTTCTTTTAACGAGAAAACAGCGGTATTTTCCCCGTCCCAACCTTTCAAAATTCCAAATCAGCAAAAAAACATTTACCTTTCCAAAACATTTAAATATATTCTACAACTTTAATAAGGAACCAAACTTCCTCTTGATTAATATTTATTGCCAGTCGCTCTGTAATCCAATTGTGCCCACCGATCCAATCCAACTTCCCAAGAAAGAGAGCCAAGTCATTTGAGTGGTACATTAGGCCAACAGAAGTCAGTGAACAGTCCATTACCGCCGAACTTGGCTTACGTTTTTGAATAATACATTTTTTTGAACAGCCGCTTTGCATTCGTCAATAATTCATTTATGGTAATGCGGGTGCGAACGGGGATTTGGCATGTGTTTGTGTATCTATATTATCTGGAGGATTTATGCAAGATAATGTGAATGCGATGATGATGTAAAAATGATTATTATAAACCATTTGATTCTTGTGAATAAAGATCACATAGTGTGTGGGTAAAGGTAACTAAGGTCCCTTTCTTAAATAAGTATAATTAAGGAGCAGGCTCCAATTTCACCACGGTGACAAGCGCGACAATTGTAAAACATCACTGTTGCTGACGTCACAGGCATCCATGGGCTACGGTTACCGCTTACCATCGGGCGGGCCGTATTCCTGTTTGCCACCATCATTGTTTTATTAAATTAACTTTATTATATCGGAAAAAAACAGATATTTCTCTTGCTAAGTTTATGACAATTGTCACAAGAAACACTACAATTGTCACGAAATTCCGACATATAACTCATTACCTGTCAAGAATTACCTACAATTCTTCTAAATCTTGACAATTGTCAGAAACTACGCAAAAGAAATATCTGTTTTTTTCTGATATAATAAAGTTTTTTTTTAATAATACAATGATGGTGGCAAACAGCAATACGGCCCGCCCGATGGTAAGCGGTAACCGTAGCCCATGGATGCCTGTGACGTCAGCAACAGTGATTTTACAATTGTCGCACCTGTCACCGTGGTGAAATTGGGGCCTGGATCATCGACCTTTAAATACAAGTACAGTCAGTATCGATAGTAGCGTATAAAACACCATACCTAAATATAATTTGGTTATTTTTTTTACAATTTACTTACTTTGACGCCAGCAATAATTTATTGAAATAATATTTTAATTTAATTTATTCAATTACAGTAGTAGTTTGTGTTACAAGTGATCAAAATGATATATTTCCGTCAAGGGCGTACATTGAATCCTGAATGAAGCGATGGATTCTACAACTCACTACGTTCGGGATTCTAAAATAGAATCCTGAGCGTAATGAGGGATTCAAGTGTTAACGCCCAAGACGAAATAATTTGGATACCGTGTGACACATACTGCTTTTCACATCAACTATGAGGAAATTGTTATGTTCCAAAATATGTAAGAAAAAATCGTGTCCTAGAACAGAAAAGTACAACTTTGATCCCTCCTAGCAGGGAAGAAAAGTGCCACTTTGATCCCTCCTAGCGGGGAAGAAAAAGCCCTTTTTCGGGTGCGCCAAAGTTCATATAAAATTGCAAATCCGATTATTGAAACTCCGAAAATGTATCTCATACAATTTTACATCCTAATGATCATTATACATTTTCATTTTAAACAATACTCATTGGAACTTCGAATTTATTATATTCATAATGTCATTCTACATAAATATCTCTATTACTAAAATGTATGCATTATTATTACTCGACATATCGATTTCGACATATTTGATTTTATTTATAGCAGCATGCACCTGCAATAGTAAATTCTAAATAAGAAAAAAATAAACAGAAAAGTAGGTCAAGTCAGGTTAAAATCCTGCCAGAAAGGTGGGTTAGGTTAGGTTAGAACTGCGACCCTCACAGAACCGAAATGCTGCCAGAAAGGTGGGTTAGGTTCGGTTAGAACTGAAGAAATTCTTACAAATAACATTATGGGCACAGATACATTCTCAGTGACAACATTATGAGTAAAAAAAAACGGAATATGTATCGTTATGAATAATGTAGGTAGTAGCACAAAAAACTATTCAAAAAATATATGAGTAACAATTTTCGGAGAAATGAAGATTATGACTACAAAGCGGTATTATTAGAAATATTCGGATAATAAATTGTATATGAGCCAATATGGACCCCCCTTTTTCGAACAGGTGATATGAAAAATAAATTGGGTTTGAAATAGCTTTCTTAATAAATATTTACAAAATAAAACAATTGACAATACAAAAGTTCTAAGAACAATCAGGTATGGATATAAATCAATTAGGTACATAATACAATTACTAAAATGTCAACAAGTAATCAATAATGAATTGATTCTCTGTGTCAGGATTCAAATTTGGTTAATCTTAGAGCTTTACATGGCGACCCTGCCGCTATAATTGATTCTTACCTCACTGAAACAAATGCCAAGTTACTGTAACTTGGTATAGGCCTAATCTCGTAAAACTTGCGGACAAATTTAAATCTTGCCAAACCTAAAGCATTCCCAATTGCAAACATCGAGAAAGACAAACTGAATACAAGATTTCTTTTCAGTGGTTCAGGCTAAGGCCTCTCTCAATAAAGTTTGGATTGTTGGAACTTTTGCTTCCTAGCTCTCGGTCGTACAAACAGCAACATTCCTTAACTGTACATCGGTGGACATTTTACAAAAGGCATAAGGTCCACCGATGTACAGTTAGCAGTGTGGGCGATGGTACCTCGTAGCCTCGTACCCCTGATACTGGTGCAAATATATTGCGGACGGTATTTCCAATGTATAATGTAATGACAGTAATCTATCTTCAAACCAAGGATTTAGAAAACCTGATTTATTTGTAGAGTACAAAAAATAAGTATCTAAAATTCTTTATTACATGAAAATGCATTAAAAGTATGTACAAGTATATGTAAGTATATTATAGTGTAAAATATAGTCGCCGCAATTGGCAAAATACAGCAGATGGCATTGGCCGAATTCGTTTTGTAGTATTTTTTATCGTCTACTTTAGCCAATCAGTATTTAGCACTACCTACTTTATGCATTTTAGTATTCTCTTGCGTTGAGCTTACTAATCTTACTATACTCCGAAAATATAGAAAATAAAGCGAGGCTCAGACTAGAAAGAACTTGCATGCAATTTACGTTACATTACCGACTACTAAGGTAAGCTGCATTCTAATGTTTGATCAGGTACCATAATGTAATGAAAATTGCATGCAAGCTCTTGCTAGTCTAAACCTCGCTTAGTGTTTAACGTTCAAAGATTGCTTAGTCCTACTAATCTAGGTTAATCTGCATAGAACAGCAACAACAAAACAGCAAGCATTCTCGGAATGCTGTTGGTTAAACAGCATTCTGAGAATGCTAGCAGGCAGAATCGATTGTCTGTAAATAACTGCTACTTGATACAGGCATGCAGTAATAAATAAATACATGTACCTATAGTTATAGTTATAGTTATAGTTATTAAGGATAGTTATGTATAGTTCTAACACTTAGATAAGATTATTTATTTTACTAACACAATGATCCTCGATGGTCTAAAAATAAAAAAAATATCCTTTAGTACCGTTTGGTAACCAAAATTTCGTAACCAGCTGCAGAATGGGAATCAAGATTCCCCGTTTGTAGCCGGTTACGTATTGGGCCAGCGTGTTACCGTTACCGTCTGGTAACTAGCTACAAAACAGGAATCTAAAATTCCCTGTATGTAGCCAGTTACGAATTGGGCCAGAGTGGTACCGTTTGGTAAATAAGTTTTGTACCTGGCTAAAAAATGGGAATCCAAAATTACCTGTTTGTAGCCGGTTACGTATTGGGCTTGCATGGTATCGTTTCGTAACTAAATTTTGTAACTGGCTACAAAATGGGAATCCAAAATTACCTGTTTGTAGCCGGTTACGTATGGGGCCAGAGTTACAGATCGGATTTTATTCTACCAAATCGAGGCTAGAACGGTGAACATACGAAAGCACTTCAGACTTATTGTCATTGCATACGTTTATTTTAAGTTTTAATGATAATTTCTCGCTGACTGTACATTTTAAAATCTGTGAATGCCAATAATTGTCACCGCTTAAAAAGTTAGAGATAGTTTCCCAAGAACATTTTCGAGTGACAGCAAGCTGCCTTTACTGCCCCATTTCAACTTTCCACCCTGTATACAACTTAATGAGCCACCTTGTATGACCTCGACTAGTACGTTGAACTCCCATTTTGTAACCAGTTACAACGCGGCATATTTTTGCCCGTTTGGAAGCTGGTTACCAACCGTGGCTACGAATCGGTAATTAAAAAGTCCCATTTTGTAACCAGTTACAAACCGGGATTTATTTTTCCTGTTTCGTAGCCGGTTACTAAACGTGGTTACAAATCGGTAACGGAAAAGTCCCAATATGAAGCCAGTTACGAATTGGTATTTCTTTCCCGTTTCGAAGCTGGTTACCAATTTTTAGTTACCAAACGGTACTAAAGGGAATTTATTATTATTATAGCAGCCCACAGCATAGTATCATAGAAATTAAAGATGGACTACTTCATATTATTCTTTTACTTTGGTATTATTCCAACACGCGTATCATGCCGAGACTTTAATTCCGTTTCATGAAATTTATGCGCGTATTTTTCCCTTCGTGATGTAATTTTTTGCATCGAAATAGATTATTCTGTTAGATAGATAGATAGATAGATAAAACGTTTATTTGGATGCTGCAAAAACACACAATTTACAAATAGGTGCATTACAAACAGAACAAAACTAAAAATATGTACAGAGTTTAATTAACAATAAAAAAAATACTTAAACACGAAAAGATGGATTTACTTGCTGTACACTGTGTGCATTGCAGCAAAAACAAAAGGGTTCCGACTCAGCTATACGCTTCGCTCTTTTGAGCAAAGCACTGATATTCTGCCGGAACCCAGATCACGTTACAGTTGGGTAAATATGATGGTAAAAAAGTGTGTAGTTAAATGGTGTTAAAATGTTCCGAAATAAAAATACATAAATAAAACAGAAATAAGAATATTTAGTGGCCATAAAATAAAATAAAAGTGAGTAAGTGCATAGGGTTTGGTTCTAGTTCTCCTGGAAATCCTCCGAATTACCGATTAGATCCTGAAATCCGCAACCAAAAAGCCATATGGTATCCCTGTTTTTTGTTTTTCAAGCAGTATCTTTTTAAACTGGTGTTTAAAAGTTAGTTTATTTTTGAGCTTTCTTACAGGTGGAGGGATATCATTCCAGCATTTGGTCGCGAGATATCGGAAACAACCGGTAAATGCAATCGTTCTATGAGGGTACATTTCTAAGAGACAACGCCGAGTTGACCTAGTGCCATGACGGTTGTGAAATGTTGAAAAATTAATTTTGGAAAAGAGATATTCCGGAGTTTTATTGTTTAAGACGCCAAAGAGGAGACATGCAAGATGTAGATGTCGCCGAGAAGACATATTAAGCATGGACGATTTGTTCAAATACGGGGTAATGTGGCTTCTAGGGGGTATTGAGTAACAAAATCTGTAACACGCATTTTGTACTCTTTGTATTAAGCGACGAGTTTTATGTTGCAGGCGTGGTCCATAAACTATATCACCATAATTCAATTTTGAAAGAATCAGCGATTCACATAAAGTAATGCGGACGTTCTCACTCAAAAGATTTCGGATCTGGTATAAAACCTTTAGGCGAAAGAAACATGACCTCACCAGTTCACCTACGTGTTTCTCAAACCTCAACTGACTATCAAGCACTACGCCTAAGTTTCTAGCCTCTTCTACGCGATCGATTGCAGAGCCTCTGATGCTTAATTGAGGATCACAGTCCAGAATACGAGTAATCTGTGTTTTGGTGCCCATAATCATGTACTTCGTTTTAAGAGGATTTAATAACAAACAGTTTCTTTCAGCCCAGGATGATATGTTTTCGAGGTCTTCTTTAATTTTAAAGATTGAATTGGCAAAGTCATTACAGCGATCTGAGTAATACAATTGAACGTCATCTGCGTATAAATGATATTTGCAGTGCTTGATAACATTAGTTATATCGGCGCTATAAATTATGAACAATAAAGGACCAAGTATCGAGCCTTGAGGGACACCACGAGTTACCGGTCTAGCATCAGATACCAAAAAAGTGCCCTCTTCTTTACATATTTTGACTGACTGAGTACGCCCATCGAGGTAACTTTTGAACCACGACAGTGACTTTGTATCTACGCCATAATATTTTAATTTTGAAAGCATTAAATCAATATTTATGCAGTCGAAAGCACGAGAAAAATCCAATAGCACTAAACAAGTCCCTTTCCCTGAGTCTTGTTCTGTAGTAATATTATCCACAACGTCTGTCAAGGCAGTCACAGTCCCCATACCTTTGCGAAAACCTGACTGTAATTGAGGCAGAATATTGTTACCCTCTACATATTTATATAACTGGTCATAAACGGCTTTTTCCAGTATCTTTGAGAGGAAAGGCAATATACTTATAGGTCTAAGGTCATTGAGTTCTCGAGCGTTATCCATTTTAGGTATAGGTGTAACTAAGGCAGATTTCCACAAAGCAGGCACCTCGCCTGTCAGTATAGACCGATTAATGATTGCCGTAATCACTTGCAAGGTGCGCGGAAGGGTGAGTAGCACCATATCTCGACTAATTGCATCTACACCAACTGAATTGGTAGTAATGGACCGTATATATTTCCCTACTTCGTTCTCATTCACTGGTTCCAAGTTAAACAAAGTATGACCATAGCGCCGAGTTTCAAAGAATAACTGGGTGTAAAACGCAACCTTGTCATTCCCAGGAACATTTAGAAAATTGTCATTGATCACATTTGGGTCATTGAAATTACAAGGAAGACTATTATCTCGACTGTTAAAATCTGTCAAAACAGTTTTTTTAAGGTTTTTCCAGAGTGACTTGGAATTTTTGTAATAAGAATTGATATGGTGATTGTAATAGGCTTGTTTTTCATTAAATATACTTTGAGTTACAAGTTTCTTTAATTCACTATAGCATTGCTTATGGATTTCCGATTTAGACTTACGGTATGCAAAGTGAGCCTCATTACGCTTTTCTATCATGATTTTGATAGTGTCAGTGATCCACGGTAAATTGGTGTTAGGCCTGATTGTGATAGATTTATTAGGAGCATATATGTCAAATAAAGTCAATAATAACAAATTAAAAGTCTCAACCATGCCTTCTACGGAATCAATTTTTAACACTATTTCCCAGTTTATGGTCTGTAGATCCCTATCAAACTTCGCCATGTCAATGTTCTTAATTGGCCTATAAGTAATTGTTTTCGGCACTATCTTGGGTCGTTTTATTGGCAAGGTAATTGTTACCATAGCATGACCGAGAGAACCAGTTATGTTAGAGACGCATACATCGGTCACAGGCGCGTTGGTACAAATAACATCGAGGAGCGTCTCGTTGTCCACAGAAAAGTGAGTAGGTACCGTTACCACCTGCTCCAACCCTAAGTAGCTAAGAAAGCACGTTAACTTTGAAGTATTACTGTTCATTGTATCTAGCACATTAATATTAAAATCCCCAAGTAAAACAACAAAGTCGTGCTTAGAGAAGAATGTTACAGATTCGGTAAGGGCATCAAAAAATGTGTCAACGTTAATCCAGTTAGGACGATAAGCTGTACCTATTATATAACTGCGGCGGTTAAGAGAAACAGATAGCCAGAGTTGTTCTATATTTGCAACAGGGTGGGTAGATCGGCGCGCGCGCACGGTAGTTTTAACATAAAAACCTACCCCGCCACCGCGGCCACCGCGCATCGAAGTGGGTCGCGGAGCGTTTATAAATTTATATCCGGGGACACGCGGTGCGCGTTGTTCTTGTCCCTGCCTGATCCACGTCTCGCAAATTGCAACTATATCAGCATCAAAATTACTCATCGCAACTAGAAAATCGTCATGTCCTGTTGCCAACGAACCCGGGTTATAAAGAGCTAATTTAAGCAATTTAGTTTTAGACTCGATCACGGGACAAAACATAGTTTTGAGTATATGCACACATGCATACACTCAACAAGATGCAAAGTATTGCAATGGCGTCACAACCCGGTTTCGTTGCATATTTGAAAGAAAATAATGTGGTGAAATGTTTTGTTTTGAGGTTATATGTGTGTTTCGTTGAGTGAAAAGTGTTTATAAGTGTAACGTACAAATAAATTACATGCAAATGTATATATAAGACTATCATATTTGTTGTTGTTGCAATGCACGCCAGCGAAAAGCAAAGTAAAAGATTACAGAACCAACAAAAATAGTATGCACGGACTTGTGGACTAAGGATAAAAAGTACAGAAAACAACAGTTTTGTGACTACTTCAATTGATCCGGCTTTTACTTTTAAAACATCGTGAGAACCTAAAAGATATTTATGACTGAGAACAAACATCAAGAGAGCCAAAAACACGAATTAAGTCCATTTCTGTCCTTATACGATGCCTCGGAGAATCTGTACCCGGCCGTTGGCGTTGGCCGTTGGCGCTGTTGTGGTTCAATGGCCGCATGTTTACTTGATTGACGGAGAAGAGAAGGTGAATGTTTTGTATTGTATTTGTTTAATCTTTACGTCTGTTGTGGAAAATTAATAAAAAGGTTCTCGGAAATTTCAGAAAAAAATCACTTGGAGCAAAGAAAACGTTAGTTTTTGAAATGTACAATTTCAAGCCCATACAAAAGTATGAGAAGTTTCCGAAATTTTTCCATGGGGAAATTCGCAATTTTGGAAATTTACTGACGGCATATCGGAGAGACTGAAATTGTGCGGTGTCTTATATTTTGATAATTGTATTCTCAGAAAATGTTACTGTTATATTCCTTTATTACATATTGAATTTATATAAGTTATAAATAAATAAATATTTTGAGGATTCATAAAAAAACTCTGAAAATACACTGTGCATTCATAAATTTCACGCCCAAACGGTTGAAGGGCAGATAAGTGAAACATAAGGTCAGATAACGAAATGTTTAGGTAACGCTTTTCACAGTTATTCTACTCGTTTGAATGCTTCAATAACTAGCTTTATTTTTCTACGCTATTTTATTCAGTATTTTTATGTATGTAAGAATGTGAAAGTGCAAATACATAAAACGAGTAGGTACTTTTATAACTATAACGAGGCAATTTCATTTAATACACGCCTGCAAACGTCAGTTTCAGTTTACTCTAAATTTGAATAGGTTCAAATAATTAAAAAAAAAACTCCCAAATTAAGCGGGATTGGTGTACTGGCTAAATTGGTCTAGTTCAATTCTCAGGGTACTTTTGATATAGGTATACTCATACATCAAAGGAATCACCTTTTAGATTTTCGGAATAACCTATGATACTCGTATACAGGGTGATCAATCCAAATGGGACTCTCGATATCTGTTCTTAGGAACCATGGCTTCGATTTTAATAATGTGACATGCACATGACTTACCCTTAAAACTACTCTCTATAGCTAACAAGGCAGTGGCCATTATGTACCACGTAGCACCATTTTTAACGGGCAGTGGGCATATAAAAACCACCGGGGTTTTTTAATTGAATTAATGATAATAAAAATAAAATAAAAAATAAAACAAGAAATTAATTTTCTTTTAACGCTATTAGCAACCCGAATCAGTAATCAAAAGTAAAAAATGCGTCAGGCCGTTTAAGGGTTAATAATAATGACATTCACACTTTTTTTTAACTCTCATACATAACCGGGAATCGAAACACATTTTAATTTTTTTTAAGTAATTGAAAGAAAAACCCAACAATAAGATAATTATTTTATTTCAGTAAATGTTCAAAATGGTAGCCATTTTCCTGGATGCAAAGATTAATTCTTTTGGGTAAATTCTTTTGGGTGTTCCATTTTCAAATTTTAAATAAATTGGCACGCCCGCTGAACCGGGCGAACCTTTAAATAAACGCAATTTGTAATGCATAACATCGATGCAGATAAGATATGCATAAGTGGTCTATTCAAATAAATGATTCATAATGATGACCGATGCATATTAATGACAACATTTTGCAAATTATTTAGACTGTGGGCATTTCAGTCTAATGTTTACACAAGATTTCATAGCAAAATTTAGTCCTTAGACTTTCAGGATCAATTATACAAACAAATACTACACACATTTACATAAAAAATATTGACCATGTTCGATTCCCGGTTATGTATGAGAGTTAAAAAAAAAGTATGAATTTCATTATTATTAAATCTAAAATCGAAGCCATGGTTCCTAAGAACAGATATCGCTATCTCTCATGGTTTCTGACTTCTCCCTACTGACCCATTTGGATTGATCACCCTGTATACTGCATATAGTAACAACGTAATAATAATAAAAATATAGAAAATTAGAAATAACGCAGTCAAAAGTTTTAAACAGGAGCCCGATTCTAATTTTCATTTCTTGTCCTGAAACTATTATGGATAGCGACCCGCCCCGGCTTCGCACGGGTTAGCAAATTATACACCTAATATTTCCTCAAGAACCACTCTATTGATAAGTGAAAACCGCATGAAAATCCGTTTACTAGTTTTTGAGTTTATCGCGAACAAACATACAAACAGACAGACGCGGCGGGGGACTTTGTTTTATAAGGTGTACTGATTTGATTTGTCTGCTGTAAAAAATTACATTTCTAGACCAGAAATTATCAATGCTTCAGTACCTATAAATCGATCGATTTTGGACAAGTAAGTAAGTACACAAAGCGCTGATCAATATATGTAGTCAATTAAATAACAACATCAGTTAAGTATAAGAAAAAAAATCATAACTTTTTACTTTTGATGCCAGCTAATCCAGCTATTTTTCTCAATTTGCCCAAAAATCTATCGAAATAACCTCAATACCACTGCAAATAGCAAACTATTTTATTTCCACCAATGTTAGCTTAGAAACGTCTCCGCAAACATTTTCTGAATCCTGATCAAATATTGAAGTGCTATTTTAAAATGTCGTTTCCATATCAAGACGGAAAATGCTAAAATCGATGGTACTTTAGCTTTGACTGAAATTTCCAAGTTTGCTAGTTTTCTGTATAGGTAAGTAAATATTTAGGTAGCGTTTGGTAAGTATGTTTCTTGATATAAAGAATACCTGCATATTATTTGACTTACTTAGACTTTGAATATCTGGATATTAACTTGCAATACCTTAGTCCTTACCTTGCCCTGCATCGTTCTGTAGGATGTGACTGAATTAAAAACATACCTATATTATTTTTGATTCCTTCTCCTAAACGAAGTATCTTACCTTGATAAAAAAACTCGAAGAAGTAGTTTGTTTACCGCTTATTTAAAGTACCCACCTAATTTTATTATTGGTTTCTGAACTTTGCTTAATTTTAATTTTACACACTGATATATAAATCAAAGTTACGTGACGGATTGTAAATTAAAGATACCTACTTTTATTATCTACTCCGATTTAATTCTACTCCTCATAAATATGTCCACAGTAATTTTCCAACTGCTGTCGTTTTACTCCATCTAATTCTGAATATCACTACATTATCCATCCTGTATATAGTGTATATGCCTGTCTAGACTTTTGTTATTCTCGTCACAAACAATTTTTAAAGCGCAGTCATCTAGTTGCATAATTGCAATGTTCCGCGGCTTACTGCAAAGCTCACGAGCTGATGGAACAGACGGGAGCCATGTTGTTTTTATTTTTATGCATGTACAGCGTTTTTACAAGAGCATGCTACAAGGTTGGATTTAAAATGGAACAATTTTTGAAGTAAAATAACGTACCTACTGTTTATAAAATAAATTAGTCTTTAATAAGGTCCAAGGTGGCTAATCTTAAGCATGGTATAATAATATACTCCGCCTGGTACTCCATTCCCGTCTTTTCTAGGTCACCTAACTGACACGGGCCTACGTCATCATGCGACAGCGCTATATGATAATATGCGATAGCGCTATATATAGCGGCCATGTTGTTGTGACGTAGGCCCGTGTCACTCTGGGAATGGAAGACCATGTTTTATTAGACTATGATCTTAAGGACAGTTTAAGCATATTGCCTCCACTCCACTAAACTTGCTCGCACTGTTTGTTTTACATAAACAAATATCAATGAACAGTAACGCATTCACTGCCAGGGGGCTTGATTTTATGATTGTATGACGGTGAACGCATATATGCGTTGCTGGCAGTGAATGTGTTAAAGATCTCTTGGAATGTGAGATGGATATTACTGATTATGCATGATTCCCGGCCTTCCACAGTCCACGAAAATAAAGATAGTTAGCCGGAATGAACCCAAATTTGATAAGATTTTAACTTGCTAAAGTTGCTAAATCCAACAACAATTCATGGTTTTTTTTACTGACCCTAATTCTCTTGGGGAAGCTACGAATGGTCTCTTTATCATAAAACGTATCAGCTGATCTACTTCAGTGCGCTATGAACCTATAAAACATTAAAGCATCATTAAAAATGCATCTTACATCAAATTTTTCTGGTCTATAAAAAGCGAGCCAACCACTGAACACGATTCTCATACACCTCATTTAGTAGGTAGGTACTGAGGAACAACTAGATGAACCGCGTCTAACATTTGTCTGGGTTGAACACTCGTGGTCGTGCCGCTATATAATAGTAGATTAGATTTTGGAGGTGGATATTTTTGTGTCTGTCTGCATAGGCACAATTGCAAAATAAGCAGCGATTGCCTTGCACGTGTATGAACCCTACCTAATATGGATTATTTTGGTTCGTCTACAAATTTTATTGGCTGCCATTTTGCAGTTTTCGCTTAGTTCCCATTTCAACACTAATGCTCTCCAAAGCAGGGCTACAATTCACCAAAAAACCTTTCAACCCGTACTATAATCAGCTTGTTTAACTCTGACCTCCAATGGCATATATTTTCTATGGATCTGTGGGTCAAGCTTTACTAGATAAACTCAAATGTATAGAAATTGATTCGTGATTAGTCGAGAACCACTTTAACGACAAAGACAACTAAGAAATTACTTCCAAGTAATTACTAATGTACTCAACTGCAGTCTGCGTTCCAATGAAGGAAGCAACTATACGTAATCCAAATTAGAGCTTGTAGTAATAGTGTTAAAGTTGAAATTTATCTGAAGGTTTTGAGATAGGTAATGGTTCGTTTTATGCGAGTATTAATCAGCTGGAACGACTTCAGTGCAGTTTATTGCCGGTAGATTAGATTAATTGTGAACGTGTAGATTGTACTGAAAAGTATCTTTGCTAACTGAAGTTAATTTACGTAGATGTGAGAAATTTTTAATGGAGGAGAGGGCCCTCTTTATTGCCCTCTTTCTCAACGCCGGCTGTGGCTGTCTGCACCGTCCCGCTGAGGTGTGCGGCGGCGAAAGTGCTGACGCACGTGGCGTCCCACAGTAGGCACTTCCCCTTCTGCCATGGCACTAAAGTTATCCCGTCCGGCCGTTTAAGAGGAATTTCCTCCCGCGGCTGTGGAATGAGCTCTGTAACACCTTTGGAGTTGCAGGCGTCTAGATGCTACGGTGACTGCTTACCATCAGGCCGGTCGTATGCTTGTTTACCACTAACGTGGTATAATACATAGTCATTTGCCTCACAACTTGCATATGTAAATATATTACATTATTGTAACGTGCCTCATGCTACCGTTTGTCTCCTAGGACCCGCATTATCATATGTGACGTCCCACGGTCAAAGGTACCTTATGGCGGGTATGGAGTTATGCATACCCCAGTAATCTACAATAAATAAGCTATCGATAACACAAAAGATCAACCTTCTAGGTTGCGTTGTTACAGAGATATGATTTTTTGAAAATAATGTTGTGAAATGAGCAACTTTACGATAGAGAAGTTTTAAGTTTAGCCGCCTAAAAAACTATGTTCCTGAAGTAAGTTACATAGTTGACTACAAATAATAATGCCTTATATATCTGAGATTAAAAAAATATTGCGACTTGTTCTGTAATGCAAATAGAAACTTTTGATATCGACTGATTTATGTGTATACTAACCAATCTCTTGAAAATAAAGTTTTATTTCATTTTCACGATTGATTGCAATGAGCTCTCAAGATTTAAATTTTATCTATTAGAAAACGACACTGACAGACAGTTTAAGCAAAAAACAATACCGATTTAGAGGTGAAAATGTATTTTCTGACTTTTTCATATAAAATCACAAAATTGAATATTTTTACTTTTAATGTGACACACAATCAATTTTTCTGAGCACATATGAAAGAAATTCTGTCATTCAAATGAAATAAATCCTAAAACCCCAACTAAATACTATATTTAACCCCTTATGCCACTTTAAACTTACATAACAATAACAGTATTTGCTCCATACATTTACGAAAAGGTACCTTATGGAAATAAATCTAATAATACATCACTACAAAATATCAATCATATTATAGTTTATCTTTTATGAATAGAAAATATTAATTTACATTAAACTGCCCCCAATTTAATTAGTTCTTCGTCATAATAATCTTAAAAAAGACCAATAATTTGTATGTAATGAAAAGGTACCTTGTGGTCAAGTTACATGATGAGGCATGATGATGATGGAACAGTTAGGATAAACTAATAATATTTTGGGGTTAAGATGGTATAAATCGTCTATTTCTTATCAATAATATATTTCGGTTGCTATTGAAGATAAGCGGCATTGAGGTTCAATGACCTCAGATATTCCATAAGGTAATGCGTCGGGTATTGGCATTTTTCAGCAAACCAAATGGCTGATTTACTGCATGCGACCAAACCAAATGAAGATTATTCTAGTTAAGAAAGACTTGACGAGAGTAACTTTGGTATAATAGCAGTCTACTTGGATTTGTGATGTCGGTCTATGTACGGTTATAATGTTTGCGAGGCGCCCCAACCAGAACTGAAATTATCAAATTAGTTTTGCAGAATGCTAATACAGTTCTCTACCAAACTTCTTTTCCCGTATTGACTAGTTTTTTTGGGAATTTTCAATCTTTTTTCCATAAGGTACCTTTTCTACTAAACTCTGAGACGACATTACTAGGCTTATAACTAACTTATAACAAAAATAAAAACAGGTAAACAAACGTTAGGCATTAAGGTTTCAGATCACACAATAAAAAAAAAATGAGCATTTTTTCACCTCTTTACAAAACATTTAATATCTCCGAAACTAGAAACCCTCATAAGGTACCTTTTCCCGTGGAACGTCACATATCGAACGAAGTTAGCAAACGCTCTTCACCTAGTCCGTCTCGATTAGCGTCACGCGTCAGGCCAACTAATAGGTAATAGTCTAACACGAATTAATTATGTAGATGGCTCTGCTCGCCATATAATATATCTCAAGACTTTGACAAAGTTATCTCTTTATTGAACCTTAAGTCAAAGTAATAAGATCCATCAGTGGCCAATGAATGTTGATATTTGTACATAACAGTATGGTTTATTGAACACTTGTGAGGCAGGTTAGTGTTAATTATTGAATTAATCAGACTAATAGGATTGATGTGTGAACAAACACGTGACATGCACGTATCATGTAATTGGTGAACCAATGTTTGATTATTAATGGCTACAAATATAATGACCACCAAAAAATACTTTGGTACCCTAAATAAAAAAATCATGCTTACCAAAAAAAATTACTGAACACCAAAAAAATAAGGCCTAAAATTACAATAGTACCGCCGTTTTAATTAGGACTGCACTTCAAATTATATTCGAATACCAAATATATTGAATGATCACCAAAAATCATTAATGATCACCAAATCTTGAAGACCAAATTAATGCGATATTTTCACCTAAATAAACCACTATGATAACCAAAAAATGTATACATATTACCAAATAAAGTAAAATGATGCCATAATTACTAGCCCCTCCCGCTCAACCCCCCCGTACCTCGCACCTCATACCTACCTAACCTAACCTACTTTTCTAGTAGCATACTGAAACGCTACTAGAAAACTAGGTTAGGTTAGGTTTGAACTGCTATCAGTTAAGTGGGCTAGGTTAGCACTACGACGCTTACAGAAACGAAATGCTACTAGAAAAGTGGGTTAGGTTAGGTTTGAACTGCGACCCTTACAGAAAAGAAATGCTACTAGAAAAGTGGATTAGGTTAGGTTTGAACTGCGACCCTTACAGAAATGAAATGCTACTAGAAAAGTGGGTTAGGTTAGGTTTGAACTGGGACCCATACAGAAACGAAATTCTACCAGAAAAGTGGGTTAAGTTAGGTTTGAACTGCGACCCATACAGAAACGAAATGCTACTAGAAAAGTGGGTTAGGTTAGGATTGAACTGCGATCCTTACAGAAAAGAAATGCTACTACAAAAGTGGGTTAGGTTAGGTTTGAACTGCGACCCTTAAAGAAAAGAAATGCTACTAGGAAAGTGGGTTAGGTTAGGTTTGAACTGCGGCCCTTACAGAAAAGAAATGCTACTAGAAAAGTGGGTTAGGTTAGGTTTGAACTGCGACCCTTACAGAAACGAAATGCTACTAGAAAAGTGGGTTAGGTTAGGTTTGAACTGCGACCCATACAGAAACGAAATGCTACTAGAAAAGTGGGTTAGGTTAGGTTTGAACTGCGAACCATACGGAAACGAAATGCTACTAGAAAAGTGAGTTAGGTTAGGATTGAACTGCGACCCTTACAGAAAAGAAATGCTACTAGAAAAGTGGGTTAGGTTAGGTTAGAACTGCGACCCTTACAGAAACGAAATGCTACTAGAAAAGTGGGTTAGGTTAGGTTTGAACTGCAACCCATACTGAAACGAAATGCTACTAGAAAAGTGGGTTAGGTTATGTTAGAAAAAGGTGACGAAGTGGATTAATTAATTTAATAGGATAACGATATATTAAATATTTGCACTTTTTTAATTAAAATGTGGTTACAATTTTGGTGGTCATTTACTATTTTTGGGTTTACAATGATTATTTTGGTGTCATTTTATTTAATAGGATAACAAGATATAAAAATTTGGTTATCATTTCACATTAAAATGGGGTTTGTAATTTTGGTAATCATTTACAATTTTTGGGTTAGTAATGATTAGTTTGGTGTCATTTCCTTTAATAGGATAGTAAAATGTAATAAAATTGGTAATCATTTCACATTAAAATGGTGTTACAATTTTGGTGATCATTTATTATTTTAGGGTGGTAAAGTAGATTTTTTTGGTATTAAATTTTACTAAATCTGGCGAACAGTTAAATAGCAGCCATTATTAATATCAGGTTGGTTGTAAACTAATTTACTTAGTAGGATTTAACAACTATAATTACCTACCTAATAATATTTAAATATAAATACTCGCGAATATTAAATAAATACGTAATGTATAAAATATTTAATGTATCGTTTTGCGTTTATTTTGATTCAGAATCGGATACAAATAAATTAATATACTAGTATTATTAGTATATATTTAATTAGTTGAATGACATATCTAATAGGCCAAATAGGCTACAAATATAATGACCGCCAAAAAATACTTTGGTATCCTAAATAAAAAAATCATGCTTACCAAAAAAAAATTACTGAACACCAAAAAAATAAGGCCTAAAAATACAAAAGTACCACCGTTTTAATTACGACTGCACTTCAAATTGTATTCAAATACCAAATATATTGAATGATCACCAAAAATCATTAATGATCACCAAATCTTGAAGACCACATTAATGCGATATTTTCACCTAAATAAACCACTATGATTACCAAATAATGTATACATATTACCAAATAAAGTAAACTGATGCCAAAATTACTAGCCCCTCCCGCTCAACCCCCTGTACCCCGCACCGCATACCTACCTAACCTAACCTACTTTCTAGTAGCATTTTGTTATGCTACTAGAAAAGTAGGTTAAACTGCTATCAGTTAAGTGGGTTAGGTTAGGTTAGCACTGCAACCCTTACAGGAACGAAATGGTACTAGAAAAGTAGGTTAGGTTAGATTTGAACTGCGACCTTTACAGAAACGAAATACTACTATAAAAGTGGGTTAGGTTAGGTTAGAACTGCGATCCTCACAGAACCGAAATGCTACGAGAAAAGTGGGTTAGGTTAGGTTAGAACTGCGACCCTTATATAAACGAAATGCTGCTAATAAAGTGGGTTAGGTTAGGTTTGAACTGCGACCCTTTCAGAAACGAAATGCTACTAGAAAAGTGGGTTAGGTTTGAACTGCGACCCATACAGAAACGAAATGCTACTAGAAAAGTGGGTTATGTTAGGTTTGAACTGCGACCCTTGCAGAAAAGAAATGCTACTAGAAAAGTGGGTTTGAACTGCGACCCTTACAGAAACGAAATGCTACTAGATAAGTGGGTTAGGTTAAGTTAGAACTGCGACTGTTACAGAAATAAAATGCTACTAGAAAAAGATGACAAAGTGGATTAATTAATTTAATAGGATAACTATATATATTAAATATTTGCACATTTTTAATTAAGATGTGGTTACAATTTTGGTGGTTATTTACTATTTTTGGGTTTACAATGATTATTTTGGAGTAATTTGCTTTAATAGGATAGCAAGATTTAAAAATTTGGTTATAATTTTACATTAAAATGGAGTTCTAATTTTGGCGGTAATTTACTATTTTTGGGTTTACAATGATTATTTTGGTGTCATTTTCTTTAATAGGATAGGAAGATGTAATAAAATTGGTAATCATTTCACATTAAAATGGGGTCTGAAATTTGGTAATCATTCACTATTTTTGGGTTAATAATGATTAGTTTGGTGTCATTTCCTTTAATAGGATAGTAAAATGTAATAAAATTGGTAATCATTTCACATTAAAATGGTGTTATAATTTTGGTGATCATTTATTATTTTAGGGTGGTAAAATAGATTTTTTTGGTATTAAATTTTACTAAATCTGGTGATCAGTTAAATAGCAGCCATAGTAATATATTTGTTGAATTAATAAAGTGATAAATAAATATTCGATATAGATAGATACCTACTCTGACACCACCTGTTTTTGTAACTACTGTCATGACAGTTTTATTTTTTAACAATATTCTGTTTTATTTTATACACAGCATTTTATTTTCTTGGAAATATAAAGTTATAAGGAACTTTCCGTTTTATATTTGAACTCGCTACTATGGGTCTCAGTGTGCATGTGGATAGCCTCTCTTGTGTATGGTCCATCTGAAAAAAAAAACATAATAATCTCATTACTAGAATATACGTACTTAATTTAACATCTCTTACTGCTTGATATAAAACTTATTACGGGAACAGTCGCGTACCTGGGAAGTTATATAAGTTTTTCTTTTTACATTGTAATCCAGTGACATATAAATATGCCATACTTTAAATAAATAATGGGAACAAACATATTGCCCTAATTTAGCAGTAGCAGAACCAACACATAAATAATTTCTCAACATTCTCACATATCATTAAAGAGTACTTACCTACCATTTTATTGAAGAGAAGCGCAAATTGGGCTGTTTAAGGGAAAATTAGAGAGGTGTGTCCCCAATAGTGGGCGCATACTCGCTGAAGAAGAAGAAAATATTATTTGTAAACGAATTCTGCTGGTATACGTCTAATTACCTATCTGAAACCACTCATTAAGTGGTTTCCCGGCGTCAGTCCTGGCAGCAGCGATGGCTTCCCGTAAAGCTAGCGGCACCGCCACCGACATGCAGATGGGAGGCTCACCGATCGCTATAGATATGAACATATATTTATTAAAGAAAGGGTATGAGCAGGTGGCTAAGAGGTTATGGCATTAGCTGGGAAAGCTGAAGATGTTGGCACGAATCCAGCCTCGGCCACTGGAGGGCTTGGTCACTTTTTGTTAGTTCATGACATCTACATATTTGAGTTAAGAATAAACAATGTTGGTAGCGAAGTCATTCAGCCACGCGACATCCAAACAACTAAATTTGAGTTCTAGCTCGTAAAATGGAAATCGAGTTTATTGGAACTTGTGTCTAGAATGCACCTTATTTAGAGATTATTATCTGTTTTATGATCATGAAAGACATTGTCCTTTGTTGAAATACAAATGAAACAGGATATAAAGGACGTTTAAGCAGCACGAACGCCACGGAAGTCAACGCAAGATTCTTGAGATTACATACGTTGGGTCTAAACTTGTTAGAAATAAGTTTTTGACAAAAATTTCATTATTGGTACGAGTACAAGCTTTTATCGCTGATTATACTTTTCTTTCCACAGGCAACGAATACTCATCGAGGCAATTCTAAAAACCCCAAACACAATAAGGTTGCGTTGTTTTATCACAGAGTTCCTAACGCCACCTCCTGTCTCCATCATCAGATCAGCTCGATGGTACCATATACCATCGAGCTGTCACCAGACTTACATATCTATGGAAATTATCAGCTTCATCGGAAACCGGAAGTGGGTCAAATTTAACTTGTAAGATTTGACCTGTACAAACATAGTTATACATAGGTACATTGCAGGTTAAATATAAAAAACCGGCCAAGTGCGAGTCGGACTCTATCTATAAAAACGGTCACCCATCCAAGTACTGACCCCGCCCGACGTTGCTTAACTTCGGTCAAAAATCACGTTTGTTGTATGGGAGCGCCACTTATCATTTATCGGCTCAGATATAAATTATTTTATTCTGTTTTTAGTATTTGTTGTTATAGCGGCAACAGAAATACATCATCTGTGAAAATTTCAACTGTCTAGCTATCACGGTTCGTGAGATACAGTCTGGTGACAGACGGACGGACGGACAGCGGAGTCTTAGTAATAGGGTCCCGTTTTACCCTTTGGGTAATACGGAACCCTAAAAAAATAAAAAAATAAATCGCCATGAGCCTAAAATCTGACATTCGTTACAATATTTCACTTCGGCACCAGACGGCACCCACTTTTTTATTTATTGTTCAGAACACATACAGTCATACATAAAAATATAGATATAACTTACAAAAATATATAAAAACAGACCTGGAGGTTCATAATGTAAACATGTAAACATCAAAAGATACAAAAGCGTTTTGCGATGAGAAAATAAGTAAAACATAACTGATAACTACCTACTACTAACTACTATTAATTATAGTGATAATTTATTTTATCAACAGCAGTTTGGATCTCGTATGTTCTTTTAAAGCTGCAAGAGAGTGCATAAATGGATCGATGTCACAGAAATACTCATTATAGTTTCTTGATACTCGTTTGAAAAAAGTATGTCTAGAATAATTAGTTCGTGCGAAACTCACATAAAACAAATTACGAGGACGTAAGGAGCGATGCGGTACATTAAACATAATATTTTGTAGCAAATTTGGGCAATTGATTTCATTTTTGAGGATTTTGAAGAAAAAAAGTGTGTCTAAAAAGAGTCTTCTATTACAAAGGGAAATCATATTGAAATGTTTGGCTGACTTGGCTGATGATTCCAGAGGCGTACCGGTCCTGTAACAAAGTGCTCTCAAGAAAACATTTTGTATTCTTTCTAGGCGATTAATATGGACATGGTATTGAGGACACCAGATCACAGACCCGAACTCAAGAATACTTCTAACGTAAGAATAAAATAGTATTTTAAGAGTGCAGGGGCGTCTAAAGGGTTTGCCCATCCGTAGTATCATACCTAGATTTTTATAGGCTCGGTTACAAATTTTGTCAATATGAATATTGAAATTAAGTTGTGAGTCCATGGTAATACCTAGGTCTCTAATAGAACTAACACGAGTTATATGCTTCCCAGCTATTGAATAGTTAAAATTGATTACTTTTTCACTTCTCTGAAAATCATGACAGTAATATGAAATCCCTTACACTTAGCACCGAGCGTCCGAACTTCCGAATAAGACTTGTCCTTGAAATACACCCGGAAGTCCTGCGGGATGTCCCTGGCCTGCGGCACGTGGTAGTTCCAGGGGCGGTCCGTGAGCACCTCGCCCGTGTCGGAGTCGTACACCATGTGCTCCGTCGTCCAGTACCCCAGGCCCATGATGAAAGCGCCTTCCATCTAGCAAAAGATCAGCATTGTAAATTACACCCTTGTCTTGTTTTCTTCTACAGGTAGCATTACTCAACCAATTCTCATCAAATTTTGTGATGAGCAGAGGTCAAATAACTAGGTATATACCTATATATATTTTTTTTATTTTTCTTTTAAATGACGGAATGGAGGAGATTCCCGAGGTCTACAGCTCACAGAGCCACTAGTGTTAGTAATTTCATTGTTTTTCCTTACTTGTCCGACATCTACTCCGGGGCTAATGCTCATTCCCGCGTCCTCCAGGAGGTCAACCCTCAATAGCTCCCACTCTCCTGTCAGAATGTCCACTTCCACTTCAGCTAACGTCACTCCATGTACTACATACTTCTGCGTATCTAGCATTGACACAAAAGCGTGAGCTTGAAGATCTATACTAGCATTATATGCCATCTTCACCAAGAACTCCCAAGTAGGGTTCAGAAGGCCAACTTTAAGAGGAGCTAGTCGCGCTAAAATCTGCTCACAGCATCTCTGAACTCCTATGCCAACGTTGATCGAAGTCAAACTTCCCCCAGACACAAGACTATTTGGAGTCATATGTGTATGATTCGCTTTGATTTGAATCTTCTCCATGGGAACACCAAGAAAATATGCAGCGATTTGAACGGCTTTGGTGTTAAGACCTTGTCCCATCTCTATTCCGCCGTGGGTTATAGAAACAGAGCCATCATCGTTATAAACTGACATGGTCACGTCAAAGTACTGGCTACCGACGGGCTGCCAGCGGAGGAGAGACCATCTTAAACCCTTCTTCTTCCACCTGTTCTCTGAATTAAACTTGTCGACAGCGGTTCTTCTGTCCGCGTAGTCAGCGTCACGTTTCACTTTCTCCACCATCTCCACGAGCTCGATGGAAGTGGGATCTAGATTCTCTAGTCTTACTGCTAGCGGATCTAGTAGCATCTCGTAAGCTACACGTTCTAAGATGAATTCACAAGCAGCAATAGCTTCAAGTGTTCCTGAAAATAAAATAGTGATTACTTAAATTCACTGATTAAAGCTAGGTTTCGATATACAACATATCATTTTGCTAAAACAGGATGCTGGAAGCAGGCTGGCTAAGTATAAAAAATAAAAACATAACGTGCCTTTCTTTGAGAGTATAGTAAGTTTATGTACCAGGTACCTGGTGATCGGCACCAAGTGTTACTGGCTGTATCCGTGGTAACACTAAAAACCCTGAACATCCAGCGTAGCTTGTCGTAGCAGTTGTTGTACACGTCCAACACGGGGGCGAATAGAGGCTCGTCGATGACATATCCATTGTCCATGTGCATGTATTCTTTGCAAAGTTGAATTTTTCCGTACGGATCGACTGTGATCTAGAAAGTAAAACACGAAGGATATACCTAACGTTTGTGATATTGAAGATACTGTAAGATAAGTTGATCAGGCCGTAGCCAAAGTGACAATCGTATATCTATTAACGCGGATCCTTTCAGTGTTTTTGAGATACTCGTTTTAACCTTCAAGAAAAAAGCATACTCCCATCTCAAAGGCCCGCAACGCACAACCTCTTTGGCATTGCGGGTGTCCTTGGGCGACGGTAATTTCTCTTACCATCATGCGATTCATCTGCTCGTTTGCCTAATATATCACAAAAACAGTCAGCATCAAAACTAGCGGATCAGACTAAAGGTCAAAATAATAATAAGTATGTACTTAATAGCTTAACAAAAGAGATATTTTTCTGTATGTAGAACATTTTTATTTTGAGAGATACTTTTGACACAGAATAAGTAATACTGCTTTTGATAATGAGTGAACATGTTTGTTAAATACTATATTTGCAGGTAGAATGTGTGCTACCCATGCTCTTAATCCAGGATGAAAATCCTAGTAGCAAACCTCATATTCAGTGTGGCAAGGCAGCCGCTTGCCCACGGCCTTGGCGAGGGTGGTAAACGGCAGTATGATGCGGCAGGGCCGGTTCAGCTTGTGCGCCACCAGCGCGCTTGCCACTGCCACCTGCGAGCCGCGGGAGATCTTCAGGCCGTACGCTCCTCCTAGGCGGCGGACGATTACATCTATCCTGAGATTAACGGGTAATATTAGTAATATCATCATAGTATTCATAGTAGAAGCCTTGATATTCGGTAGGTATTCCTACTATTACTTTCAATCGAATGATGATTTTTCCCTATGCACCCCAGCCATCCCTATTACCTACCTACCTGTCCATCCCTCCGTGGCGTAGGCCGCGTATTATATTATTTTGCTTAACATGGCACAACCTCTGATCCTATTTTTTGTTCTTCTCATCGAACAAATTCCAGTATTCTGATATTTCCTTCCACTTGATAGTTAGCAAAGTAGCAATAATACGGTTATTTAATTTGCTGTAAAATATGTACTTTTGTGGCTACGTAAACTATCTTAGATCTTTCAGTATCAATTTGGCTCAAAAATATTTGAAGAACTTTAATGGACTTGTCTTTGAGTATCATTGTTATCTTAAATGCTGTGTTCTCCTACCGCAACTACTTCATTTGCATGCGAAAGTCAGTAAACTTCAATCAAAACATTTAAACCTTACCTAACCGTCACTTTATACCTACGCACGTACATGATGCGAATGCAGTATTTAATGGGTTCCCCTCTTCTGGCATAATATTGTTTGTCAGAAATACACTTCGCATAACATGTATCGCAGAAACACTTTTAGTAGAATGATAATTAGGCATAAATATTACTTTGCATTATTATTACTAAGCATACAATACATTTTGCAGCATATTATTTAGCAGAAGATTACTGTTGCAGACTTTGGTTTAGCATAATTTTATGTACCATAATCATCCTGCAGCATACTTTCATTATGGCATAATGTTTTTCTACTTGCAGAAAAGTCGATTACGGTGGGTTAGGTTAGGTTAGAACTACGACCTGATACAAAACGAACGGCCACCAGAAAAGTGGGTTAGGTTAGGTTAGAACTGCGACCTCATACAAAACGAACGGCCACCAGAAAAGTGGGTTAGGTTAGGTTAGGTTATCTGATTAACTTTAATGCATCTTGATAACTTTATGCTACCTAAATATTATGCAATACATTTATCTGCGAAATTAATACTCGTTTAAAAGACTATTATGATCATCAACAGTATGCCAAAATATGGTTCTGGATTTTAAAACTCTGCGAAATGATTGTATGCTAAATGATATATGGGAAAGGTAATTCTGCCAAACGACATTTCTGCCAAGTAACATTATGCAATACAAAAATATGTCAAAAATCTTTCTGCTACACATTAGTAAACCGTATTTAATAGGTATAGGTACTACTACTAACTTATTTTCCGGTATTAGAAGAGCTCGGGATATCATCATCTGCACTAGATCCATGTGCTGCGTAGTACAGTGCACCTCCAGACCTTCCTCCGTTGGCTTCACGACACTAACCAGTGTCTCCATACAAAAGTGCTGCTGCGCAAAAATCGTCTGCGTTCCCTTTATAACTTTGAAGAGATCTGTATCCATATTTGCCCCGGCCTGCTCATAAACCATTTTATTTCTATCAGGACTCTTTATAGCTTCTCTTACATCAATGACAGGTTTTTTCACATTGCTATATTTAACATTCACCAATTTGGTAGCGTATTCTGCAATAGCTCTAGAAGCAGCCACAACTAGTCCAATAACTTGACCATGATATTTGACGGAACCAGAACAGAATACTTCTTCTTTTTCTTGGTAGATAAGATTGCTGAGGCCAGGAGTAAAAGAGTTTACTCCCGGAATATCTTTGGCAGAGTAAAAAGCGATAACGCCAGAATGTTTCTGGAATAAGAAAATACTTCATTAGTGCCAGTTAGCTCGAGATAGATGTAGCTTGCTAAAGTTTATGTTCATAAGATCTATTTTACTCTCTGAAATCTGAAGGTCAGATAGTATCGCTTTCGTAAAACGGAGGAAAAACTCACGAGGGCCTCGCTGGGGTCGATGTTGTCAATGTCGCCGAGCGGAATGGTTGCGAGCACGAAAGCGCCGAACACCTCGGACGGCATTCTCGGCAAATCCTCGGAATACGGAGCCTCACCTGCGCATTGGATCTAAATACAAAAAATAAAAGATTTATTTAAAAAAAATACATATTTACAAATTATCTGTTTGTTACTACCTACGAGTATATGTATTGTGTCTAGGTTATACAGCCGTCTCCTTTTTAGTCTGTTTCTGCTCCAGATCCAGATATATCTTGGTTACTTTTTTGTCCACCGTCTGTATAGATCTGGGAGACATGCGTTGCTCCGTCTTACTTGACATAGATTCATAGCAAAGAGTGGTGGCAGTGGGTTACGAGTAAAAGCATTTCATGGAAAAAGGGGAGGCCTAGGCTTAAAAATATGTATTCTTACAAGCTGTTTATTATGTCAACTCACCAGCGCTTCAACTTTTTCAACTGGCTGGCTGATCGGATACATTAGGGTGTTGGTGGTGAATTCCTGTTTCGCACGAGAGACAGGGCGCATTCGGCTCAGGACTGTCCCGCCTGATGCAAAATATGAGTCCATCTCGTTTTCGGGACATAGAGAGAGAAGACCCTGATAAAAAAAATGTGAAGCACCCTCATGCACGTCTGACCAGACAATAAGATAATTAATAGATATTTCAAATGTTGATTTGACAGCATGACATGAAAAATTTATAAGTATTAAAGGATGTAGACCGCCTGTTGTCTGCCTCTATATTTAGTTACTAGTATTATTTTCGGAAATTATTTCTGCAATAATCTATATCTATCTATCTACTTACTTTATAAAATAAATTAACAGCGATATTTTTTCTGTAGTTAGCTGAAGCTTGGGGAGGATTTTCTTCCACAACCACCTCGCTCGTCAAAACCTCGATAGCTTCTTGTAAAGTTTTATTTGTATACAGGTTCTTGCCTTTTAAGAATTCCTCTGTCTTAGAAGCGTGCACGAAGCTTGGGTTTAGGGCGCCGTACACAATTCTAGCCTCTTTTACTGTGTTGGAGGAATTTAGTTTGTACAAGAAGCCAGCGTTGACGATGGCGTGTGCAGATTGAGCACGGGGCATAACCTAAAAAGTTAAATATTTGTACCTATAGTGTTTTTAATAAAATCCTTTCGGGACATGAAATTTAGAAGCCAATAAATGCAAAGATTGAGTGGTAACAAAAATGTAGACACATTTTTCACAAACAATTGTAGGTATACTCTGTGGCAATTGGATAAAAGCCTCAGTGAACTAGTTAACAATTGTGTCGACATGTGTAATGTGCGTTTTTCCGGAACTGCAATAAGTATTTTTATCTTTGATTGAATGTTCTTAATTGTATCATAATTCATAATTTACCTTGAACGACTCAAATTTGTAGTCCCGACCCAAAGGAGGAAACAAAACGTTTGAAATTATTTTACTTCGCATGTCCACTTTGAGGAAATCTTGTAAGGTTAACTTTTTTCCTTGTTTCTTGATGTCCACTGAAGTAAAAATATAACAATTGTGAGATTGTTTGTTAAACGTTTTATTTGCATTGATTTTTCTAATAACTTACTAATAGTGATGTATGCACCAACGGTCTCCAACAGAAGAAAAACATCGGATTGGAACTCATTATGCTGGTGTTTGATCATAAGGTTGCCAGCAATTGTCCCCACCTAAATAAATAAAAACAATACGGACTTTGTTGTTACAAGTTACACTGCATTTTAACCAAAAATTAAATAAAACTATTTAAATTAAATCTTACATCACCAATTGTTTAATAGCCTACCTCTTGTCGGCGGTAAATCAATTTATAATAGGAGAATAACTTAGGTAGGCCATTACGATTTAAAAAAACAGGAAAAGAGAATTATGATTAATACCAAAGAAAGCAACTTACATTTCTGACAGGAATATGAGCTACCAATTGCAAATGTTCTTGCAACTTTTGAAGATACCAGAAATTATCTTCCGTAGAGGCTACGCTCATGAACATATTAATAGTTTCATTCAGAGTTGAACCTGCACCTAAAATTAAATTCTGGTCGAGATGGTACCCTTTTAATTCATCAATGTTGCTTATATCAATAATGACTCGGGGATATTTTTCAATAGGGATGACTCCTGGAAAAGCATTTATAATAAAAATAAAACGCGACTTAATTTCAACAACAAAATTAAACACTAAATTTGAAATCATACCTTTAGCTGTATTTCCTGCTACTAACATGTAGTCATCATCTCCTTTCTGATTTAGCACTTCAAAAATATCATTCACTCGATATACCTTGTAGAAAAACTTTTCATCTTTTAACTCCACTACTATATTTTGAGGTTCATTAGGATCAGGGGCCTCTACTAAACACCAGTCGCTTTCTTTGCAAGTTTTTCGGCATGTGTGTGTATTTTTTTTGCAAATATGGAGATCTTCTATGTCCAATAAATCGTCCGACTTTGGCGCGTCGCTGGCAAACTTCTTGAAGGCTTCCAAGATGGGCCGATAACCGGTGCAGCGGCAGATGTTACTTCCGAATGACTTTTCTATCTCCAACATGGTAAAGTTCTTGTTACTTTGCAAGAGGCTGTACAGAGACATGAAGACACGTTTTAGATTTCATTGAATTTGTTTATTTGGCTTGTATTAATATTGTTAAAATATTTTTACATGTTTGAGGACATTCAAACGTTTATCTTACCTTTACGCGTAAGTTAAAAATGTCCCCGTGATAGTAGCATTAACAAATAAGACTCTTAATACGTACAGATAATAATACAAATTTTATGTTATATACCTGTACATAGCCATGATCCATCCAGGCGAGCAGTACCCGCACTGGGTGCCGTTGAGCTTCGCGAGGGTCTTCTGCAGCGGGTGGTAGCCTTGTAGCCGGTTACCAATACCCTCTATCGTTGTAATCTCCCAACCATGACATGATGTCACTGACACTAGACACTGCAAAAGATAAGATTGATTTGAGATATTTTGGTCTTGTAAGCTTTTTGAAAATTAACTTCTATTTATTTAATTTAAACCACAATGCATATATTCATGTATACTCACATTTATAGACGGGTCTATCGCGAATTTCTGTTATTACCTTTAATTATAAATGTGAGTTAATTGGTGTTCAGAACGCGAAAGTTTTAAATATTACATAGATTCACGTCGCCTAGTGTAAATAAAAGGAGTTGGTGTCGCGATCAGTTGATGACGATTAATGTAAGTTCAGATGTCTACCTGAACCTAGCAAAATTGAGTGAGGATGTGGTCGCCGAATATGACCCATAAGTATGAGTGCTAAGTGTGATCCTCTCGCTCCGTACAAAAGAATACAGCACTGCTCCGCAATGTTACTTTAAACTAAAAAGACAGAGCCAAGGTTTTACCCTGATGGTTTTTACGCAGATCAATTCGCATGCAGGGAAGAAATATTGTTAGTTCTACGTAAGACGTAGTGCCTACGCCAATTCTCGGGATTAGTAAAGTTGAAAAGCGGACCCCTGGCTCCCATAACCCGTGGCAAAATGCCAAGGAAGATGAGTTCTATCTACGCAAGAACTTAACGCTCACGGCGTTAACAGCGCCTAGTTTTTCTCCAGGCCTGGCAGCAGCGACGACGCATGCGCCGCAGCCGCCCTCTCGGCACATGTACTTGGTGCCGCGCAGCTCGCAGCGCACGCGCAGGTACTCCAGCAGGGACAGGTCGGAACTTGACTCGCAGCCCACTGATAACATACAAATACATCGTATTTTCTCTAATAGAGTCAAACCAAGCTTATAAAAAAAGCGCTGGTGGCCTAGCGGTAAGAGCGTGCGACTTGCAATCCGGAGGTCGCGGGTTCAAACCCCGGCTCGTACCAATGAGTGAGGAAACCGGACTAATCCCAATAAGGCCTAGTTTCCCCTCTGGGTTGGAAGGTCAGATGGCAGTCGCTTTCGTAAAAACTAGTGCCTATGTCAAATCATGGGATTAGTTGTCAAGCGGACCCCAGGCTCTCATGAGCCGTGGCGAAATGCCGGGATAACGCGAGGAAGAAGAAGAGTCAAACCAAGCTTATACAGTGAAAGAGCGTGTTCTAAATGCTTTCTAATATCATAAATACGAATTTGGTATGTAGATAGTTTGAGGCCTGAGGATTATTTTTATGACGATGTTTTGAGACGATTTCGCGGGCAGATGGAAAATAAATTTTACATTAAAGCTTAGCATACTCGTAGAGATCATGAAATTTAACTCGTGAAGGCAATGCTTAGAACATGCCTAGAACAACATTTAAGTTTCGAAGAGTACAAGATATTTGTCTTTTATTGTTAGGAAAATATCGTACCTGAATGTGATTTTCCGTTGATTTTAAAACTGACACAATCCATGCTGCATAAGCTGACACTACCACAAGACTGACTAGTGTGTTAGATAGGTACATTATGGAAAATGATAACTGAACCAAGTCCAGGTCAAGGCGCCCGCATGATATGATAATGTATTACGAGATTTACCACAGCACAGATGTCACTATTAACATTTATATATTATTTTAACATCATTTTCGTCGACTTTGTATATTTTCTTCCCCACCACGCATAAGAGCCAAAACAGCCAAGTTCTGGATTTACTCGTATTAAATTAAGGTACCCGTAATGCCATGAATAAAAGTGACATCTTGATGTCAGCTGCAGCTGCATTACTTTTGCGGCGTTGTTGCTGTTGTCGCTGCTGTATCTATCAATTTCCTTGATAACATTATTGACGTTCGCTGCCACATTACTGCTGTCATCATGATGTTCATTCCGTTACTCAGCGGTGGTTACGACGACGCCGCAACAGTAATGCAACTACAGTTGATATCCAAACGTCACCTTAACTTAATAAACTTTATAATTCACAGGGAGGATCGTCAGATCAGATTTAAAGTTTACATGCCGCATCAGATAATATCAAAGCGTGTAAGGGTAAAATACGAAGCCCAAAAAAGGTGTTCCATATCGCCGATCCAATCATTCCACCACGCTTAAACCGATACAATCATACCAGCAAAGTAGAATCGTTGTTACCAAATAGCACGGTCAAGTAAACAATTTGAAAACATAAGATTTCCCGCGCATTGCGGAAGGTAGAATATTCAAATGAAGGTATCATGTGTTCTTTTATAAAGTGTCGATATCGCACATAGGTTGTGGAGTAAATGGTCGGTTTTTGGCAAAATCATTCCGCGTCGTGTCGGTAATTTGAATTTGCTTCTAAAAATTAGGGGTTTAGGTATTTGAGTCACGTTGTTTTTCGTTCCGGGCCCGGGCCGAGGCATCCGACACTTTGCTTTCTATAGCAGGTGATCGGTGATTACGTGATGCTTTTTTTGAAAACTGAAGTATCGGACTCCTTGGCGCGGACTTGGAACGTTCTAGCGTAAGGGTAACGTTCCATTTCCAACGACAGCTGCACTACTGTCAATTTCCATAGTAAAATTGACAGTAATGCAGCTGCAGTTAGAAATGGAATGTTACCATTAGTCACCCTTAAAGCGCCTAATTTTCCGATTGAACCCTCCTTCTTTTCTGATAAAATCCGCTTAAAGAAGTACACTTTCTCTATAATCCTGTATGACAAAATCTTTACCTAAGTGCACAGCACAAACTTTTTACTACTGTCCACAGGAGCGACAACTTATGTTGTTAAATCTGTGTATGTAGGTATGTATTTACTCTTAGTTCCTGATTTTCCTTCAGTATTCCATGTAGGTATGATATTCAAGTACCTATATTAGAATAAAATGGTGATTATTCGACCTTTCTTAATCTCCGTCGCGTGGAAAGTTTGCATCTACATAAATATAAGGGTTTTTACTCACATTGTTTTAACTTTGCAAGATAAGCATATCGTTGTTTGCCAAGAATTCCTACATAAGAAAAGCTGTTTATTTAAAGGTAAAAAACTTAAGTCCCTTTTGTATGTTGTGCAGTGTTCGGTTAAATATTTTATATATGAAATTTTATATTTGGTTATGTAAACTATTAGTAAATATATCTACACAACAACATGAAAGAGAGGTATACTTAAGACGAAACAGGAGCTGAGTTTTAAATATTTTAGGTAAATATACCCGTCTCGCTAACGGAAGCGCACCTAAAAGTAGTGCGATAAGGACAAGGCGAAAAATCCTGCGTAAAAATCTCAAAAATCGAGGTTTCGTACTCCTCTTTTTGCTCCTCCAAAACATAACCAATCGTAACCAAATTTGGAAATCTAAATGATTATGAAATTATCTGTGTCGGACCGTTTTGCTTTTTTGGCTAATTGATATCAGTTTTGAATGCCACGCCTCTCATTGCGGCATAGTCAATTAGGCCATTTTGGCCATTTTTGAAGGGCTCTAGCGCCTTAAAAAACAAAAATATCAAAAAAAGCAAAACGGTTCGACACAGATATTGACAATATTAATCTGTGTTGAAAAAATCATTGCTCTAGCTTCAAAAACCACGGAGGAAAACGAGGAGTACGTTTGTATGGAGAAATGACCACTCCCGTTGGCTCTTAAGCTTTTTACCACATTTCCTCTTTTGACGGGGTAAACTACTTCAACAAAAGCTTGGTTAGACGGAGATTACACTACGTTTGATCTTACTCCTAATGTTTTAAGTAAGTAGGTACTTACATTAAATATTAAACCAATGGTAGGTACTAGTGGATTGGTACTCGTATCTAATATTGTTTCCTGTTATTGTACTTATACTTGTCTTATTATTTATACTTGTCTTATTATCAGGCACAGGCATATAAGTACGTCTACAAGCGATACTACAAATATTTAATATTAGTGGAAAAATGTCAATTCTTAGTCAATTTGTGTAAGAATGTCCTTATAAGTAATATTTATCGATTTATGTACAGCTTCAGGCAAGGCTCAAAGTTGCGAACTTTTAGAACACTGGTCCCATCGCTCTTAACCATCTCAGCTGCAGAAGTTTACCAGAAGCATATGAAGTTAGGTATGAAACAAGACACCGTGAACAAAGTTTTGTACGGAACACTAAAAATTAACACGCTTCGGTGAATTATTTCATTTTTCCTATTAGGTAATTAAAATTTTGTGTGATTAGGTATGTTGCCGTGTGATGGCCAAGTCGTTCCATTTAGTCTTTACTTTACAAAATGTGTAATATTGATACTGTTATAATAAATCATGACAATGTTGATAAATACTTCTATATGGCTACAAATATAATGACCACCAAAAAATACTTTGGTACCCTAAATAAAAAAAACATGCTTACCAAAAAAAAATACTGAACACCAAAAAAATAAGGCCTAAAAATACAAAAGTACCACCGTTTTAATTACGACTGCACTTCAAATTGTATTCAAATACCAAATATATTGAATGATCACCAAAAATCATTAATGATCACCAAATCTTGAAGACCAAATTAATGTGATATTTTCACCTAAATAAACCACTATGATTACCAAAAAATGTATACATACCACCAAATAAAGTAAACTGATGCCAAAATTACTAGCCCCTCCCGGTCAACCCCCCGTACCCCGCACCAAATACCCACCTAACCTTTACCACTTCTACTTTTCTAGTGGCATTTCGTTATGCTACTAGAAAAGTAAGTTAAACTGCTATCAGTTAAGTGGGTTAAGTTAGGTTAGCACTGCGACCGTTACAGAAACGAAATGGTACTAAAAAGTAGGTTAGGTTAGGTTTGAACTGCGACCTTTACAGAAACGAAATGCTACTATAAAAGTGGGTTAGGTTAGGTTAGAACTGCAATCCTCACAGAACCGAAATGCTACTAGAAAAGTGGGTTAGGTTAGGTTTCAACTGCGACCCATACAGAAACGAAATGCTACTAGAAAAGTGGGTTAAGTTTGCTATCCTATTACAGCAAATGACTCCAAAATAATCATTCTTCCAGAAACAAAATGCTACTAGAAAAGTGGGTTAGGTTAGGTTTGAACTGCGACCCTTACAGAACCAAACTGCTATCAGAAAAGTGGGTTAGGTTAGGTTTAAACTGCGACCCTTGCTGAAAAGAAATGCTACTAGAAAAGTGGGTTAGGTTAGGTTAGGTTTGAACGGTTAGGTTTGATAGGTTTGAACTGCGACCCTTACAGAAATAAAA
This sequence comes from Cydia splendana, assembly GCF_910591565.1. Taxonomy (NCBI): domain Eukaryota; kingdom Metazoa; phylum Arthropoda; class Insecta; order Lepidoptera; family Tortricidae; genus Cydia; species Cydia splendana. The sequence goes on along the minus strand of NC_085973.1, from coordinate 395,513 downwards.
TGCTACTAGAAAAAGGTGACGAAGTGGATTAATTAATTTAATAGGATAACGATATATTAAATATTTACACATTTTTAATTAAAATGTGGTTACAATTTTGGTGGTCATTTACTATTTTTGGGTTTACAATGATTATTTTGGAGTCATTTCCTTTAATAGGATAGCAAGATTGAAAAATTTGGTTATAAATTTACATTAAAATGGAGTTCTCATTTTGGTGGTCATTTACTATTTTTGGGTTTACAATGATTATTTTGGTGTCATTTTCTTTAATAGGATAGCAAGATGTAAAAATTTGGTTATCATTTCACATTAAAATGGGGTTTGAAATTTGGTAATCATTTACTATTTTTGGGTTAATAATGATTAGTTTGGTGTCATTTCCTTTAAAAGGATAGTAAAATGTAATAAAATTGGTAATCATTTCACATTAAAATGGTGTTATAATTTTGGTGATGATTCATTATTTTAGGGTGGTAAAATAGATATTTTTGGTATTAAATTTTACTAAATCTAGTGATCAGTTAAATAGCAGCCCTTCTATATTAGTCACAGAATAAACGAATGCCCAGGGGCCTTCGGAGAATCTCGGCTATTTGATCTTTCGTTGGATAGTTTGTTTAGATAAGTATCTTTGTTTATAAACAGTAGGCAACTTGCCTAATTTGGTCAAAATATTTACGTTGGTGTGCCATTTCTATTTGTACCTAAACAACCTAAACAATAACATATATCTACATGCACTGAGAATTGGGGGCAAGGTGTGCGAGCCACGTCAGTGTAAGTGCGGGGTAATGGTGGAGGCTACGGGCTAAGCTGCTTGCGGTGTGTGGGTAGGATACCTAGGCACTGTGCCATCAATGAATTAATAAGGCGAGCTTTGGTGTCGGCGAACGTCTCATGTATCATGGAGCCCCAGGGCCTAAGTCGTTTGGACGGTAAGAGACCGGATGGTCTTACACTTGTTCCTTGGGCGAAGGGCCGCAGCTTGCTTTGGGATGCCACGTGTGTGAGTACTTTTGCACCCACTCATCTCGCGCGCACGGTGAACGAGGCAGGTGCAGCGGCTGAAAGTGCTGCTAAGTTGAATTACAGCAAGTACGCGAACCTTGAACAAGTGTACGATTTTGTCCCGGTTGCCGTCGAGACGGCGGGGCCTTGGTGTGCCGAGGCCAAAGCCTTTATTAAGGATATAGGGCGACGTTTAAGGGATAGGGGCTGCGACCCTCGCTCTGGTTCTTTCCTTGTCCAACATATATCACTGGCCATTCAGCGGGGTAATGCCGTCAGTATTTTTGGCACATTTGATACGGGAGACAATCTGAGTGGGGGATAATATTTTATTTGTTAAGTTAGTTTTACTCATTCTTAGGTCTATTTTAGTTTATAATTTGTATGTTTAGTGAATTTGTTTATATATATAGAAATAAGGGGGAGGCCTATGTTCAGCAGTGGACGTCTTATGGCTGAGATGATGATGATGATGATATAGAAATGATAATATGTTATATAAAATAAATACAAATCCGGAGGTAAAAAAAAACATGTAGGTATCAATTGTATCATAATATATATTAAACAAATATCACAAAAGAGAGTTAAAAAAGGCTGGCCCAGCAAAGAGAAGACTGGCGATTAGGTAAATACTCCACCGACAAGAGCATAGCTCTTAAATATTGATGATGATCACAAAAAGATAAAGCGTTAGAGAGGCAGGTAACGAAATTTCTACTACCGATTTTCGCGGTAAGGCCTCAGTTCAAGCCCATAAGATAATGATAATATCATCATTTTCTAATGTCTTATGGGCTCGAACTCGAGGGCTTTCCGCGAAAATCGGTAGTCGAAATTTCGTTTCGAAATTTTCAAAACCAATTAAGGTAAACGTACTGGTGCTCGACGCGGTCCCAGTACATGTCATCTTGAAACTTAAGTCATTGTCAATAGCGGTGACAGCAAGGTGTCATCTATTGGGCATTAGCATGTCGAGCACTAGTAATACGATTACCTTAGCTTTCGAAGTCACCCTGAAGCAACTTTAATAAAGTCATTAAATCATTAAATGCCTATTACTTATATTATAGCACATCTTTACATTAGGTACCTACTATCTATCTAATAGTGAGCAAACTATTGTGACCATGTCGGTCTATAAGATCGTCTCCGGATTGTGTCCAGATACGAGTATAAGCCATCGATCGAGCGTCTCAGTATGGATGTATTTGTTTAGGACGACGGGTTGCGGCGAAACTGTTGACAGACTCTCAAGCATGATCTTACTACCTATACCTTTCGTGTTGAATTTTTGTCCATAGTAGTGCAGTTTTCTTGTTATTTGCCGAAGTTCCATAGTTATTTGCCGATATCCGATTCCGTAATCTTTTAACAAGGTTTATGAGATTTGGCAAAAACGTAGTGAATGTAAACAGATTTTTGAACTGAAATAGATGTCATTTACATATAAAATAAAAGTTCCCAGGGCTGGGATAAAAACAGCGTCCCGGTTCGCGGCACCTTAGTCACGGCGGTATGGGGCAAATTTTCTCGAGGGTATTTTTGCAATCCCTTAAAGGGTTAAGTGCCCTTTAAAACATTTTCGTAAAATTAATTGATTTGTTTCCATTTATACATTTTTGGAATTCGAACATGACGTTTGGTTTGGATCTTATATACGAGGTGTAAAACTACAGGATGTTTTATTTTATTTTAGCTGGATTGATTCCTGGGTGAGGAAAGCGTATTTTTCTAAAATCTTTGAATGTAGTTTTGTTTCTTTTCAAAAATAAAGGAATGTTTGTTTTACGTGACGTTTAATTTAATGTTTGTTTTATTCCCTCCAGGTGGGGTTTTAAAATTCCACTCTGCATATAGTATCCATAACAAAAAATAGCACATAACATTAAGTACTTTATACTAGCAAAGACATATGTAACTTCGTATAAGACGAATAAAGTCTAAGGAAAAAACGTGCCTCGGAATTGAAGCAAAATAAGTCATTCTCGAATAGATGGCGCACACACCTTTAGCCTATCTTCGGCTAGATGGCGTGACGACACCGTTTCATATTTAACAATTTTAACACATAGATATCAGTGAATGAACATGGATCAAAATGATATAAAAATAATAAAATCATTTATCCATATATATACATGTTTTGATAACTCTATACGTTTTCATTTTGAGTTTTAGTCGTGTGTCGATAGATGGCAGTAAATTTACAGTGACTACAAAATTAACAATGACAGGACCCCTCTATACTATCTATTCTTTTTGATACTAGTAAGTATAAAAGTTCTGTAAAATAATAAATTATAAACTGTACACTGTAGCCGATCATGCTGGGTACACTCCGGTGATGTTTATTTGCTTATACTAATATTGTTTGCAAAGAAAATGTTTTAGGAAGAAAATAAAGTAGAATGTTTGCTTCGAAAAGGTTAATGTAACTTGTACCTCATCCCTTTCCCTTTTAGAAGAGACACACATAAAGCCATTGTAACTATGGCTTAGTGCCACTTGCACCATTCACTAACCCGGGGTTAACCGGTTAAACCTAGAGTTACCATAGCACTACCATGGTTACCAGTACAATTTGACATTTGGTTACCAGTTTCACGGGTTAATCCCGGGTTAGTAGGATGGTGCAAGTGGCGCTTAGATTATTCAGTAACTATTAGCTGCGAAACTATACTTCGTTTTCAGGGTTCCGTATCTGAAAAGGAAAAAACGTATCCCTTATAGAATCACTTTTTTGTCCGTCCTTCCGTCCATCTGTCTGTCTGTCAAGACCCTTTATCTCGGGTACGCGTGGAGGTATCGAGTTGAAATTAAAACCATATACCTACTCAGGTTACAGTCCCTTGAAACTGTGTATAAATACTAAAAATCAAACTTCTAAGTTAACTTACAAAAAATAGAACACTAATCTGAAAAATCTATATTTGCATAATTTACCTTATTTACACCCGTTTTCATATTTTACACTGAGTGTCATTTAAAATGGATCAATTTTATGATAACAATGTCTAGACGAGTAATCTTGGGTCGCGTGTTATACTTCCATTAGCTGGAAAAATAAAAACTACGTGCATACCTTAGCAATCAAGTAGTTTTCTGTAATAGACGTTATAAGACGTTTACGTTCATTGCATGCTTTTGCAGTATCTTTTACCTTGAAAACTTAACCTTTATTTCAATGTTTATACCTACTCGTAAAAATGTTTCTTACTTTACCTATGGTCCAAATAAGCGTTACAACTTGCTTGTAAATTGTAAGCGTCTAAAAGAAATGCCGAAAGTAGGTATAAAGTTATCTTTCTAAGAAATATTTCTAACTTTTACTTGCAAATTAACCTTTTAATTAAATTTTAAAACATTTTTATTAAAATTAAGTTTTTTTAAAGCTACGCGAATATATACCTTACACTAGTGCAAATAAAGTAATAGTAGCCTAGCTACATAAAAGCCTCAGTCACGTCACGACTGTACCTTCCACGTGTTTTTAAAGTTAATGAATGATTTCTTCCTGTTTCTGTATGACATTAACTAATGACTGTACGTCATTAACTAATGACTGCTTTAAGATACGTACCTCCTACGACGTCGAGGAGACAATCAACTAAAGTGTTTTCTGTAAGTACCCATTTCTTGAGTTACAATTATTTTGGAAAATCCCTGTACTTACGCCTCTGCTTTTGTTAACATACCTACTTTAATATTAGTCTTTAATATTAGTTTATTACTTTTATATTTTATATTCCGACTGACCATCTAGCGACCTTCACCAAGGAGGAGTTTTGGCCGAAGGGTGTCAAGTTTCGGCGGTTCCGCGGCCGGCTCCCTGACACTGCGGGGTTGCGTAATGCATCGCAGCCATAATGTGATATGTAGTGTTTAGTTTTTTAAAGTTTAGTTATAAAATATATTTTTATATAATATCTATGCTAGTTTTAAGGTATTTATGTATGGGCCATTAGTTGCCTGAAATAAAGATTTTCATTCATTCATTAGCTTCACTCCGTATATATAAATTTGATTCAGTCTTGTAATTTAAATTGAACCACTTCCCGGTCGGTGTTTGATTTCTTGATTAGGAGTTAAGGTGACAGTCCATTTCCAACGACAGCAGCACTACCATTCATTTTGCTATGGAAATTGACAATAACACCGACGCGTTCGTACTAGTAGTACCTACAGCTGCGGTCAGAAATGGAATGTTACCCTTAGGAGTTGGAATTTGGCATACTTGGATAAGATAAGATAATTTATTGACCATGTAATATACTTACATTATATTTAGCACGTCATATATTGAAGAAGATTTAAAAATTATAATTATAAAATGTTGTAATATGTTCTTTTTCAAAATTAATTCACTAAACTCTTTTATAGAGTCTTACTTCCATAATCCGATTATGATGTCGTGGAACTGAACTATGAAGGTATGGATTTCTTATTCTTCGAAATAAATAATTTTAATTTTATTATATTTATTGTCATACAAATTTAACACTAACGATGGCACACTGTCATTGCAATGTCATGCAGAGTTAGCGTGGTATGACTCTACAAGCAACAAAATGAAAAAGTAAATGTCAGACCTTCTCAATTCATGGCGCAGGGTGAAATTCATATTTGGTACTACACGTAGGTATAGCACAATCTTTAATCTGGCAGCATCAGGTGCAGCGGTGCACCGTTGCAATAATCTGCTGCATTTGTGCGGCTGCGGCTCGGGAGGCGGGGATCAAGCGAGCTTGCGGATCTTCAGCGCATTACGGAGCTCAAAGATGTCCAGCTATATGGATGGCTTCTTTAAGTCGGGATTGTCGTATACTGGGTGACTTTGAAAAAGTGAATGTAATAATATTTTTATTTAATTTTGTTATTTTCAGGTAAGGTATATAAGGTAGGTAGGTTTGCCCGCAATGTTCGCGAACTTATTACTAACAAGATCAGCCACTTGCGAGCACACCAACGACAGCAACGGAGTTGACAGCAGTCGCCGTGGCCTAAGTCAGCCGTGGAGTCATTATATTTTCAGGTGTTTAATTTTTTAATAATTTTAATTGTAGTTTCATATGACATGAGTTATTAACTCGTCACTCAAAAAATCGATAGAAAATTTGTATTTATATTCAAAAATCATTGTGGGGAGTCACCGATGAAACGGTTTAAGTGTAGTTTTAGATTTAATGATACGAGTAGGTACCTACCTACATACTTTATTTACTTAAATTTGATTAGGACCAAAATTAATGCAATAAAATACTGTTTCATTATTTCACGAGGAGCTTAAAAATGTTGCTTCTTATTTCACATTCATTTGTTTTCTTGCCTTTGCGAAATAATTATAAAACAAGAGTAATGCCATGCCATTAAGCATTTTTGATTGGACGAAACCCCGAAATCCTAACTCCGATAGGGTATCACTTTAACCTTAATTACGGCGTATTTACTGAAAATATTGAGAATCCCGGGCTCGCACGGTCCGGGATCCCGGGGCCCGGGTAATTGATAATGAACCCGGGGCCGGAATAACGCCTTTATTTTTTCCTTATTTGGTTCGAATGTTCGGGTGTGAGGTGTTTATTGCGGAGTCGGGTAAATGAGGGGTTATGTGTACGGTGGGAATTGTTGAGAATGTATTTACCTTGTATCTGTGTCTTGGAAGGGAGCGGTTAAATGCGAATTTTATTAGTAAGAACGGTCATATAGTCTGGCAAACACAACTTGTCAGTCAGTAAGAACCAGGAAAACTATAATAATCCCTACTATTGGGTGCTAGTACTAGCTAAGACAAAAACAGTTTGATTCTCTGTCTTTGTTTGAAATAAGAGAGTCCTAGGCCAAACTATAGTTACGAAATAATAACAGCCTGTAAAACAATATGTAGGTACGTACTTTGTGCAATTTTGAAGTGGAGGCTAACGCAAATTGTAGTTTTCATTTTTATATTGAATGTTTACACGTTTTAATCAAGGGTAAAAGCCATAAAAAAATTCAAACTATTCAGGGATGACTTCAGCCGAGACGAAAAATATGAATAGAAAAAAAAAACCAGAAACATGTCTAATTTTCATTTACTTTCAGTTGTATCTCGTTACCCTGCATACGATAACAGTATAATTTTCGAATAACGAAACTAAAATAGTTCAGTTTCTGCCATTTTGGCTATGGAACCCTAATAAAAGAACTAACTTTTACTGCAGATTTTGTTTCTCAATTTACTCTCATTTTCTTATTTCGCTTTTAGATCATAAAAAAACAGTATGTTAGGTATTCATAACCTTTCCACCCTGTATGGGACGAGCCGCAGCTAAACTATGCCTCAAGCCTTTGGTATTAAGTGTATTATGTACGGAATCCCGAGAATACCGATACGAGGGGATCCCGCAAATATGTCTTTGTACCCGTTTTTACCCGGAGGTAAATATTATACACACTATTTAGATTATGAACGCTTAAGTATAAGTATCGGTACCAGTTAAGTACGGATATGATGGTCGTTCTTGTCTACGTGACGGTGTGATAAAATGGTGCGTCACTTTCTATCCCGCGGTGTTAAAAAGTGACAACACGTAGATAGATAAAACCATCCATAATACGCCTGCAGATTCTGATTTAACTATTTGTTACGGTTTCAAACTTGTTTTGACGCGACCTCGACGATCGTACACTAGCGTGCATCTCACGCACCACTTTCACCTCATTTCGCATGAACCGATCAGTGTAATTAAGTGATCTTAATAAGGTCGTGTCAAAATAACATCAAAACCGTTACCATTTTATTTTAGCATCTTCATCTTATTTCGATACGACCTTGGCCGTTATGTTAACACCACCACACCACTCCGCATAAGCGGCAAGTTATCGGCACTCTTTGCGATTTCTCTACTTTTCGCACTTGTATCGAAATGTAGGCTAGTATTTTACACGTACACCTCGCTCGCAGGTACCATCGCCCGCACTGTTAACCGACAGTTCGTAAACCTTATTACAAAAGGCATAAGACCCACCGGTGGACAGTTAAAAGTGTTGCTGTGTGTCCCTTGAATTGAACATTGTTCCGAGAAAAAATATTTTTGGAAAATATATTTATTTTACCTTTTTACGGTGCTGTGTTTTAAAGACAACACGTGTAAGATCACTTTGTCGCCCGTCCACTCGTTTGTCGCGACCCTTTTCTTTTGCAATTACACGGTCCCTTTTGCAGTTAAGTTCGGTTAAATTAGAACACGAGCTTAATTATGAAAAATATTTTTAGAGAACCACAATTTCGCCGGTAATGAAGCGTGAGCGGGGTAGGCCCAGGAGGAGGCGAGACCACTTTGACACCTTCCTTTACAACTGGCCGGAGAAAGCGCAAAATCGGGAGTTGTGGAGAACCAAGGGAGAGGCCTTTGCCCAGCAGTGGGACACTCAAATAGGCTAAGGAAAACAATTTCGCCTAAAACACGTGTATAAATACACATTTCAGTAGGGATCGTGTTTTATTTAATCTCTGGGAATAGGCTTTGACTCAGACTAATAACGCAGGCTTTGACATGAATTCCCTAGTTGGATGTAAATAGTTAACGGAAGGTAATTTTGTGCGTGTTGTTTAAATCTGCTCGTGTTTCTGTTTTCTTTTGTATTGTTTTCTTTTATTGAGGTGTGCAACAAAGATTATTGTATTGTAATTTTACTTTCAGCTGTAGGTACAGCTTTAAAAAAGTGGAAGGTATGAATGTGTATAAGGGCCCAGTTAGAAAATAAAGCTTTAACTAGAGTGTATTAATTTTATGGTGACCACAGGAAAGATGCATAGCACTAACTCATATTAAGAAAGTTTTTGACCCAGATCGGTGAAAACGTTATGTTTTCTAAAAATGACTTTTACGCTAACCATACAGTTTAGTGTTAAAGCAAGTTAAATAAACTAAACATTTCAATCTAAAAGCATTTTTAAAGTCTGCTTTCAACGTCTTGATTATCTTGTACGTTGAGTGTTTCGTTTCAAGTGTACTTTAAACCTAAACCAAATACCTGTAAACACTGTAAAATATCTACTTAGAGACATGACTGACCACTAATAGTTTGTATTTCCACGAATTAAGGTTGAAAACTGCTCAGTGAAATGTGTCAGCAGAATCCATAAACTAGCTCTAGTCTTTAACTGCCAAACGCTGTTTACGATGTATTTGGAAACGCGTTTCAAGTAAAAATGGACTTAGTGGCTGTTGACAGAAGGTTGGAATTTATTTGAAATGGAAGGTTTATACGTGACCCTTATCACTTTATTACTTCTGCTGTGCGAGACGCGTTTTCACGTGTCTCGGATATTATGTTCGGTTTGAGCTTTTAGAAGCTTAAGTGCAAGCTTATGTTACCACAATGTTATATTGAGTAAGTTTAGGTCAGATTTTAAGAACTAACTTTATAATGTAAAGCAAATTCAATTCCAAAAAAACCTGCCAAGTGCGTGTGTGTGTATTAAAATATATCTTATAGTATCCGAGTAAAAGGGCGGGCGTGGACATATGGATAGGCAGACAGACGGACAGACGGACGCAGCAGCCGTGTGTTTTATATTACCCGAACCATTTTTAACCACTATATTATTCAGAGCCCATTGTGTCCCACTGCAGGGCAAAGGCCTCCCCCCTCTTCCTCCACTCGTCTCTATTTAGTGCAATATCGTGCAGCCTCTCAAGAAGGAGTCCAAGTTATCCCGCCATCGCCGACGAGGCCTGCCGGCTCCCCGGTTAGACTCGTGGGGCTCCCACTCTGTGGTTAACTTGGCCCACAAGTCATCCGGCATTCGGCAGACATGACCAGCCCAGTCCCATTTTAACTTGGCCGCTTTCCGAGCTACGTCCATTAAACATACCACCACTATTTAACCACTATTAAACATTAACACATGAAACTTGGCTTATTATTAATGCCTTTTAGACAAACGAGAACTCAAAAATTTCATAAATGATAGAATGATATACGTCTAAATATCGATACTTTTATTACTTATTCACTGACACTACTACTAGCTGTACAGTCACCTGCAATAATATGTTACACAACGAAGGCCGCAAAAATATCTGACACGATCTTATTTGTAGAGCCATAAAAGCGTGTCACAAATTTTTACGGCCTTCGAAGAGTAACATATTATTGCAGGTGACTGTACCACTCTTGAAATTATTGTTAACCTGCCTTTGAACAATTGCCAGATAAAACTTGTATTTTATTTACTAAGAATTGAACAAACTTTCCTCAGAACAAAAAGAATGTCGTACATTCTACCCGACATAATTTGAAGAGTCTACATGAAACTTGGCAGTTATTCAGTTACTAACTATATACAACGAGAGCCAATTTACTTTGTGTTGAACTTGGCTTCTGTTTCACATAGGTACATTTTGTACATTATTAAAATACGCGCCCTTCCAGAGCACTTGCAGATATCTAAATAATTTTGAATAACTGAAGGTAGAACCTCGATATGCGAAACCTACATTTAAGTTCTTCACACGTTCTTCAAATGCTACAGTGTTTCTAGCAGCAGTTCCTATTTCTAATTCAAATAATTTTCGAACGCGAAGTGCGAGGAAGACACGGGGAGGTGTTTCACAGCTCACAGGCCAATTTGAACGAGCACCGTCTGTCTGGTCCGTTACTGTTGATGCTGAACGTACACTGATCTACTCCTGCAGGCGTATTATGGATAGCTTTATCCACGTGATAAAATAACTGTCACTTTTTAACACCGCGGGATAGAAAGGACGGATACCCACGCAGTCACGTAGACAAGAACAACCATCATATCCGTGCCTGTGTAAGACCCCTCCCTTCTGTTTCATCCCAGCAGCCCGTAATAAGCCGTAAACATAGGCCGCTACATTACTGTCTGCATCTAATAAATAATGAACAATTTAATTTGTTCCACCTTAATAAACGTTAACAAACTTCATTAATAAAGCCTGCAGTTTTAAGGGTCCGCGGGCAAATGAAATATTCACAAGTTTGATTATTTACTTGAAGTAAAGTCTTTTAATTCTTAAGAATTCCAGGAAGATAATTATAAAATATAGCTTCCCTAACTGTTTCAAGAAATGTAAATTGAGTCACGTGTCCCATTTCCAATTACTTGGAAAAACACCTTGAGACACATTTCGAGCTCACATCAAAATAATGTCATTTGGGTATTATTTGCCCATGCGTCTCGCTTGCATCAATACCAGATCTACATACATATTATACTAACAAGTCCATGAGAAATGCACGCACCAATGATAATAATATTTAGTAATAAATTTGTAAGTAAGAAAATTATTTCTAAACTTTTTTTGTCAACATATTATTGCCCCAGCCTGTAATAACATTACTTTACAAATAAAAGCACAATCTTCTTTACCCCGTCTGTACGGAACCCGCCCTATCACCCAGTTTTCTAACCGATTTTTAATGAAGGATTTCTCCGGTCCGCGGTATAACAAAAAACGCAGACCTAATGAAGGCAAAATGCTGCCGTTACGAGCCGTGATTAGTCTGGCCCGAGCCACGGTTTATGCATTTAGGGTTATTTATTGATAAACTGGCAAAGTGTAGAACACTTTTACGACCAGACCGACAAAGCAGGTGCATTGGATATTATAAAGAAAATTTTCAGCAGGTATTTCGATGCATATTGTGCGAGGTACTCGTAAATATAAAATGCCTTTATATATTTACTCTAAAATTTGAGTCAAGCAATTAAACCTATAACAAATACCTTACAGACCATACGTAATTTTTTTAAACTTGAAACTATTTAAACACAGTTTTGTTAGAACGGCATGGATTCGTTAAATCATCTGAACTTGTGCCTGCACTGACAAAGCTGGCTTGCCAGAGTAGGTATACAATACTTTCCAGGAATTGTTTTCTAAAACGGGGAAAGGGATATAACTGTAGGATATCAACGCAGAGGAAATCGCGAGCTGACCCTAGTTAATAAAGGGTAATTATACATTGTATACAATTAATACATATATACATTGTATACAAATAATATACAATGTATAATTACCCTTTATTAACTAGTTTGTATAATATACAACATTAAGTATTCCGTGTCCGCTTTGATGGTTACCTTCTCGTTTTAGTCTATTTTCTATTTATATTTAAGTGTTAGTTGCATATTCATATTTAGCCTTTTAGTTAATGCCGAGGCTTGATGTAAATGTATTCGGGCAGGTTTCGGAGCGCAAGTTTAGGAGCTAAGTGGAGCGAGGGGACAGACAGACGAGCCTGCTTATTGGAGTGAAGCTCGACCGGTCATTGGAAAACTAGTTTCAATTTAGAATTATTTAAGCTTATAAATAATGATTATGCGCTACAAGCCTCAATTAGCTATTACACTGTCATTTTGACTTATATATTCGTAAAAAACTGATAACTTAATAGTAGTAGCGGTTGACCAAAATCTGCTGTAAATGGTGTTAAAGATATGAAAATCGACACGATTAATCTTTAGGCCATTTGAATCAATTTGACCCATAGCACCAAAAAAAAAAAAACGGAAAGGAGTTATGACGTCATCTTTTTTTTGTATGGAAAAATAAAAAACATTGTTCAGAAACCTATCGTGTGTGGTATTAAATGAAAGGGCATTTTGAGCCGGTTCTAAAAATATATCACATTATTATATTTCCGTCACTTGCATTCAATAAAAATAAAAATACATGCCCATATACACATATATACAAGCCCAAACGGCCTCCTAGCCTAGTCGATAGTGACCCTGCCTATGAAGCCTAGATTGATAGATCACAATTTGTAATAATAAAAAAAAATAAAAAAATACTGAAACTAATTTTTTTCGAAATTAATTTCTTGGGGTTAGATATGAGGATATTGGGTATTACTCGAGGTATATTTTCCAAAAAATAATTCAACGGTTTCGTATCTGGAGGAACCCAAACTTGGTATGATTTGAAAATTATTTTTATCTTAATTGAATATAATAATGTGATATATTTTAAGAACCGGCTCAAAATGCCCTTTCATTTAATACCACACACGATAGGTTCCTGAACATTTTTTTTTTCCATACAAAAAAAAGATGACGTCATAACTCCTTTCCGTTTTTTTTTTGGTGTTACGGGTCAACTTGATTCAAATTGCCTAAAGATTAATCGTGCCGATTTTCATACCTTTAACACCATTTGCAGCTGATTCCCGAATTTCAGGCTGTACCGCTATCACTATAACTAATTGAGGCTTGTAAAGTTTTATGAATAAACACAAAAGGATTTCAATGTAAACATAATATGTTTTGCCACAAATTAATAAATTACGTTACTGAGTCATTTAAAAAAAAAATGAGTTAATGTAATGCTACTTTCCTGTGGACTTTCCTGTGGACGTCATAAAACAAATGGTCTTTAAATTCTAATTTTCTTCCTTCTTTCTTCAGGTCCTTAAAGGAATGTTCCAAACTTCTAATTATTAAAAGCTATAGTGTACCCAACGCCAGTTTTCCCAAACGTTATCGATCCTTGCACACTACCTACTTGGAATGTCTCTTCCTTACCACATGTACCATCGCCCGCACTGCTAACTGTACATCGGTAGACCTTGTGCCTTTTGTAATAAGGTCCACCGATCTACAGTTAGGAGTGTTGCTGTTAGTACTACTCGTAACAAAACGCGCGGTTATTTCGCAATGTTCCTGCTGTACCTTCTACAAAGGACTTGTATCAACGAGGCCGTGGGTCATCTCAAAGTGCTTTGCATACCGGCTGGCCACAACAGCGTAGATGGACCAACAGAGTGCATTATGTTAGCCTGTGTTGAGGGGATAAATCTAGTTGCATATATATATATAGAATAAATCATGTGATCACTGATCACCCATCATAGAAAATGTTGTGTCGGGCGCCCCGGCACGGACCCGAACCGTTCTAGGGTGATTCATCCTTTACAAAAGCCTTCTAACGGCTACCCCAGACTAGCGTCTTTTGAGCGTCGGCGTCTAGTAAGCGCTGTGGAAAATGGCATCGCTGCGCAGTTGCGCCAACGCCGTACGAGCAGCAGGCCAGCAGCCATAGAGTTGACTAGACGCCGACGCTCGGGAGACGCTAGTGGGGGGTGGCCCTAAAAGACTTTTCGACCAAATCGACGGGCGGGTATCAAATAACTGTTGTACAAAAAAAAAAACAACGGGTTGCACTCCGGGAGTGCCGACAGAAGTGAAAACTCAATGACTAGTCCAAAATGTCTGCAGCACTATGTATAATTGACCCATCCTCCTTTCTATTGAAAAACTTTAGTTCCGAAATTGCTGGCCAGTGAGCTTAAATTTGTAGCGTTAATTGTTTAAAATTCGAATAGAAATTGTAAAGTTACCTTGCAGACCTCGCATCTATTAAATATATTTGGTCATGACTCATGATATTTTGAGTTTTATTCACCAGTACTAGAGTTCACTTTTACTAGCGATTTCATCAAGATGTAGCTTTATTGAATTATATTGGAGTGATATAAAGTTAGAATGTAACTGTGTGATCCTCGTATTTCAGCCCGTACAAGATTAGAACATTGAGCTTTATTGCTTAATATAAAAGTCCAGTTTTAAATAATTGACCTGATTATGATACGTTATGACTAAAGTTCTTTTCTATTCTATTTTCTATTCTATTCTATTCTATTCTTGGTGAATAACATTGTCCGTCACATGGTCTAATAAAACATGGTCTTCCATTCCCAGAGTGACACGCGATTACGTCACAATAACATTGCCACTTTATTTCAACATAACATGTTACATGGGTACATTATACCTATGGTTAATAAGTTAAAATATTTCTTTATAATTTTATAATTTTCATTTATATGTATTTTAGCTTAAATTTTACAATAACACGTCATTTTTAATTACTCGTTAGCAATATCTTCCGATTCACGAAAGAAATTTCAGACTTTCGGGTAATTCTGTTTATACTACTGGCAACACAGGATAGCGCTGTGGACATTTGACAATTCGGATCTAGATAACTTCATGCCCTGACCGTCATCCTTGTCGAACGCGTGTTAATTGTTATTTCCTTCTCGCTCAGTGTCAGCAGTCGCAGTGTTTTCCAAACTTTTCACGTCGTAAGCTTGGTAATTAATGTGTAACTGTGAATTAGTTTTTTAAACGTTTGTCTTGTATAGATAAATAAAGTTTAATTTAATACATTAGATTTGTTTTATTTTACTATGTTTCTACATAAATAACTTAAAATTAATGCCGTTAAAATAATTTTCACCGTTGGTTAAAATTCTCCCACATTTCAAAGTTTGAGAACCTGTAAACAGCATGATGACGTAGGCGCGTGTCAGTTAGGTCATACGCGAATCTCGGAATGGAGTACCAGGCGGAGTATATTATTATACCATGGTCCGTCACATATAACATAAAGTCACGCAAGCGCCCTGCGCCGCCTACATGAAACAGCAGGCTCGGGCATACATTTTCGCCGTGCGGTAGAAAGAGAGGAGAGACGCCTTACGCGTTACGCCTTACGCTGTCTCGAGTTTATCATTTTTTCCCCACCTCAAAAAGTGCTCAGCGCCGCTAAAGAAGTTTTCACTTCAAAAAACACACTAGTTATCAGTTCTATTTTAACTCTGTACATATACTTACCTAAAGTATAGCTATCTAAACTAATATAGCTATACTTGCGTTATTATAATTATTATGGTAAATTCCGCTTTAGGTAGAAGGCTGCGGTCGCATATTTCAGATATATGCTATTCAAGTCATATTACGTGTTGTTCAAAATTATAGCGTAAAGGCGTAAAGTAAGACAGTAGGTGAAAATGATTATTTGTTTTTCCGATTTCATTTTTCAGACGTTTATCAATAATCGAACTTTGTACAAGTTATTTGAAAATCTTTTATATAGGAGCGTAATTGATCTCGTTGCTGTGTATATTTTTTAGTTTCTACTACAGTACATATTATAATAATATGCTATCATAACGAACTCCAATACAGCCAAGTCCGAGCCTATCATCATTGCGAAGGCTTCTTCTAAACTTCGCGAGCCCGGGTGAATAAATATTCATCGAGCAAATAACCCTCCTTCTACCCCTAACGCTTACCCATTAGGAATTGAATTAACATGACTCTTAATTTGAACCAAGAGCTAGGTATTTAATTCAAATTGTGAATTCAATAATTGAGGTGTATTAGAACTTCGTATGCGGGGTAATTTTAGAAAATGGAAAATATTTACTATACTAGAATTGAACAATAAAATCATACAAAAGGCGAACTTAATGCCTGAACTGAAAGGCATTCTCTACTAGTCAACCTTAAGGCAAAGCAGAGAGATAAATAAGAGTTAATATTTTTTTTAACTATTTGTTGTTCCAAAATTGGTCGAAGAACTTTGTACCTAAGTACCTATAGATTTTGTTATATACTCTTGTGAAGCGTTCTAGTACAAATTACACTTGAACAATAATTCAAAGAAACAAAGTACGGTTTTATCGTTCCATCAGTACAGCAACTTTATGATCGCCAATTGTATTTTATGTGGGAGTTTAACGCCGCAGCTGTTGCCGCTGTAAAGGTAACATTTCTTCGCATTAGCGGGGGCTTGTTTCACAGGTTTACTGATATTGCCTCGATGTCGTAGGTGTCTGTTCTTTGTTTTAATATGTGCTATTTTAAGGCAGTTTATGCGTTTTGCACGGTTCAGTACCTATGTAATAATGTCCAAACATAAAAAACATAACTTTAATGATAGAATTGCAAGCTGATTTAAGTATAAATTATTGACTTTTAATTTTTGGTTTCCGTCGTCATATTCCTATGAATTTAAAATAAAGAGAAATTGCAAATAATTGGGGTAAAACATTAATTTAAGTACGCAATTTCAGTAGTGCCCTATAAACTGAAATATATTATTATAACACAAGTGATGGCAAAGGCCGGATTCGAACCAGGGCGTTAGCTACGTAAGCTGAAGAGCTTACGTGACTAACGCCCTAGACTTCTACGCTACCCCGCCACAAGTCAGGTAGGTTAGGTAGTACCCGTGAAACTTGTTATCAAAATAAAAAAAATACAATGTTACCTCTTTAACCAACTGAAATTATCTACCTACTCTAATATTTGCTAAAAAGTTTGTCAAAAAGCGCCGCTAGCTCCCCTTTTGCTATCCTCAATACATACAACCAAATGAATATCCTTTTATTATCGACTTAAAGGGGTTCTTCCTAAGATTTAGTTTTATCATAGAGTTAAACCAACAGAAGTCTGCAACGATTTTGATAGCACACGCAGTGTAAAGTGTCATTTGTCATAATTTCATGGTAGTTTGACGTTTAAAATAATACTAGCACTGCTTGTGCTATCATAATCGTTGCAGACTTGTCTTGGTCTAACTCTAACACTATGCCCCATTTATTCTCAACACTCAAAAATTTCCTCAATTGACATTGTAGCATTGTCGGTCCTAAAAATAACAATTGGCAGAGCTTAAAAGGTGGCGTGTGTCCAGAAGTAATAATAGTTCCAATAGCTTGAATACTCATGGATCCTGCTGTTACAGGATGTTATAGGAGGTTAATTCTATTTTACGTCCCAGACGTCCCAGGTACCGCAGGGGCGATGCTGTTCAAGCGGATTTGCGTGATCTCCATGCCGATAACTGGCGGGAGATGGCACAGGATCGAGACAACTGGCGTGGACTCGTGTCGGAGGCCAACACTCATTTTGGGTCGCTGCGCCATTAAGTAAGTAATTATATTTTGACTATTTGTTATTATTTTGATATCTTGACGATCGTTTTGGTCATTGGTGCATCTGCAGGCCTTTCACTTCACGTCGTATGCACCAATCAGCGTGAGCGTTCTTAACATTGAAATGAATAGGTACTGAAAATTTACAAAACATCTGATGGTTTTATAACAGTTTTCCAGTAAATATTAGGCATTCAGTATGTACGACATCAATCTAGGTACAAGTAACGTACGTGCAAGACACTTAAAATGTCCCACACCCTAAATTTTATTTCCTAGAAATATAACTAAAGTATCAACTAGTAGAATTTGGTCGCCAAGCTAAGATCTTAAGCTAATGCAATAAATTAACGTTGGAGTTACAGAATCCCTACAAAATCGTCTGTCGATCCCGCGATAGATGAGTCTATCGATGCGTCGTCGATCACCCGCCACGCCATCTTGACGAAAGGCGATTAATCGTAGTCAACTCGACTTAGACCGATACGAGGCTTAGGTCCGCAAGTTGGGTACTTACAGAGTAGAACAGCGAGTGCACGAGTAGAAAACCACTGGAACCACTAAACGTTGGCTCATAACGCTGTTAATGTTGTGTTATGACTTACGTCAGTGCTTAGCGAAGATACGACTCCCATAAGGGGTTGCGTGGCCTATGGATGCTTTTAACTCGAGAGGCAAAAGCAAAAGGTGACATTCGGGTGGCAACTGCAGCAAGTGCAGCAATATTACTGATCCAAAGTCACCCTTATAACCTGAAGCCGTATAAAACCAAATATTATTTATTTGCCTCTCTATCGCTCGAATATGCAAGAGCTATATGTAGAAAGACAGATTCTTTTTAAACATCCTGGAGGGCAAGATTGAGGGGAAAAGACGCAGAGGAAGGCCCAGGCTCACATATCTCAGCCAAATAAAAGGTAGAGTTTCTGTCGTGTCGTACGAGGGAGTTAAAAGGCTGGCCCAAAAAAAAAAAGAGTGGCGATTACTCCACGATGATATGTAGAAAGCAGAGAACGAAATTTCGATTTTCTTTTTTAGCGGCAGGCCCTCTGTACCTTGCAATAAACCTTTGAAACCTTTTTATAATAAGTACCTGGTTGTGGGCAGCCAGGGCGTCCGTATTGGTTAAGTACTTAATCTCAATTTCAGTCAATTGTGTCTTTGTATTTTTGAAACCATAATAACCATTTACTTTTTCGGAAGACATATTTCAATAATATAGAACCCGGCCCAAATTTTTAAATGTCGATATTTTAATATTTCATGATTAAAATACAGTAGGTAGCTACATTCTTAACAGTTATTGCATATTTTAATTAATAAATATCATCATTAAGCTTTATGTCCCATTAATACTTACCGAACGTGTACGTTTTTCAATGACAGACCCTAAGTAAACTCGTAAACGTAACCATCTAATAAAATTCACCGAATTGGGTACCCTTACATTTCTGCCACCGCGACTTATAGGCCAATTCGAACGCACACTGACATCATTTGAATAATTTTATTTAGTTATCGTGCGTCTCGCCCGCGCCAAAACACGTATGGATAAGTACGAGTGAAATGCACGATAACTGAATGACATCAGTTAGATGTCACTCTGATATCAGCAGTGGACGTTTGAATTGTCCTGTTTGGAAATGTCAGAATTTAAATTGTTATTGTGTAGTACTTATGAAATTGAGGGTAAAATAATTGATTCTAAGACGTAATTAATTACTTTGTAGAATGTTACAGAAGACATTTGAATAATTAAATAAGTACGGTTGAAATATTAAGTTATTGTTTGTACAGCACCATAATTTATAAGTATGTATTATGATTTTAGGATAGCATATGATTATGATATAGCGTTTTTTTAATGTTTGTATCGTGTGTATATTTAGGTTAACAAAAATACAAGACACCACACGTTGGTGTGGCGAAAAATGTTGTGTTTCATTCGGTAGCAAAGTTTGTTCAACCCTTGCGCTTTGAAGCCCTCACAACGCTTTCACTTTTCGAACAATTCGCTACACTCGTGGTTCAATTTTAGAGTTTTTAGATTGTATTTCTTGCTTGGTTATCAACATTAGCACGAAGTGATAAACCAATAACTATTTTGTAGTACTTACAGTCGAGGAATTTAATTTCCGACCCATTTCGTACCTTATCACAGTGACAATCAATATGAAAGTCGCTAGAAACTTCGTACCTACCTACTACAAAACGTGTAGGAAATTAAATTCTTTGACAGTACGAGTAAGATGGATGAGACTCGGCTAGAACGCTTGTTTTTAGTAAATAATAGCTAAATAGTACCCCCTCTGTCACAGGTGTAAGCTGTTGGATGAACTAGGAAGTTTGCCAACGCGAGTCTAAACCGCTTAACCTACGTCGCACTTACCCCGTAACGCGGGGAATCTACTTAACTATGGCGATAATCGCTCTTTACCCTTCATGGCTTGTTGTTTCAGGATTTACAACTTTGTGTCAAGACATACATGCAATAGTGGTGGGGTTTTACATATGATTTTAACAGTCTATTTTTTTATTAATTTCCTACAACATATGCAAGTTTACAGTACTAGACCAAATCACTTATACATATCTACTATCTATTTCGAACTAGAAAACATTATTTCTAACAATATTAATTTTATACAGATTGTGTGTCAAATTGCTTGTATCATTTTATTGATTACTTCTTCTTCTCCTTTAAATACTTAAGTTAAAGAACCTGTACCACTTTCCTCGGAGGAATCACTGAATCCTGAGTCACAGGCTTTGTCCTAATAGTTCAGAAACAGAGGGTAAAAAAATATATTTTCAAAACTCAAGAAATTGAAATTCTAAATTTAGTTGCGGTTATTGGTGAAGATGTTTTATTGACACTAGCTTGTAATTAATTGTTTTAATTCTAACAATAATTATACAGGGTGGAACATTTCTAGAGACTGATGAGCTGAAAGGACAGTGTTATCTAAGTTATCTACAATCAAGTTATTATAATCGTAAAGCTGGATTAAAAAAAGTAAAACAAAATCATTAAAATGAAATATTTTTATATCAGTGACAACACTACAAAGTTATTTATATTTTAAATTGATAGTATCCACTTGATAGGGTTGAAACATAGAGATTTTTGCACTAATGTTTAACAAGCTGTATCTCAAAAATGGTTAGAAATATTAACATGATTAATAAGTGAAAAACAAAGTACGTAGCCTAAAGATTTCCCCGTTTGCGTAAAAGTCCTTCGTTCTGTTCCACCCGATAGATATGTGTCAACTTAGGTACCTTTCAAATTACCTCGGCAGGTATTAGGACTTTAGGAGATTCGAAACAGATTAGATTGATGCACAAAACAAATTACTGAAGCTTACTAGAAACGTGTGAATTATTCAATGCTTTCCTTTTTTTATATACCTTAGGGAGGCACATAGCGGCATTCACCGTAAGAATGTTCTATATTAGTGGCACCGGAATCTTATGTTATATTGAGGGTTACATATCAGAATACCGAAAACTGATTTACCTAATGTTGAATCACCTATGCTTGATTCACCTATTTTTAAATTACCTTTCGATCATTTTACCTAAACATTGACTGACCTAAGTTTATAATACCTAAGCTCAAATAACCTAATGGACGAAACACCTAATGCACGATATACCTAATGCACGTTTTACCTACTGCACGTTTCATCTAAAGCTATTATACCTAATGCACAAATCACCTATAGCTGATATACCTAATGGACGATACACCTAAAGCTGATATACCTAATGAACGATGTACCTAAACTTGATTTACCTAATGGACGAAATACCTAAAACTGTTAGACCTATCGCACGACATACCTAAAGTTGATATACTTCCTGAACGAATTACCTAATTTCGATATGCCTAATGCACGGAATACCTAAAGTCTATATACCTAGTACAAAATTCATATCATTTTGCCGAATGATCCAGTGGCAACTCCACCCAATAAATCGTATGATTTCCCAACCTTACAGTAGAAACTGTTTGGATAACAACTTAAAAATATACTTTAAGAAACGCTACTTTTTAGGTAGTACAATGATTTCGTAAGTCTAATACAAAATTAGTTAACTTATCAAAAACTTAATTTTTGTAAGTTAACATTATGACGATGAATAAAAGTCGGTTTTGGCACTGTTTGGTCGTAGTTAACCTAACACGCTCCTCCTCGCTTTGCTCGTCGTCGCACCTATCTCGACTCTGGCAAATGACTAAGCTAATTGAATGATTTGGCAAAAAAAATTATACTTATGTCCTAATGATATTCTACTAAACAATAATGATATTTTTGATTTTAGGTACATATTTCGTTCATTAAGTGCATCGACTTCAGGTATTTCGTGCATTAGGTGTATCAAATTTAGGTATTTCGTTCATTAGGTATGTTAACTTTAGGTAATGCGATCATTAGGTATACCGACTTTAGGTAATTCGTGCAGTAGGTATGTTAACTTTAGGCAATTCGATCATTAGGTATACCGAGTTTAGGTATTTCGTGCCTTAGGTATATCAACATTAGGTGTTTCGTGTATTAGGTATATTAGCTTTAGGTATTTCGAGTATTAGGTGTTTCAACTTTAGGTAAATCGAGCATAGGTATTCTGAGCTTAGGTAAACCAATTGTAGGTGAAACGTGCAATAGGTAATTCGTTCATTAGGTGTTATGAGCTTAGGTTAATTGATCATTAGGTATTTAAAAAAATAGGTGAAACGAGCATAGGTGATTCAACATTAGGTAAATCGATTTTCGGTATTCTGATATGTAACCATATTGAGAGTTCACCAGTAACTTCAAATACAGTACAAAGTAATTTAAGAAGCACAGACTGTGATTGGTTCAGACTGAACCGAATAACTTTTAACGAATGGAAGTTAGGCGAACTTCGCTTCGTTTTGAAGGGAACTAATGACTAACTATAACTGAATGTAAGTCTAAGCACAGACTAGTTAATATTCAAGACGGCCTACTTCTATAAAACACCGTGTTCATTCTAGTTTTTCCATATTTAGGTACTTTTTTACATTTTAGGTTAATACGTATAAAATTATTAAAATCTGTCACTGCTTCTATGAATTTTAAACGCAGATTCCGACTTTCTTGGCCACTGTCATATGCATAAAAATAAATTGACACAATAAAAGCATTTAGGCATATTCTTATTTAATGGCGCTATCCAGATTTAGAAATGCTTTAATTATTATTTTAATCAACGTATGTGACTATAACTGCAATTGTCCAATTTATCGGTTTGAAATTATAAATAGCAGTAGGGCGATAGTTTTCATACGCAAATAAACAAAATGTAAAAATAATATCTACGTATTTAATATTGTAATCTACAACATTGACGATTCTTGCGGCGTTGTATGGGGCTCTCAGTCTTCTTTACCTAAGTCTAAGTCAGGTTCTCGTGTGTCTAGAAATTTAGAAGTTTCTCCACTGAAATAACACTGGTCAGTGGTTGTAACTGTTTGCGAAGTATTTCAATAGCACTAGACGGGTTGAACACAGATTTAGTGTTTATTTAACTTATTTGTATTTGAAAGTCAGGAAAATCCCTAATTCTTATGCTCATATTAGCTAGCCCATATTTACGTAAAAATAAACAAAACTAAACTTCCGGCATCGCACAGCTCAATAATGGCATGAAACAGTACGAGTAGCTTATCAATTGCTAATGCCTACAGGATTGAACCCATCTCCCGAATCACCCTGTATATGACCCTGTATGTGATGTTCAAAATGAAGTGAGCGCACGGCGCAGATGGTCTTCATGAAAGTCAATGGATGCCGACACGAGAGCAAAGAATAAATTGCGGCGTTACACGTCCGAGTGGAAACTTTCATTTTAATTAAAGTGAAAGAGAATGTATATTTAGATATATTTTTTATAATTTTAGATTTTGATTTTGCGTCTATTTCATAATCATAAAAACATTAGCAAAATCACATATTTTACTGGATCCAGTGGCCCCCCTTTTGAAATAAGGGTGCGATTGCCCAAGTGTTAATCATTGACTAATTAATCATTAATTAGTGTTATTAAGTGGTATTTATGTATGGGCCATTAGTTGCCTGAAATAAAGATTTTCATTTCATTTCATTTCATTTCGTTTCATTTCATTTCATTAAGGTTTCCATTCGTAGATAGAAATATACACAAATATCCCAAAATCTTCCCACCTTGGCTTTCTTATTTAAGTCTAAAGGTGTTCGTAGTAAATGAATGGCCTAATTACTGTAGCATGTAGAACCTTATTACCCCCGTTATTTTAATGATCTCATAAGAGTAAGTTCTCACGCCAATTCCGTAATGAAACCCGGCCCGCGGGACAATGCCCGGATTGACTCCGGGATTCGAGACAACTCGCCTATTACCCGGGCCCGAGGTTCAAGCCACGAGCTTTCTTTTTTGGGCCAAATACTTTATTGATAGGTATGAGTCAAGATGTATGTGACTTTCCTGAAAACACCATGAAAAAAATGTTGTACTTTATCTTTATTTAACATGCCGAGAAAGATGTATGATTACGAGTAGTCTTAGAAAAATGTAACCTCATGTAACTTTCGTAATGTCCACAGAAAAGACACCGGTTTTCCCGAATGTTCTGACCCAGTTTAAAGATATGGGTGTTGGATCTACTCGTAATCCGAAATAACTAATAAAAGGAGAAATTTACCTTCGATTTTAATAGTTTATTATAAATATTCACTCGACATTTATACACAAAATCACAATATGATATGGTTGTAATTCCTAATTCAGATGGTTAGTTTATACGTATTGGTTGGTTTGATAGGTACCAATATGAACTAGCAACCTGAATCGGTTGAAACTTCATAGACCGCACTTCAAGCAGGCTTGTAAATAATGTTCCTAACGTGCATTAAGTGCCCGAACTTAAGTACCTACGTCGCTATACTGCTGTATAGAAAAGTGAATACTGATGTTAGGGAGCCAACTATATCTGCTTGGCAACTGTCCTTGAAATCTTGATCGTCTTTGGACCACAAAACAGCACTCACCTCTCTGAAGGAAATCCCTCTGAAACTGCACAGTGCACGGCGGCGAGTGGTGCGGCGGTAGAAAGCACATCAAATCCCTCTGAAACTGCACAGTGCACGGCGGCGAGTGGTGCGCCGGTAGAAAGCACATCAAATCCCTCTGAAACTGCACAGTGCACGGCGGCGAGTGGTGCGCCGGTAGAAAGCACATCAAATCCCTCTGAAACTGCACAGTGCACGGCGGCGAGTGGTGCGGCGGTAGAAAGCACATCAAATCCCTCTGAAACTGCACAGTGCACGGCGGCGAGTGGTGCGCCGGTACAAAGCACATCAAATCCCTCTGAAACTGCACAGTGCACGGCGGCGAGTGGTGCGGCGGTAGAAAGCACATCAAACCATTCTCACGATACAATCCTCTTCAAGCGACAGTTTGTCCTGTCCTTAGTCGCCTTAGATTTATAAAGTAAGGACGCTAAAAACGCTAAATTAAGAATTTCGCGCATATTTTATATTGCTGTTCCGCTCGCACAGTGGCATTGACCGTATTGATTGAGTACAAGATGCGTAAAATCTGAGACAATTTCGTGCTTCGAATTTGACAGGTAAACGAGATGGCGCTGTACAGCTCCATACATTTTGCGGTAACTTTGATTGTCAAAAGCTTACGTTTGACAATTCAGTGACCGCAAAACATATGGCGCAGAACAGCGCCATCTGTTTTCGATGTCAAACTAAGGGGCACATTTTTTTCTTAGACTTTACCTGTCTAATACAATCAATTCCCTTTGGTATAGGCATCATTGGCGAGACATCAATATAATTACGCGCGTGCAGGCAGGAACAGGCGGATCAATGTACGAAATTCTTCGCTCTTAGGTAGGGTGGCCCAAAAAACATTTTTTTTATTTTCCTACGGGGCACCCCCTTATTTTGTTACACTTATTATGCTGATAAAATACACCAAGTTTCGTAATTTTATCTCAACTACAAGGGGGTGCTATCCACTTTGAAAATTTTCAAAGTTGTATGAATACCAAAAAAAAAAAGTATTTATTATTCAGAATTTTATTTAAGTATCTGGTTTCACACTATTTGCACATGTGATTTATAAGTTTTTAAGTAGAAAAACATTATTATTTCTATTTTGTATAATTTTTCAAAAGTAATTTTTTTTGAATTTCACCTAAAAAAATCATAAAAAATAGAAATAAAAATATTTTTTTACTTAATTTCTTTTAAATCACACTTTTAAATAATGTGAAAACCACTACTTACATAAAAATCTAAAACATAATAACTTGATTTTTTTGGATTTCATACAACTTTGAAAAATTTCAAAGTGTTTGAGCACCCCCTTGTAGTTGAGATAAGATTACAAAACTGTAACAAAATGAGGGGGTGCCGCTTCTTCTAACTAGAGTTTGAATTTTTCCCATACAAACGTGAACCACCCTACTCTTAGGGTCTTTACTTTAGTTTAGATGTCGCTTATAAATTTGTCTCTGTCAGAAATCTCAGATCGCCGATAACTTGAACCAGTGGCCAGCAAGAAAGTAAAGCTGCTAACACACGGCTTTGTCCGCGACAATGCGCGGTTGTCGGCATTAGTCCCTCCCCCCCTTTACCGCCCTCCTCGGCCGTGGACCGTTTACAGAAGGTCTAATTCTAAATCTATCTGGATTGTTCTCTTTATTCGACCTAATGGGAGAATCGTATTATATAAGTTTTTGTCGAAGCGCATTGTGTATTGGAAGCATTTTACGATTGAACGACTGGATTTGTACGGAGTCAGTTCAAGATCCATGTGAGTTGATTAGTAGGTATTCAGCGTCATTAAATATCATTGATTTATTGTACAATTAAAATAACTATAAGACTGCTGTACTCATCTGAGACGTGGGTCCTTTACCGTAAGCATACGCGTACACTTGACAGATTCCACCTTAAATGCCTCCGAGACATTATGAATATCAAATGGACGGACCGGGTCAGAAACACAAACGTCCTGAGGCGCGCAAATGTCGGAGGCATTGAGGTGTATCTGATGAGGCGGCAGCTGCGGTGGTGTGGGCACGTGTCTCGGATGTCAGAAGACAGAGTGGCGAAGCGTATCTTCTTTTCAGAACTCCAGAATGGTAAGCGTAAAAGCGTTGGCCAGTACTTACGATATAAGGATGTTCTGAAAAGACATATGAAGAGATGCAAACTAGAGCCCTCTGACTGGGAGCGGAAGGCAGCGCAGCGGCCCGAATGGCGGCGCCTCATTCGTGATCGAGTTAGCGTTTTTGAGGCTGAACGCCGCACTGAGCTCGACAAAAAACGAGATGAGCTTAAGGCTCGGCCGCCAGCCTCAATTTCCTACAATTATATAGGTGGTGTGCTGACGTGCCCCTAAATGCGCTCGAATATTTAGCAAGAAGAGGGTATGTGAGCCACTTAAGGGCGCACCAGAGAGTGGATCAGCTACACTCTAATAACACGAGTTAAAAATTGCCTACTCCAGAGCACACAGTCGCTGTGGCCGAAATCGGTCAGGAGAGCATCAAATCAAAAAATAACTTTTATTAAAACCATAAACATAATTAAAATCAAACTGACAATAAAAGGTAACCTAAAATTAAAACTACCTACAAAACTAAAACTAATACCTAAAAAAATATATACAAATAAAACATAGCATGGGTGACCTAGCCCAACATGTATATATTAGGCTAGATCACCCAGGTCCGATCCCTGTGGAAGGGTTCCCATAAGGCTGTGGCTGCGTTCCCCCTTTGGATGGCTATGCCAATCCGTTGGGCGAGGAACGAGCCAGCCCTACGGTCCCCGGTGACCTCGGTGATTTTTTTCGTTAGCTCCCGGATTAGTTTGTGAGCGCTTGGGCACCACGGTCCCAGAGTTTCGACTGCAAATGCCGCAAATATATGCCGGTCAGTGAGCGCTATATATTTGCGGCATTTTGCCGCCTCAGCATTTTGCCGCTCTCAAAGATGTTGAACCGAGGTGGGACGGTGCCAGGGTGTCCACGCACGTTGCGTCCCAAATAAGGGGCCGTCCCATGCTCCAAGGAACAAGGGTCATTCCGTCGGGCCTCTTGCCATCGTCACGCGCGAGGCCAGGTGGCTCAAGAATGGCTGGAATGTTGGCGCTGACGAAGGCCCGACGGAGGATGTCGTTGAGGCAGGCATGGCGTGATAGGCGGCCGGCACTCTTATTTATTAATTTAATAACATATCATATCTATCTGCGTCTATTAGGTAGGTATATTAACAAGAATTTAATAGCGCATAAATTTTACAGTATACCTATCTTTAACAAATGAAAGTATAAATTATTGAATCTGGATGCTACTTTATTGGAAAGCACGCTTGAAAGAATTCAGTATCAAAATATGCAATCTTTTAGTCAAAAGAAAATAATCCTCGAATATCGAAACGCTTTATCCAACTTTTAAAACAAAGGTAAATTTCCACACAGAATACAATGCACCATTATCCCCGCGAAACAGAAATAGAGCAAACATCATTGAAACCGATCGGCTTCACAATAGCTCCGAATAATAAACCACCGATGAGCGCTGCAATTTAAAACTGCAAAATGACACAAGTAACTCGATTCTTGCCCCTTCTAAACAGAAAACACACGACTAACAACCATGTTACACAATCCACTGCTGCTTTTATGAAACATTACCTACAATGCTCCTGTACAACGAAGCAATGAATACGGCGTTAGTGTTTGGGATCGCAAAGGCGAGAGGAAGAGGAATTGAAAAGGAAGGCCCACAATAAAGTCGGGGTGAATTGTTGCGCGAAATTGACAAAGAGTAATGCGGGCTCACGTAGCTCGAGACAGGCTTCCAAATAATGACGGAAAAGTCGGGATTTTAATTGAAGCAATTATTTTACTGATACTTCGTATGTATATTGAATCCAGTGTAGGAGACAAAATTATGTGAATTCTAGTGCATATGTTGCCATGAAAACCCGTGTTCAGTGAAAAAGCGTTTTCCTAGATAAAAATAGTTTTCGCAAGGTGCCATTGTAAAATGAAAACTAGTTTTCGCAAAGCGCCTTGGTGAAAACTAATTTTGACTAAACGATACACATAATACAAACGAAGCTTTTTTTTCTTTCTTAATAAAGCCTGTAGGTACTTGCAATGCAAACGTAATAACAGGATCATCGCTGAAAAGCTTTTTTAAGTCATATTTTCTTTTTACAGGTTTTAATCCTCAGAATGCCTTATTCTGTATCCCTTCGAAATCGTTTGAAAAGTCAATTTAAATGTATTTTTTGCTTGCCATTTAAAATATACTATAAAATCAGTAAATGTTTTGCGAAATGCGAATGCCTACGGAACATTAAGGGTATTTAAAATCCTTTTATCACCAAATCGATCTGAGAGCCCACTATATCCCGGCAACAGTCATTATTCCACGCGATCGCTCACGCCACAAAGGAGGGCATTTGCTGCAGTGACGACTAGCGATGTGCTCGGGATTTTCCCGACTCAGCCAAAATATTAAAAAATCCCAAGAACGCTGAAATATTTGCTTGTCCACTTTGGCAATTATTTAAAAATTAGGAATATTAATTTCACCCTAAAAACTTTTTTTTTTTTAATTTTTTTGGGAAATGAGCTAGTACTAACAGGTGTACTATTAAAAAAAATCAACAGTTTTACTTTATATACTTACCTCTGTCTCTTATCTTTTATCTTTAAGTATATATTATGTACAAACTGAAGAAAATTATTTTATTAAATCAAATATCGTATTTATATCGTATCATCGGAATGCGCCTCCTAGCCTTTCTTTGTCGACTCTTGTTGCAGTCTTTTCATATTGCAAAGCCTTTTATTTAACTTTTTAAGTGTGTTTATGTATTGTTGAAGAGCCGTTCATTGTTCGGATTCTCTTTAAATTGCGACTGAATAGTCTTAAATTGAGTCTGAACTGCTTAAAGCGTCAGGTGGAGTTGTTTTTGAGACTAATTGATGTTCTTGGAGAGTTCTCGAAGTTAATAGTGTTCGTAACTTTTCACTTTTGGTTCACAATCCTTCCCGCTAGTTATCGGGATAATTATTCAGTACTGAAAATGCTTGAAAATGGTGTAACGTGCTGTAATACAAGATATCTATGACTTTATTAAGATGCCACTGTACCTATCTGTCAATTTCCATGATAAAATGAGTATCTTTTGCCGCCGCATTACTATCCCGATTATAACGTTCAATCGGTCACCCATTTTATCATGGAAATTGACAGATAGGTACAGTGGCATCTTTATAAAGTCATAGATACCCATTATTACAGCCCGTTACACCATTTTCAAGGTGCACACTCCCTTAAGGTGACAGTCCATTTCCAACGACAGCAGCACTACCATTAATTTTACTATTGAAATTGACAATAACATCGACGCGTTTGTACTAGTAGTGCAGCTGCGGTCAGAAATGGAATGTTACCCTTAAGGTCAAAACAGTAAAGCGGCAAGACGATAATAATACAGGGTGATTCAGGAGACGTGAGCAGGACTTACACTGCGCATATCGTTCATTATAAGCAACTGTTTCGTATCAGTATTAGTGAGGTTAACATTAATTTTCTAGTCATGTTGAAAAAACAAGTTATTAATTTTTTTACGACATGCATGGTCACCCGAAAATTGGAATACTAAACTACCGATATTTTGTGTCAAATTGAATGTCATTACTGTCATCATGGTCTGGTTACTTTTGAAAACTCGTATCTCACTCAAGTTTGACAGTTTATTTTCTTCGTAATCAAAATGCCATTACGGTTAAAGAGGTTTTATGTTTATTAATTAGGTCCGGTAGGGTGACCATGATTGTTGAGAATTAAATTTGCCCTCACCAAAAAGTTAAAAAATAGGAAAAAGTGTTGTTGTTTCTCCTAAATACGACGGTGATCGATCAATTATCAGTTACTGAGTGTGCAGGATTAGTCCTGCTCACGTCTCATGAATCATCCTGTATAGACGTAGGTAACACTGTCAACGCAATTATTTAATGTTTAAAATGCGTACCTAACCCTTTTTCGTGTGAAATTGAACTTTTATTATTTGTTACAGCTTCCTGGCGCTGTTCCGATTTTTTGCCATGGCTCATGAGAACCTGGGGTCTGGTTGGCAACTAGTTTTTACGAAAACGACTGCCTTCTGACCTCCCAATATAATCCAGAGGGAAAACATTGCCTTATTAGAATTAGTATAATAGAGTATGAGTATCAAATGATATATCGTACATAAGTTCCGAAAAACACATCAATTGGTACGAGCCAGGGTTTGAACCCGTCACCTCTGAATTGAAGATCGTATGCTCTAACGGCTTTTACCGCTAGACTTACAACGCTTCAACAACTTTGTTACATTTGATTCTTCTTGAATTGTATGACCTACATACATTGTACATTGTTAAGATCATATTACCTTTCTCTTATTTGGCTCCATCAGAGCGTAATACCTTCTAAAATACTTCGCAATTTTACACCGTAAAAGGAATAAAGCAAATCTTTGAATACGCAAAATTGAATACGAAAGTATGCTCATATTTCTATGATGATCAAACGACGAAACTTACCCTTCAATTTACGAACCTTCCAAAAGGATTCGCGAATACCATCTAACATTAAGATATTCGAAAATAACTGGTAAGATATTTCTCAATGTATCCAGGAATCCTCTCAAAGTGAATGAAATTTAAGTGAGCAGTAATATAAATTAAAGGGCCTTAACAATAGACCCTGCTCAAGGCGTTATTAGCAAATAATAAACAACTTTAGTAATGTAGAGGCTCACCTGCGCCGCGCAGTTAGGGATTCTACCGTGATGAAGGCAAAGGTAAAGGCCAGATCACACCGGATGCGTATGTAGGTATATAAATAGCATGTACCTACTCACATCGTGTTATGAAGCATTTATGAGGTATATCACGAAATCACGCATAGATGCAATTTTTATCCACAATGCAGAAGGGTGTTATTTATAAGTTTGATCACGGTTATAAGTTTAAGCTGTTTAACCGATTTGGATGGATGAATGTCAATTCTTAGATATGTTATAGCATGAACATACTTACTTTAGTCATTGATGTAAATCATCGTATCAGTCCTTTATAACCCACTGCTGAGCATAGGCCTCTATGCTCATATTGATGTCATATTGATGTAATATATTTTACTATTTAAGCGTATTAATTTTGCATAATAATATTTTTCAACTAAATAAAATGTATCTCATCCTTTTTTATCAATATTTGTTCATGTTCATCTCTTCTCTAATATCAAATAGTTGATCCGCTGAATTTGGAAGTGGTTACAGGGTGTATTCCTATTTGTCCCGGCCCCATGTGACCGCCGCTTTACAAGAGACGGAGACACATGGGAATGATTTATACGAAGTGCTTATTCCTAGTACCTGGTGGGGGCAATACCGGATACAGTCGAAATCAGCATGTAATCTACACCAACGCGTGCTGTGTGCACCGGCCTTTAGGTGTATGTCCGGAGAACGGCACCGGGAGGTCAAACGAACATGGCATCTAGATTTATGTTTCCTGTGTATTAGAATTACGTAATTTACGAAACGAAAGTAAGAATGTTTATACGTCTTAATTAGAAGCTCTTTATTTAGGAGTCCAAATGCAGAGATAGAAAGAATGTTTATCTATCTTACTGTAATTATTGAATTAAATAAAATATTCTAACGAACTGAGGACCTTAACGACGAAAACAGACAAATTTTACGAGTTAACTACATTTTAAATTAGATCAACAATCTCAACGATGTTAATAAATTTTTTTAATTTAAAATAGACCTCCAAAATAATTATAAAGACCGTATCGTTAAGTATAGGGACAGATAAAACCTGGTCTAACTATGGCATGTGTATTATTTTGTATTACTATGTTCTAAGAGTTTGATCTGAGGGTATTTTTAACCTATATCTGATTTTGACATATTTTTTATTTTAGGGACTTTATGATGCTTTTAGATTTTATAATACCGTATAGCAAATATAGTCCGGACAAGCCTATCGAGCTGAATTTGAGACTATTTCACCGACTCTTTGGTACGATTTAAATTAATAAAAGGTTAATAGGCTGCCAAAACATCTTATCTAAGTGTCCTCTTCATGATTGCTCAATTGAGCAGCTGCGGAATAAATGTGGTGAATTTTTATTTTTACATAAAATCGATTTTTCATCCCACATTTTGAAATGGCTGCTATTTAACTGATCACCAGATTTAGTAAAATTTAATACCAAAAAAATCTACTTTACCACCCTAAAATAATAAATGATCACCAAAATTATAACACCATTTTAATGTGAAATGATTACCAATTTTATTACATTTTACTATCCTATTAAAGGAAATGACACCAAACTAATCATTATTAACCCAAAAATTGTAAATGATTACCAAATTTCAAACCCCATTTTAATGTGAAATGATAACCAAATTTTTTGATCTTGCTATCCTATTCAATAAAATGACACCAAAATAATAATTGTAAACCCAAAAATAGTAAATGACCACCAAAATTAGAACTCCATTTTAATGTAAAATTATAACCAAATTTTTAAATCTTGCTATCCTATTAAAAGCAAATGACTTCAAAATAATCATTGTAAACCCAAAAAGAGTAAATGACCACCAAAATTGTAACCACATTATAATTAAAAATGTGTAAATATTTAATATATCGTTATCCTATTAAATTAATTAATCCACTTCGTCACCTTTTTCTAACCTAACCTACTTTTCTATTAGCATTTCGTTTCTGTATGGTTCGCAGTTCAAACCTAACCTAACCCACTTTTCTAGTAGTATTTCTTTTCTGTAAGGGTCGCAGTTCAAACCTAACCTAACCCACTTTTCTAGTAGCATTTCGTTTCTGTAAGGGTCGCAGTTCAAACTTAACCTAACCCACTTTTCTAGTAGCATTTCGTTTCTGTATGGGTTGCAGTTCAAACCTAACCTTACCCACTTTTCTAGTAGCATTTCGTTTCTGTATGAGTTGCAGTTCAAACCTAACCTAATAACCCACTTTTCTAGTAGAATTTCGTTTCTGTATGGGTCGCAGTTCAAACCTAACCTAACCCACCTTTCTAGTAGCATTTCGTTTCTGTAAGGGTCGCAGTTCAAACCTAACCTAACCCACTTTTCTAGTAGCATTTCTTTTCTGTAAGGGTCGCAGTTCAAACCTAACCTAACCCACTTTTCTAGTAGCATTTCTTTTCTGCAAGGGTCGTAGTTCAAACCTAACCTAACCCACTTTCCTAGTAGCATTTCTTTTCTGTAAGGGTCACAGTTCAAATCTAACTTAACCAACTTTTCTAGTAGCATTTAGTTTCTGTAAGGGTCGCCAACCGAGCCCACTTAACTGATAGCAGTTCAAACCTAGCCTAACTTACTTTTCTAGTAGCATTTCAGTATGCTACTAGAAAAGTAGGTTAGGTAAGGTAGGTAGGTATGCGGTGCGGGGTACGGGGGGTTGAGCGGGAGGGGCTAGTAATTTTGGCAACATTTTACTTTATTTGGTAATATGTATACATTTTTTGGTAATCGTAGTGGTTTATTTAGGTGAAAATATCGCATTAATTTGGTCTTCAAGATTTGGTGATCATTAATGATTTTTGGTGATCATTCAATATATTTGGTATTCGAATACAATTTGAAGTGCAGTCGTAATTAAAACGGTGGTACTTTTGTAATTTTAGGCCTTATTTTTTTGGTGTTCAGTATTTTTTTTGGTAAGCATGTTTTTTTTTATTTAGGGTACCAAAGTATTTTTTGGTGGTCATTATATTTGTAGCCTTTTGGCTTCCCTTCA
Organism: Cydia splendana; assembly: GCF_910591565.1. Taxonomy (NCBI): domain Eukaryota; kingdom Metazoa; phylum Arthropoda; class Insecta; order Lepidoptera; family Tortricidae; genus Cydia; species Cydia splendana. Next base: position 360,855 of record NC_085973.1, on the reverse strand, counting down.
ATTTCTGATGCAAGCGAAATGACGGAGACAGCTAGAAGAATAAGCTAAAAACCAAAGCCTAACGGACATTCATAGCGTTGATCCATCGCTAGAACGGGTCGATAGAAACGCTTCAGGATAGTTATATTTGTCGGAGCGTGACTCCAGAAGGACGTATTGCAGCGTTACAATAAAGATTTGAACATTTCATGTGATCTTTTATTTTACAACAAATCAGTTTGCACCTGAATAGCAATTAGTTCTTTTTATCATTTAGTACTGAGATATAGTAGGCGCTAGTATGGTTAACGAGTCCGAATGCTTATCTCATGCACTAGTAGCATACTAATTTAGCTGTGAAGTAATACATTGAGGTACTAGTTATGCCCACTGCCGTCGCCCGTGCCTCCGTCATAATAGATATCAGAGTTGTCGTAAGTAACATGCCATATTTTCTAAAAGGCCACCATGCACAGATCCTAAACTTTTTTTTTAACGAAAAGAAATGATTAGACTACTTATGTCCAGATGTTTCACTATACGAATCATGTGTAATTGCTGTTTACATACTACGATTTTTTTTTGTGTGATATTGTCTTGTTCGCAAACCGCAAATTTTCTTATACTATTTGTCAACAGTCGTTATTGTTACTCGAGAGGATTGGGTAAATTTCGTTCAAACCACTCCGCTTTACGTCGAGCTCCCAGGATGAAATGTGTTCCTTATTAAAGCCTAATTGTCCCCATACTTAACGATACGGTCTTTACCTACCTCTAACAATTTTTCGAGAAAATCAAACTGTAAAGGATAAAATATTTTACAACACTTCTCAGAAAGCTCCAAGAAAAGTCAAGTAGTTAATTAAAAATAGAATAAGCCGGGTGATCGCATAAAATACCTATCCTGTCACTCCCACGTGAGGAAAATCTCATTTATTACGAATACTTCAGTTCCGTAAGCAGGGTTAATAACAATAATGACGTCTGCGACGGTATTAATAAGCACCGAAAAGGCTATTTTTAGCTAGCTGAAAAGAGGTATAAAATAGCATATTATATTTAAGTAGGTACCATGTAAGTAATTACTTTCGAATTAATATGTATTTATACTGCCAAACATTATTTGCAATCCTTTTATTTATATTCATATGTCGTCAAAATATTATTTAAACAAATATTTACTAAACATAATTTGTAACATTTTATACATATAGATTGGTAATTGTAATAACTATTTACTTTATTAACTTTATTAAAGTAAAGTATAATCTAAGTTTAAGTAGGTATACTCTATTTTGAACTCGACAAACTCATTAATTAAAACTGTATGTTCAAATTCAAGTTCAAATATACTTTATTCATGTAGGCCTAGCAACTAGCACTCATGAAAAGTACGTAATTATATTATACTAGACGGGCCCGCAGCTCCGCTCGCGTAAATGAAATAAAGAGTTTGTCTTATGTTTAGTTAAATACCGACATTATTATGTATCCCTGCCAGAGTTTATAACTGTGATAAGGATTTCTTATTTGTCAAGTAGGTAGCCGTTATTTGGATAACTTAATTCGAAAATTTCTTATAACGTACGTAGGTATTTATTTAAAACTTGTTTTAACATAAAATTATTACTTATTGTTGTAAACCTAGTTGCAAAAACGTTCATTAGATTACTTATTTTCCGCTTTAAGCCACGAATATGGACGACCACCACCCATAAATCGCCTTTTCATACAAACGTAGGTAGTCCCCATTTCCCTTTCTGGATCTTAACATTACTACGGCTAAGGTGACGCAACGATTCAAAGGACTCACCGCCTCCGATACCAGATCACGTCATGTTTCTTGCGATCTTGCGATAGCTCTCGCCATCTGGCGTCTCCCATTTTGTTGTCCCAAGTACGCTCGTCTCCCATTCTATAACTTTGTATTTTTGGCTCATCTCGGCAGCCCTTTCCCTGGACGAATGACAATGTTTGCCGAGCCATGAAAATCAATCTGAATAATAATAACTCATAAAGAAATTTAAAACAATAAAATACAAATTATTAACACGATAACCATACGATAATATTAATTTGATTGATATGTCATAAATGGCATAATTCACTCGTATGGGCTATGGAGTAAGGTTGAGGTTGGCAGCACTTTTTATTTTACTTCGTGTAAAAAAACTCAGAAATACCTGTATACCAACATGACAAACATAATTTAGTTTACTTTAACTTACGGATTATTTGGTCTAATCTGTAGCACCGCCAAACGAAAGCAACCGACAGTTCCCGAGAAATGGTCGAAGTCGTAAAATGAAGATTGTTATGAAAATTTCTCTTCCTTATTATAAATTAAATACGCATCGAAAGCGATAGTTTTTATGTTCTAGTTTTATTCTCATTTTATGTAGATAATAGATTTAAACAGTTTTTTCTTAGCATACGTGCGTTGTATTCGAGATACGTGTCAAAAACTTTTTTAGAAATTTGTAAGGCGCCATCTCTCTTCTTCGCTCGTTTTTTATCCCGTTCTGGTTTTTCAATTTTATATTATTATATATATATATATATGTTATCTTAAGCTAATTCAATTTATTGATGTTAGTATTATTCCATAACTAAGTAATAAGCCAACGTTTCAGTTTTGTTTTAAAACATATTAATAAAAACGAAAAAAACTTCTGCCGAGTTATTGATACGATTCACTTACGCGCACCAAAGTACAAAAAAATAAAAGTTAAAATTATTTAATATAGAAAATCCTGTAAGAGTAATGCCCCGACCGAGATAGTAACCTAGAATTATCAGATTTATTATAAACAACGCTGTATAACTTAAACAGAACGCGGTAAGTGGTTTTGTATCGCGTTCTTAAGTTCATAACGTTGTAGCTTAAACAAAGAAGTGCATTTTCACATGCATAACGCGCGTAAAGCCTGCCGTGCGGTGTGAAATAGAAAACCGCGGAACAGAGCGATCCTCTTACCAAAGCGGTGCCTTGAGCGTGTATTTAGGTGTCCGTGCCTTCGCTTGAACCACATTACGAGATAACACCCTTGTAACTCAGCCCTAATCAAGCGAATTCATCAACTAGTAGCGCCATCTATCGCGCTACCCAAGTACTAATGTCGACCGGTTGCCAGCGCTCGGCTGCTTTCTCTTCAGTACGCTTTTGTAACTCAGCCGAGCAACACATTTACAAAGCAAGTTTAAAAAGATCAAGAAATTTAAATCGTAAAGATATTTTGAAAACCTCCGACTTCGTGACATTCCGCTCGGTGCCCATGGCCCAGCGACGAGACGCAGTGACCTTCCTACAGGCACCGTCATAAAAAGTACACGGGTACTTACGCCTTATGGCTTCGTCCTGTGGGACAACAAGCGTCGTCCCGTGAGACGACATGGCGTCGTCCCGTGAGACGACGAGCGTCGTCCCGTGAGACGACGAGCGTCGTCCCGTGAGACGACAAGGCGTCGTCCCGTGAGACGACAAGGCGTCGTCCCGTGAGACGACATGGCGTCGACCCGTGAGACGACATGGCGTCGTCCCGTAAGACGACATGGCGTCAACCCGTGAGACGACAAGGCGTCGTCCCGTGAAACGACAAGGCGTCGTCCCGTGAGACGACAAGACATCGTCCCGTGAGACGACAAGGCGTCGTCCCGTGAGACGACATGGCGTCGTCCCGTGGTATCGTCCTGACACACGACTTGGTATTGTCCTGACAGACGACATGGCAGCGTCTTGTAAGACGACGAGCATCGTCTCGTTAAAAGACCTTGTTACATTCCGCTCAGTGCCCGTGGCCCAGCGATGAGACTAAGTGAGCTCTTATAGCCATCATCATAAAAAGAATACCTACGGGTATAAATGGCACACAGCGTCGTCCCGTTGGACGACAAGCGTCGTTGCGTGAGACGACATAGCGTAGTCCCGTGAGATGACATGACATCGTCCTGTGGGACATCAAGCGTCGTCCTGTAAAACAATAAGGCGTCATCCTGTGATACGACAGGCATCGCGATGAGTTACGTCATCATGTGAGAAGACGTTGCGTTGCATTGTTTCATAAGACTACATTTTGTCGTATCGTGAGACATTAATGCGTCGTCCTATGAGATGATATCGCATCGTCCTCTGAAATGACATTGAAATGATGTTGTCTTGTTAAACAAAAACCGTTGTCTCATGGTCTACCATTAATACGGTAGCGGACGTCTTATTGGTCGCTTTATCGTTCGATGTCTGCACAGTCGGCCTCGCATTTAAGATCTGCATGGTCATGAACCAATGCACGACTTAGTGGGCGTTATCATCATTGTAGCCGACCAAATGGTGTGTCACCTTTTAGAACGACGAGCAGCAGAATTGCTATTAGCGGGTTTGGCGCGAAATTGATAACGAAATGCAGTTACAGTAATTGTCTCAACCTGCCAAGAAAAAGGAAGGTTTCCGTCTTGGTCGTGTACAAATGTTGGTCTGGGTCGATAACAAACAATTCCCGTGAGATACCAAACAAACCAAAAATATACATTCTGAGGATCCTAAACTGTATGACTAACCGGCCATGAAAAATAGCAGCTAAGAAACTGTGAAAAGGGAAAAGTACAAAGTGAAAAACCTTGTGTTATACTTTGCCCAACTAGATCCTATACCAAAAAGAGAGAGGGGGAGGCAAGAAAATTGACGTTAGCCTTAAAGAAGGAAAGAAAACTAAAACTCTCTCTTCTGAATAGGAATACCAATACAAGTATAATGCCAATTCATTTACGGCTCTGTCATAGGCTAACAAGAGATATCTCTTTATTGCGGCTCTAAACCTGAAAAGAATAGAGTTTATGATACTCATATATATTAGTGAAAAATCATCGCACTAAATCCCTCTTTTGAATGATGAATGACTAGTCAGGTTAATAGTGTCTTTGGGAATACTGAAGCATTTCCTGTATACTCTCTAAATATTGACCATTAGCTAAAAAATTGCGGCCTGTTACAAAGAGAAATCTTTTACTTACTTTAAATCGTCTACTATGTAGCTGTGAAACAGAGACCACTGAACTAAGACTAACACGTAGAAAACAGCAAGTACCTTCAATCGCATTCCGTCCAATAGACCGAACTGACAAAGGCATTTATAATGTAATTAGTGCTCTATTCACATCAGTCAGGTAGAAACTTGGGAAATTAGGTTCATAATTCAAGTAACAAGCTCCACTTCGGAAGATTATCTAAGCAGCGGGTTGTAAATCGACCTGCCGTTGGTATAACAATCATACATCATAAAACGTTGACCATAAATGTTACATAGTTCAATTTCAAAGGAAATGAACTCTTACTGGTAATATAACTATCGGAAACAGACGGTATTTGTAGGAGGTGCTTTCACAGAATGTCTAAAAGGACCAACTAGTAAAATATTAAATTAGTATGGCAATCTGCATAGTTACCCATGATTGTTCAATAGGTGAAACATCGGTTTCTTTAGTGGTAAATGTTATGCCTATGTAGAAGATGAGGCGGCCCTTCAAGCTATGTACATAAATAAAGAATTTATGAAAATATTTTTCGGTAGTTTAGTTAGAGTGGAGTTACTGATTCTGTTTCGAAAAATCGCGAATTGAATTAGAGGTGAAGCCGCCTAAGAGAACTAAGCTGTCGAACCAATAGCCACGGTCCACGGCTTTACATCTAAACGATGATTGTTTAATTTCTCCAAATAGACAAATTAAAATGAAGTCACTTCAGAAACTTTGAAACCATGTGGACTGCGGGGCAAGCCAACGTACATACAAACGTACAACGTACGTAAACGTACACACATGCGTAATATGTAGAAAATATTTGCAGGCAGTCACCGATAGCAGATACCGGATTCTGAAAGAACACGGATCAGAAATATCCTTCTTTCGATTTCCATATGAGAGGTTTCCTTTGCAGATAAGGAAGTACTCACGTGATTTTATAAAAGAACAACAACATACGGTGGTTCAGGAAAAAATGCAAGATCTAAGCGAAATATGATCCCAGTAGTGACTCATGACAGTCATGACTACAAATATGTTCGCCGGTTAAATAGAGCCTGCAATTTACTCTGAAAATCAACACTAGTTCTGCTGTCATTGCCAGATCTAAGTACAATAAGCTTAGCTGAAAGGTAGTAGTCCAAGGTTTACAGCATACTGTTGTAACAGGTCTCGTAGGGCATGTAATTGGAAACGTCATCGTCAATGCAATTAATTAGAGTTCCAGGTGTAGTACCCTACAAAATCATCGTGTCTTGGTTATAGGGCAGATGCGCTGCTAATCGAATTACAGCATTAGTTGTGAAGACAACTACAATTCATATATTTATATATTCATGATAATAAGCTTATATCATTAAATACAGTAAATATGAGATGTCAGTAGACATATATCAACGTTACGTCAGGCGTAGCTCACTCCGCGATTTCGTCGCGTCGCTACAAGTACATGCGGCCCACACCAATTTTGGTGTCTAGCACTAGTAGTTGCCGCGCACCGCTATGGAACAGACGCCTGCTCGCGCTTGCGCCACCTTGCGGTCATAATCTGTCGTAATAGTACATACTATTATTTATTCTATGATTACGTCAAGGTAGTGACATGAATATAATATGTCGCAGAAAGGCCTAGATCATCAAATAATTGTTTATTTGTGGGCATCATGATGCCTAATTAACCCTAGGGTTCCCTCAAGATCATCAAATGATACACAACTTGATTGCACGAAAGCCAATAAACAACATACAACGTCCTTGTATTGCTAAATTTCTAATCAAAAGTACCTACAAATTAATAATAATAATAATTCAGCCTATATACGTCCCACTACTGGGCACAGGCCACTTCTCACTCGCGAGAGGGCTTGGGCTATAGTCCCCACGCTGGCCTAATGCGGATTGGGGCTTCAAAGTACAAATTAAGAAATCAAATTAATATTTGGTAATGAACACGTCTACACGTGTTAAGGTTTGACAGGAATTGTGCCACAGCATCGCCCGCGCGCGCCGGTGCTGGCAGCACTTGAGATTAGATGACATCATGAGACACCCGTGGTTTGTGCCACTGCAATGGTATAATGCCAAGAACTTACTGGTTCGGACCAATATACAAATAATAATAATGTTTTAATCTGTCTGGATGTTACGAAAGTTCCGCAATTGGTTTGAAAAGGTTGCACTACAATTTAAAGTGGATAGGTCCACCTCCTCTACTCTTACTCAAAGAGTCTTTCATCGTCAGTCAAGAGGTTTTTACACTCTTATTAGAAGATCGTATGTATACGAAAGCATTAAAAACTCACACAACGTGCTAAGTCTAACAATAAAGCACAATCCATTACCAGCGCGCGAACCATAAAATCTTCAGTTTGGGAATCAGCTTGCCACCAGAAAGAGTGAACATTAAACAACCTACAATTACAAGCCTTTATTATAATTAGCCTAAAAATTATGGGTGAAGGCATTGGAATTATTCAAAGATTAAAAAATCTTCTATAATATCCTACTTGGTAGACGGATCTTCAGTCTACGCACAACATCATGGTGAGATGCCATCCACAACAACTGGAGTTGTCTGCATCACTTTAAATTCATAATCATCGCCTCCATACGATTGTCACCTTCGTGTCAGTGATTCTGTTCATTCGTTACATTCGCTTGCATGACTGACAAGCATATAATAGAAGCTTGGTTGACCTGGCACCAGCCTAATTGGCAAGTTTTCAGTTATCTGTGGGGAGTAATAAATTTAGCAGCATAATTGACACTTAAAATAGGTAGGAGCCTACCATTTCATATAAGAATTAATATCTATTCATGGCTTACTATTAATATGGTTGTTTTTTAAAGCAACCCTCACCTAAAACTAATCAGTAAGGAAGGATGTATTATCGCCTCAGTTGAAACTACTGCTAGGGTGTTGAGAGTTGTTACTTGTTAGTAACGCATACATTAAATCATGAAGTGTTGTATTTTCTTCTTCACTTTCTGACGTTACTTTCAGGCAGAGGAGTACTTGATTCGAAATAAATCTCAATTGCTTCCACAAATAAGAACATCATGTTTATAATTTTTAACACATTTACGGAATATGTTGTCCTTATGTAATGATAGCCCATTAACAAATAAACCTGGTATACCTAGTCAATAACTATGTATTAATATCTAAATAATGTAAATATCGTATTGTAGTGGGTACCTATACAAACCTTTGGTTATTTGTCCACATTAAAAGTCATATTACATTACATCTGGCCTATGATGCAACTTACCAATTTACATTAAATTGTTGGAAAATACGATAAATCAGAGAGGACCCAAGCTTTTCCAATTAGTTACAAGAATTTTAAACAGTGGATGGGCCGCAGTGCTTTATTTGTGTTAAGCAGTAGATAAGTAGTAGTAATATCATTACATCATACAACAAAACCTTTTTATCACCTAGTGGGCTATTGTAAGGAAAGAATCAGGTAGTTTGGACGGGTTTAATGTAAAACTCACTCGATGAGGTTCACGTTACACGCATCAGAGCTACTACTTCAGATAGTGGTTACACTTAAATTTGTACGACCTACAAGTACCTACTTATGCCTTTAATTATGATTTTAGGGACAGTCTTTCAACTAATAGTCACACAGTTTTGTTTTATATAAAAAGTTAAGTAGTTTTATAGTCGCAATGGATAACTTATGTTGCCAGTTAGTGCTAACAATTGTCTCATCTATCGGTAATTACAAATAAGGAAAATCTAGTTAAGGTTTGACGTAAACAATCCTTTAGTATATCAATACGGAATAAATTTCAAGCCCATATTCTTATCAAGTGATTTTTGCATAAATTTAAATATTATCAGTCACAGTACGCCCGGGCCAGCGCCGGCAGAGGTTTAAACACGTCTCATAATGTGGTTCAAGCGAAGGCACGGACACCTAAATAGAACCGTTTTTCCCCCGAAGGGTAAAAAACGGATATTTAGGTTCCTGCCGAAGCTTGAACCACACCTAAGGGCCTTGCCGGCTTATGTGGTACTGAAGAGAAAGCAGCCGAGCGCTGGCAACCGGTCGACATTAGTACTTGGGTAGCGCGATAGATGGCGCTACTAGTTGATGAATTCGCTTGATTAGGGCTGAGTTACAAGGGTGTTATCTCGTAATGTGGTTCAAGCTTCGGCAGGAACCTAAATATCCGTTTTTTACCCTTCGGGGGAAAAACGGTTCTATTTAACATATTTAGAGTTAGACCAAGCTAAGTTGGCAGCGATTTTGATAACCCAGAAAGCCCTCGTCAGCGCGACAAAGATAGGTATTTAGGTAGGTACCTAATATAACACTTTAAACTCTCGCGTTTTGTACACATATTTAATTACACAAACGGGTCTACCGCGATATAATTTCATTGTTTTTACCTTTAATAGAGGCCTTTTTAGAGGCGATTGAAATTAAAAAACACCCTAAAAATTTCAATCGTGAGGACGGGTACAAGTTATCGTCTACTTGGGGACCAGTGATTCAAATGTTGAAACCAGCGGATATATCTTCGGACCAGTGTACGGATACTGTGAGTGTTGCGTGTCGTGCCGTGGACAATAAACATTAAACTTTAACGGGTAGCTGCAATTTCTTTGTCTACCCCGAACATTTTTATAAACTAATTTCGGGTAGTTTAGTGGTGTTTTATTAATATCTCCGTTGACATTTGTTGGGACGTCAGTCTTTCCGTGACCACAGCTGGTGCAACTCAGCTGAAACGTCGGAATTAAAGGTAAAAACAATGAAATTATATCGCGGTAGACCCGTTTGTGTAATTAAATATAGGTACCTAATATTCTCAAATCTGAGAAGGCGCTCATCTGGCCTTTTCTCTTAACTGGTCCATACGTCTGTGAAAGATGCACTAACATAAAAAAAAACCGGACAAGTGCGAGTCGGGTTCCGAATTTTTTAGTATTTGTTGTTATAGCGGCAACAGAAATACATCATCTGAAAATTTCAACTGTCTAGCTATCACGGTTTATGAGATACAGCCAGCCTGGTGACAGACAGACATACAGACGGACAGTGAGTCTTAGTAATAGGGTCCCGTTTTTACTCTTTGGGTACGGAACCCTAAAACACATAGATGTCGACGAATCGAGAATCTCAAAAAGAATTTGAAAATGCACTACCTACTTTTTTCTTTACTCTCCGAGTACTGAAAGCCGAAACACTCAGATTATCCAGGCAATTAACCCCGAAAAACATCCAGCGAGTGAAACAACGCATCTGCGATGCAGATTGCACTTTGCATTGCAGACTTGCAGTTATTACCATGTTTCAGACGATTACCTCCCACTCGATCCTGCATTCAATGAGGAAACTGGGAGGCGTATTCTAATTGTATTATTGGGTTACGCATTTGATCTGGTTCTGTTATGGATAAAATATGTTAGTGTCAAAAGTAACATTTTTTCAACGAGAAACATAATCAACATTACCTTCTTAACAACTCCAGATCAAATTCATAACCATAACGTCCACAATCAATCAGACACTCAGCGCTAGAAAGATAATAATGCTCCCAGACTTACAAACGCCCTTAGACGACGTTGTGTTCTTACTATTATGGTAGTGGTATACAAAATTGTACAGGCCCCAATTTCACCACGGTGACAGGCGCGACAATTGTAAAATCACTGTTGCTGACGTCACAGGCATCCATGGGCTACGGTTACCACTTACCATCGGGCGGGCCGTATTCCTGTTTGCCATCATCATTGTATTATTTAAAAAAACTTTATTATATCGGAATAAAACAGATATTTCTTTTGCGTAGTTTCTGACAATTGTCAATATTTAGAAGAATTGTAGGTAATTCTTGACAGGTAATGAGTTATATGTCGGAATTTCGTGACAATTGTAATGTTTCTTGTGACAATTGTCATAAACTTAGCAAGAGAAATATCTGTTTTTTTCCGATATAATAAAGTTTTTTTAAATAAAACAATGATGGTGGCAAACAGGAATACGGCCCGCCCGATGGTAAGCGGTAACCGTAGCCCATGGATGCCTGTGACGTCAGCAACAGTGATGTTTTACAATTGTCGCACCTGTCACCGTGGTGAAATTGGAGCCTGGAAAGCAGAGTCTAATGTGATGTTTTGAAGATAAAACTATAGCAAATTTTCAGATTAGAATCAGCCTGTTGGTCAAGTATAGGGCACGTGCCAATGATACGAACTATCTCTCGGCGCTGACCATACAAATAAACATCCCCCTTTTAATTGGTAATCAAGGGTTTACTGCTTTGATTAACTGCCTCTTACTCTCCCAAATTGTCAATCTATTTTTGTTTACGAGACACGTATGACGCGGAGTAATTATGTGCACAGTAAAGTAGTACCAGTATGAGACAAGGGAGACAATTCAAACTCAAAACGTGACATCAAAATTATATCATAATGATGGCAGTCGCCCGTAAGTTTCGGCCGCCTCAATGACACATTTAAATATAATTTTGATATCATAATGTAAGTTAAAATTGCCCTAAAGGACACGCACAAAGCATTCCTTCCCGAAAGTTATGAACATTTCAGTAAAACTACTGGTTATGTAACTTACAGCCAGAGATTAGAGTTCAGATTAATTCTTTTCAGTAACTATAGGTACAGACATTTTTGTTTTTCTATTAGGTCATTACCTATGAAATTGGCGTTTTGTCCGGAGAATTTCAACGAAACACGAATTTCCATACAATTAATTTTGCGGATATTTTTTTGATGGCTAATTCAAACCAAACAAAATTTTTCCAGTAATTTTTGACACCTTTAAGGTATGTTTTCAATATCTCCATTTCTTGAAAATTGGTACCATTAGAAAAATATAAGTAATTTTAATACTCGAACCGACAGCACATGAAAAGACCTATTTTCAAGGCTTAATTCTGAACACTTAACAATAAAAAATAACAATTAATTGTATGTAAAATCGTTGTTTATTGAGTGCACTGTAGTTTTATTGTAATTGTGTATGTACTTTTGTAAAAAAAAAAAAACTAGGATCAGACTTATATCTATGAACAAAAACGCCAATTTCATAGGTAAGGACCTAATATTTGTATGTTACCCGAAAATTACGCAGTTATTAGTTTTAGACTCAAGAGTATATTAATACATAAGTACCGACATTTTATAAGTGTCGTGTTAATTTATTTTAGTATTTAAACAATGAATAACATAACATTATTTTCGTACTGTTGAAATTGTGCTGTTGCTTGGTCTTCAATCAAGTGAGTTGTTCCAGCGTGATTACTGCGCTAAATAATACGTGATATTTCGTTGCCATGGCAACGGTTCCATTTGCTTCTTTTTTGTGAGGTAGCAACATGAAAAATAATACATGATATTTCGTTGCCATGGCAACTATTGCTTTTGCCGTTTTTTGGAAGGCGGCAAACATGAAACAAGTAGGTATGTACAGCGGCTGTAGTAGATACTTATCAATCAGAACTTGTGACTTTCAAGTCCAACCATAGATAATATTTAAGTAGGTACTTGGAACTGGCGCAAAAATCCATCACAAATCTCGATACTAGTTGAGTCTAAAACTTTTTAATATCTACGAGTATGAATTAAGGTTATGCGTCTTTCCTGTAAACATCGTAAAAGAAACCGACTTAAATGCCTAATTTTCTTTCTTTATCCTATAGAATATAGATAGGCATTTTAGATTCTTTTACCTACTTGCTTCTTAAAAGTTGTACGATGCAAGCTTTAGACAAATGCATCGAACTCGTCTACTTTTGTAATGTTTATACGATTTCGTTCGATAAAATTTAAATCATATTCAATTTATACACTATAAGTTCAAATTTCAGTGGATAATTTTGGATTTTTCAAAATAGATTTTTCCATTTTTGTTACCACTTACCATAAACATAAAGATTGTGTTCCGTATAATATAATTTTATTAATTTTTCATTTTTGTCGTCATTATACCCATATTTGATCAGATGTTTCACAGCTCACCTGCTACTCGTATATATGTTAGGTCTCCGTACTTACCCAATGAACCCGACGAGGTAAGACCCTAATGAAACTCAATTACGAACCGAACGACCTCTCACTACAATTATGTAAAGAGGCTCCGGCACAGACCACTTACCTACCAGACAATACATGAAACAACACTTATCTACAATAGATAAAACAAAACACGCCGTCAGTGAAGGCAAAAAGGTCATCACCAAGTACTTACACTAGCTTCAAGTAAGCGCCGGTCGTTAGTCGTATAATATACTATATTATAGTATGAAATATCTCAGATGATTTTTTCGGGCTCGGTCCCTAGTCTGTTAAACATAAGCCTTAGTCTTTTTTATCACAGTAACTTCGATGCGTGCCGAAGCAGCCATGGCGTTTAATATAGCTCATTCAGAGAACAATCAGCCACCAAGCGGGTCGTCATTCTTTTGGACATGTTAACGTGTTATCAGTCCGTCTTCTCAATGCACATTTTAGTGTAATGGGTTAGGCAGTTCGTATTACTACTCAGTATCGCACATATAGGCGCACCTAAACCACCGTTATTATGAATATTTGAAATACACAAAATAAAACAATTATATTATGATTTATACTTTTTGGGCTTCCTATTATTTAAGGAACAAGATAGCGTAGTCTGTGCGAGGTAGTCTATGATCCGATCATGCATCCTCCCCTCTTAACGAACCCTTGAGACCCCCTTTCGGTACTTAAGTCGTACCGGTAGTGCAAGAGACCACCGCTAGTGTAGGAAGCCATCGGATACGAGTAATGCCACTGAATACTGAAATAAAATAAATATTTTAGTAAAATAATTACTATAAATAAATATTATAGAACCATTTTACGCAGATAAATATTATTATTCAGAATTTATTTTCAAAAGACACGGAACATAGGTATTAGCATCACGTTACAATTCGTATAAATTATGAACAAATTTTATTTGTTATTTACCGATAGCTTTCCGGCGAAGGAAAACATCGAAAGGAAACGGGACTAATCAATAAGCCTATTTCCCTTGAGTTGAAAGGTCAGATTACAATTTCAATTTATTTCTTGTCTGTCAGTCGCTTGTTATTGGCCGTACAGGCACTGCGCCAATTTTCGGTAGGTACCTAAAGTGTAGTCAACGTGACAGGCACTAAGCAGTCTTGGTTAAGACTCGAGGCATTTGAGTCCTCCGCTTTTATACTCGACTCAGTTTTTCAGACTTATAATTATTGAGTCGAAGCTAGAGTTCTTGTTAACTTGTCAGATACTTACCCTTAGTCCTTTGTGGAGACTTGAGTCGTTTTCAGGTAACTCTTAATTTATTCACATGTAATAAAATAACGCCTATTTTCTAAATTTTTGATGGAGTCTTCATTCGAACTTCAGAGGCTCAAGTCATTTTCGAGATGCGCTTAAAAAACTCAATAAGGGACTCGATAGTTTTGCAACCTCGTAAGAGCCTCGTAAAACAAATCGAGATCGAGACTCAAAAGACTCGAGGAATACCAACACTAGGCACAAGCTTAGCCTTACAGTGTGAGTGTCAAATACACTTAAGTAAGCTTTCAGAATTATCGGGCACTTTTATCCGGAGGGACGTTATGAAATCCGGTTTTTCTTCCTACTCATTGTATAAACAATACTTATGCACAGTAAAGTCTTTGTCATCGTAGGCAGCTAGGTACCTATGTATCATATTGGTGAGCTTACTTCATATTTTTATTGCCTCATCGGATATTCTTTTTTACTCGGATAAATAGGTTGTATAATCATAAATCTGATGCAGTAAAAATTCAAAAGGCTGCAAGATTTTCTTAACCCTTTAAAGCCCGAGCGAACTACAAAAGCTTTCACAGGAACTTTAATTTGCATTTTGCTCAATATGCAAACGACGGGATAATAAAACGACTTTTAAAAACGGAATGTTATACTTTAAAACATCACAATTCTCGCATAGAAAGTTCAAACACTACCTTATCATACGTTAAATAATTTGGAATAGCGGACTAGGGGTGGCCAGTGAGTACAGATATCGTTTTTCTAGGTTAAAATACTTACAAACAGGCAAAGATAGGTTCGCTTTTGATAAAACTGTGACTTCATGACATGGCGATTCTGCATGGACACATTAAAGACACACGTCAAAGCATATTTTCACCCCTCGGTCATGTCGGTAATGCCAATCACAAAACGGCCTCAATTTACATTTTTCTCAAGTTTTTGACATCCCAATTTTAAGTTGAAAACAGTTCAAATTGGATAATGAAAATGAAGTCTTACAAATTACTTTAGACAGGTGAGTTAAATACAAGTTGGAGGAAAAATTGGGAATTTGAGACATCTGTATTTTATTTGTTTAATAAGTTCAGTAGGTTGTAAAGAAAAAATACAGAATTTCAATCACTTGTAATAAGATCCCAAATTGTGACCTACACAGTCTGTCTCAATTAATCTTTCCACTAAGGAGGAGATGAGAGGATACGTACGGGAATCAACCAATAGCATTACAATTAATGCTATTCGTTAATACCCTCTCATCTTTGCCGAAATGGAAAGGCAGCCTTACATTTGTGATTGTGTGAATTGTACCTACTATCAAACTCTATAGTGTAGTACATAATTTTGAAGAGAACTGTCATATCATACTGTATTACTCATAACTCAGTACCTAGTACCTATAGTTCAAAATAAATAAATATTTCAGAAATAAGTACAATGTCATTAAATCACAATATTTTCAAAAGTAAGGTTAGCAAGAACAATATGTATATTTTTCTTCACATATTGAAATTGTATCAAAGTAAAGAAATATATTAAGACAAATACCTAAGTAAACTGACTTAGTAAGTACTAAAATTGTTTTGTTAATTATAAAGTAGTAAAATGCAGTAGACAATACGACATCTGCACTCAGCAAGAATCTGGCCACACGAGATTATTTACACAACATAACGAGCGAGCTTCGTGCAAACACGAGAGATCATACAACCCAGTCAAATTAGATTTTTACACAAAGGAATCCTCGTGAGTACTCATGTGCCATCGAAAAGTTTCCAAACCTGCGAAATTTCCACCAAAAAATTTCGGAAACTTCTCATATCAAAATCCAAATTCCAAATCGGAATTTTCCATTTCCAAAATGATTAGTTTCTGAAATTGCCGAGAATTTTCCCAAGTGCTGGTACAAATCATAATTTATTTTTAAATAGTGTTTAGTGCAACAAATTCTTCCTGTATGAACTAAATCTGGACTGACAATTCAAACTTATAATTCAAAAACATACAGTCCTAATTAAGTCAAATTATTAAAATTGTAACTCATCTACCGTAGTAACCGCCATAATTATGGACAAACCACCAACCCAGTGATGAACGTATTTTTTATAAAGAAATTAAGGAAGGGATTTGTATAAAGTAAAGTACTAATGGCACACTTACACTTAGCAGTTCACTGGTTCAATCGCCGAACACTTATTATTGAGGTTGCCAGGCAACCGACGTTGCAATATCATTGAGCAATAAGTGGCCAATGTGTCCATGACCGGTGCCTGACCGCTCTAAGGGACAAACACTGGGATTCATTGTTAATACGTTACTAAAAATGTGATCTCTCGCGTTTCCGAATCCCCACACTCTCGCAACAACATCCAAGTTCTATTTAATAGATTATAGATTCAAGTTCCTATTGCGGTCTTCACATTAGATAAGGATCCGCACGCCGCTCCGTATGCAAGCGGGATAACGCTATATATATGCATAGCGTTGTCTTGCTCACACACCGGAGCGACGTACGAATCCGCATCAGTGTGACCGCGCATAATAAACAATATTCGAGTATTGAACAGGAACCCTGTTGCTCTCTTACTTATATACAACTATGTAACTGGACTTTAACATTATTATATCATAGATTCATATACGTTATTTATATTGCACTAGT
Organism: Cydia splendana; assembly: GCF_910591565.1. Lineage (NCBI taxonomy): Eukaryota > Metazoa > Arthropoda > Insecta > Lepidoptera > Tortricidae > Cydia > Cydia splendana. Next base: position 343,912 of record NC_085973.1, on the reverse strand, counting down.
TTTTTTATGGCTGTCTGCAATCGTATTTATAATAAAAAGTTAAAATCAGTTTATAAGAAAAATATAGCAGGAAAAATGTTCACTTCTGGATTGGAAAAATCAAAATCTTTATAATCTCTATCTTCTATCCTTTTGCTTTTTTATATTTTTTTATGTTCAATACATAAAATATTTCTTTCTTATTCAGTTTCGTTACTCTTGGTGTTTTCCTTGAGAAGAGAAATAACCAAACTGAATATGTAACAAACTCTTGAATTCTGAGTTTTTTACATTCATTTCAGCTGGGGATAAATTGTCGATATTGCATTGATTCAGCTCCAGGTTTATTTCACCTTTGACGGATGTGTCCAGAACTGGGCCAATCACATTTAAGAATTAAATAATACATACTGAACGATAGTAAGACGACAGCCATTAAAAATATACCTAGTTGTACTTTATTGCTACATTAAACTATGTCTTGAGCGTAACAAATAAAATCCATCAGTTTATAATATATATATTGCAGCAATTTACATTTATTCAATAGAGTCTAGGATTGTCATAAAACGTATTTTATATCTGCACAAAAATATGTCTCATTTCACTAAGTATTTATAGATTTTTACTACGTAAATACAGTAGGTATTTTATGTTATGGCACATACCACGTTGCGGGAAATAATATGGAAAGTATTGTAAAATTAAAAGGTATTCATATTTGAACTCTTTGACACATAAATGAGATGAGCGTAGACATTTAAGAGTCAGTTTGTAAAAATATGTATTTTATGTATAAAACGAGTCACTCACGTTTGTCCAACATGGAGTGAAACATATCGATCAAATCTTTGACTAGAGGACACATGAGCTACCCGTTTTAATATTTAAAGAAATTTCTCATGGAAGTTCATGTTATATTTACGAGTCTCATGGAAGTTATGTTTTTACTTTTTCATTTTTAAATAAATTAAAAACATATAATTTAGCAACTGCTTGCCGTCACTTTATAATTTTTAGAAGTTCTAGGTATATTAGGTTTAGAAATAATATATCTCATTATTTGAATTCTAGACCGCTTAGGTGTTACAATAAGTAGCAATTATTATTAAACCCTTATAATAAGGGAATAATTCATTGTTCAAGCTCAAGTTAGAACGGTCCGGGTCCGGGTCCGGGCCGAGGCGCCCCACAATTTTATTCGTATTCGAACGAAGTGTCGAACGCCTCGACCCGGACCCGGACCGTTCCAGTGTGAGTCATCCTTAAGTGGTCTAAAATTCAAATCCCTTGATGTATATTTTCATCACTTCAGGCTACGCCCTCTAATAATATGTATACATATAAATAAGTAATACTGTAAATTATTTACACGATAAATTAAAACACGTATCTATATTACTCGAGTTCACTTTGTACAATTATTGTTGATATGGTCAATCGGCGAGTAATGTCTACTGATCAAATCTCGCTGTGCATCTGCCAGATACTAATCTTATCTTACCTTACATTAACTTCTGCAAAACAACAAAAAAAAGATGGACGGAAAAGGCAAAACATGGTTCTTAATCTAAAACAGCGTGAAACAAATTCAAATTGGTGTTAAAGATTTTAATGTATTAGGAATATATTCAAGAAAGGTTTTACCTTATATCGAAGAAATTAAAATAATCACAACCTTAAAAAAACTAAAGCTTACTAATATTGCTATTATATAATTTGGCATATATTGTAACAATATATCTTATGATTATGACGACTAGAACTATAAGCGCAAGCCTTGAGCGACTTAACTCCACTTTCACCCACACAGTCACACCTCTATTATGTATATACAAAATGATATGCTAGAATTCTACTATGAACATATAATATTCAAATTGAGGTATCACTTAAATTAATAATGTCTTTTCACTTCAAAGTCACTTTGTATTTGGTCGTCGAGGTCTCAGGGGAGAGGAAAATAATATATTGCTTTTAGTTTCAGATGAGCAGTGAGTCGAAATCAAAACCAACCAACCAACCAACCTTCGTTGTCTTTGTGACAATAGTTTTGAATTTGCGAGCTGTTTTCAACTTAAATTGAGTGTTCTCTGCGAGCCAACTCGCCGCCAGACATATGTAGTTTGAGACTTTTGAACGATTTCACAAACTCCACAAATGTCCATCAAATACAGCTTTAGTTAAGCTTTAAAGCGTATTTCAAAGAGCGTTTAACATTTATTATAAACTTTATACAATTCGAAATGCAGACGAGTAATCCTACTCGCAAAGGCGTAGTAAAATATCTATGATTTTGACTGTATTGCCTTTTATTTCAATCGACTCTTTGTTATTACCAATCAAATTGTAATTTCAATTTAGAAGTTATATCTGCCAATATCCATTAACCTTTTCAAGAAGTGTTAAAGACAATCGATAAGTAATACAGCAACAGAAATTTACGCAGCTTTTGACGTTTAAAACCAACGTCTTTCAAGTCAGGGGTCGAGCCAACAATCATTAGATAACGCTAATCGAAACTTAAATAAAATGGAAATGATGACGTGATTTTCGCCGCATAATGTAAGTTTAGTTAAAGTTGTACACTACATTTTCTTTAGATTTGGAAATGTTTATGTTATATCTAGGTACTCAGAATCACGAACTATTTCGATCGTACTGGAAGAAAAAAAGTGTCACGATCCATAAAATTTTCCTTCCGTCATAAATTCTATGAAAAATGGAAATAAAAATGTTAGGACACTTTTTTCTTCTATTAATTTCAAAAAAGCTCATGATTCTGAGTAGAAAGAACGTAATAATTTCCAAATAAAAAAAACAACAATAAATAAAATGGACTATTTTTCGATTAGCGTGTGCGATCGTCTTCTTGGCTAGGCCCTCAGACGCTAAAAATTTCGAATCAAGCTTCATCTTAAACCATGGAGACCTATTGCGTGAAGACGACCAAATAATCTATGGGCTAGGTGCCGCAATGCAGAATTTTGCGGAAGGCCTTCCTGAACTCCGGATTGAAGATGGTGTAGATAACGGGGTTGAGGAAGGAGTTGATGTAGCCGAGCCAGGTAGTCAGCATGAAAACGGTGACGCCGGGGCTGTAGGGGAGCCCCAGCTTGAAGCAGACGGCGTCGAGGACTGAGCAGGTGAAGAAGGGCGCCCAGCAGAACAGGAATACTCCTGGGAGACAACATTATATATTTAATATCATGTCATATAGTCAATCAATCGTAAAATTCGCTAGATAACAAAAATCAAATATGTCAAATGCGGCCATTTTTAGTGATCTGTACAAAACTTTGTTCACGGAACACTTATGGGATCACATCGGTCTTGCAAATTAGTTAAATGCGTTTTTTGACAATGCCTACCAAACGGGACAGCAACCCTAACTAGTATTTCCTAAAACGATGGTTAATTCTCCTGTTTAGCCAAGTATTTCTTCTCTTCTTATTATTGGCCTATTTAGTCGTATGCTTTATAAACCCTGTAGCCCGAAAGGATCGAGCAGCAATACAAGGATAATGGTGAAATTCTGATGTCAACTTCTTGCTTTCTACAGCTGAGGGGGAAATTGAAGCATTTTACACCAGGGTCTCACCTAAAACGATGGCTAAGGTCTTAGTAGCCTTCCTCTCCTTTTTTGCTGAGGACTTTTCCCTCTTCTTCTTGCTGGCCTTGTTGGCCTTGTAGATGGTGAACCTCGCCGTGGCGGCACTGGCTTTTCGCTCCTTCTTGCAGTCGCCGAACTGACTCACTGTGTCCGGTTCGTCTTCGGAGCGTATTGCTAATAGTGATGCGTTTCTGAGTGATGAAGACACAAATTAATTATATTTGTAATACATTAACAAGAAACATAAACTCTAATTTTTCTTCAGTTTTTTAACTGTGTGTAACTGTCTCTGTTTTTAAAAATGGTGAACCGTGATTGTTATACGTTATACACATAGGAAATTTTCTAAAACAAAGATTTTACGCTAGGGTAGCTAGTAAATCTGTGCAGGATGTCATATAAATGATGCTGGTGTGACTTCATTATTAGAGAATGTGCTCGTAAAATAGTTTTTTGAAGTCAAAGTATAAAAGGAGACTAGATAGACAATTTCAATATAATAGAGTATCAATTCTAATGCGGATTTCTGACAATTTTGATGCAGATTTTGGAAAGCGCAGTAAACGAAACGAACGGCCTCCTCGATGCTGCCGTTCTTGCTGGTGACTGGAGCTGGAGAGTTGGGAGGGGATGAAACAGGCGCGAGGCTATATGTGTGTGTGTGTGTGTGTGTGTGTGTGTGTGTGTGTGTGTGTGTGTTACCTGGTCTCTTCGAGGCCGCCGTTCTTTCTGGTGACTGGAGCTGGAGAGTTGGGAGGGGATGAAACAGGCTCGACGCTATATGTGTACGTGTGTGTGTGTGTTACCTGGTCTCTTCGAGGCCGCCGTTCTTGCCGGTGACAGGAGCTGGAGAGTTGGGAGGTGATGAAACAGGCTCGACGCTATATGTGTGTGTGTGAGTGTGTGTGTGTTACCTGGCCTATTCGAGGCCGCCGTTCTTGCTAGTGACAGGAGCTGGAGAGTTGGGTGGGGATGAAACAGGCTCGACGTTGAATGTGTGTGTGTGTTACCTGGTCTCCTCGATGCCACCGTTCTTGCTGGTGACAGGAGCAGGAGAGTTGGGTGGGGATGAGACGGGTTCGACGCTGGAGGGCGCGTAACCGCTGTCGTTGTTGCCGTTCGGGTCGGATTTCAGCTTCGACTTCAGCAGAACCCTAAAACGAAAATCTTTTGTTAATACTCAAAGTAAAAGAAAGTTATGGTAACCAAGGAGAGCATACATAGATGAAGTAGAAGTGAAAGTAAAGGTGATGTCGTGATAAGCTGTCAAAGGAGAAATCTGAGGACAGACATAGATGGAAATCGCTGTATCGACAAGAGTCTACTCCCAAATATATTTATGACGATGATGAACGCTACACAGAGTACTTTGCGCTGCCCGCTCGAGCGCTCCGCTGCACACTCGCTACTCAGGCCGTTACACTTATGATATGAATGAATGAATGAATGAATATTTATTTATTACGTGTAACACATGGACACAATTTTTATTAGTAATGCTTACAAAGTAAGGGGTTAGTAGGTACAGGGTTTTTTAAAACAAAACAACACTGATGGGCGAATGCAATCCCTCACAGTGTAACAAGTAGGGACAGTCAACCCTATCCGCTATCATGCGAAGGATGCTGTTGGGACTGCCACGCACACGGCGCACCAGGGATGCTGCGCGTGCACGCATGGTAGTAAGTATAGAAACAATCCACGCGCGCCGCCGCGAACATCCCTGATGCGCTACAGAAACGAGGCAGTCCCATCAACACCCGGAACGCATTATTGTACTGGACCCTAAGGGCCCCATATGCCCGTTGCGTATACGCCGCCCACAGATTGCAGGTGTAGAGGGAAGTGCAAAACGCCTGAAACAAAGTGACCTTCACCTCTTTAGAGCACCTTGCAAATCTGCGGGCGATCATATTCGCCCTGACCGACAGGGCCCTTCGTTCCCTTTCCATGTCCAGGTCGTCTTTGAGGTCGGTCGCGATCACATGGCCTAAGTACTTAAAATGGTCCACTCTATCTATAGGGGTACCATTGAGGCAAATGGCAGGAACTTCCATTGTCTTCTTGCGACCGCACTCAAACACCATGAACTGGCTCTTGGTTGCGTTATATTTAAGTCCATGATCTGAGACATACGTTTCGCAGATTTTTAACAACTTGCGCAGCCCACACACCGACGCGCTCAGCAGCACCATGTCGTCTGCATAACTTATGTTGTTGACACAAACTCCATCCACATGACAGCCGACATGGGTTCTACTGAGCGCCTCGATTAGTCCGTTAACATACAGGTTAAAGAGCGTAGGTGAGGTCAACCCCCCCTGTCTCACCCCGCACTCCAACCTGTACTCATCAGATAGCACGTCTGACCATCTAACGCTGTTGACCTGGTTTCCATACCAATACTTAAATATTCGAATGGTTTCCTGCGGTAAACTGGTATTTTCCAGCTTCTTCCACAGTATGTCATAGGAAACCAGGTCAAAAGCCTTAGACAGATCGAGGAAACAGGCTACCACTGGTGTTTTACTTTTGGCATAATACCTGACAGTGTGCTTAAGACACAGAATCGCAGACTCTGTAGATAACTGTGGTCGAAAACCTAGTTGGTTATCATGCAGTTTAACATGGTTATTTAACTGTGAATTAAGCACACTATCAAGTATTTTGGCCGTGACTGTTGCCAACGAAATGGGTCTGTAGTTACCCCTATCTGCCAGGTCTCCCGTCCTGTTTTTGACAATAGGTACGACGATCGTCCGCATCAGGTTAACTGGCAGATAAGAATGCCTTACACACAATCCTTAATACACAAGGTATAAAACATTGCCAACACTCTCGGTAAGTGGGGACCTGCATGTTGGAGGTGCTCAATAGAGAGACCGTCGTATCCCGGGGATATGATACTTATGAATCTCAGCAGCTCAACGCGACGCCGCCGGTCCGCGAAACGCGCTTATCCCACGCCTTTGTTTGTCCAACTCAAGCAGATTTACTGCATCGAATAATAGGTACGAGCATTATTCTTTTACTTTGCAATTCTTTGCAAGAAATATGGAATTTCTGATCGCTTAGTTTTAATAGGATAATAAGATTGCACTTCTGTCAAATGTTTTTTCACAGAAGAACTTACACAAAGGCTTTGAAATAATACTAACCAAATTCATTTACTATAGCTGTCAGTGCTTCTAGTTTTACACGATCGGTAATTGGTTAAAGCAATTTAGACTAATCTTTTGTATCATGCACACAGGCACATAGGTTATTTTATTATTTATTATATTGCTGTATGACAAAAAAAAAAAAAGCAAATGTGGAGAACACTGAGCAGGAAAGCGGACCCTGGCGTTAGGCCGGGAAAACGCTAGGTTGAAGAAGAAGATTGCTGTATGAAACGGACCTGTAATAGGTGTAACTGCATCATAAAAGCAAGGAAACCGCTTCAGTTTTAAAACATTGAACTGGTTTTGATACGACCTTGAAGATCACTTACGCTGATTAGTGTATGCGAAATGAATTGAAAGTCGTGCGTGAGATGCGCGCCAGTCGATCGTCACGGTCGGATCAAACACGTTCACACTCATAATAAATGGTTAAGTCTGAATCGGGCTTATAATTCCTCCGATCTTGCCTCGCTACGCTTAACTCCCGAGCATATTCAAATAAGGCGCTTAGGATGCTTGTCTGAACTTACTTGGGCGGATCCTCTCGAGCTGCGAGCATAAATTCCGTGGACTTGTCGTTAGGAATGACATGACAGTCCTCCGCATCTTCCAGCTCCACGGAGCGCTTGTCGAAGCTGTAACAAACACATCTATGTATCAATCAGGGTTTTCATCCATTTCTCCTACCAATAGCAAGTTAGCCAACTACATAATTGACCAAAAACTTTCCTTAGGGAATTCAGCTAAAATATTGTACACTTAAATCACGTTCTGTATTACGTAGTTTCATTTGCAATGAGTTCATTTCAGTTGTCGAACTACCCCCTTGATGTCGCTATACCGTGCGTAAAAAATCGTAGTTCGGAAACTGGAAATTCGAAATTCGAACAGTAGCAACAAATTTAGAACGCCAAATCTAGCTGCTCCTAAATTCAATTTGCGAAAAAGCTTTTATACATTTCTATTTTAATTTAATCCTTAGGTACTAGACGTACTACACAAATAATTAGTCGTCGTCTTTTACTTTCTCTCAGCCATACACACTTAGAACTGATGGAGAAACTATTTCATTTAAAACACAATTGCCTGTCTAAGTCGTTGATAAAAGAGGCGTTACAATAAGTTTCATCATAGCAATTATCTATTTAGTGTGCTTAAAATAAGCGAGGTATGATAAGCTTCTTTACTGAACAAAGGTTTTAAATCATTAGATTTCGTAAATTTTAAGACCTCATAGTTACGTCATAAAACCTCATACGCAAGGGCAAACGTATAACTTTGTAGGTCAGAATATAAAACCGTTTATACTCATGATAGCGTGGATTATTCAGCATTAACTTATTATGTAGCTACTTTACATAATGCAGAGGTTACTAAGATATAAGAGAGCGTGTGGGACGTAAACGTAACACACACTCAAGGTACTTTATTATGTGCTGTCCCACCAGTATAAATAAATCCGAATACTGCACTAACACAGCGGAAAATCCTTAACACAAACTAAGTAGGAAAGTAACTAACAGTGATAAAACTGATAACTACAACAGACGAGAGTAACTTCAACGGCTATTTCATATTTCCTCATTGTTCGCGACTACAAGAAAATTAACTCCGTAATAACTGGGGCAATATAGCACCGAGACATTTGCAATACGCATCGGTATGAACAATTAATGTCATGCAAAATTCGACTAACAACACAAAGCAATAAGGTTGCAAATTGAGTGAGTTGAAAAAGTCTCAAAATGAACAGATGATTAGGTCACTCTTGGGAAATTATGATGGAAGATACGAAATCAACGTGATTTTCTTTGGGCGTGTAATAGATTTTCATTAATTATTGAGGCTCAAGCGGATATATATTGCTCGGAAATGTTTTATTAGCATTCATGAAATATGAGCTGTCGAAAAACGTTAGTATTATGGGAAATTGATGTATTTTTTCTCCATAAAAAGGCATAATAATTTTGTGTTAATATTCCTTAACTTTACCACAGAATAAATAAAAGTACTACCGTACAGAAATACCTCTGCAAACGCTCCAAAACAAATTTTCAAATTAGAGAAAAGAATATAAAATGAATTACCGCTTCAGGCAAGATTGGAACTTGCTACCTTTTGGAACACCGGTCCTATCGCTTCTAACCAACCGATCTACCGAAGCTTACCAGAAGCGTGTGAATTTTCCTATTCCTTCCTTTTGCTTACACGCCTTAGGTAGGTATAGGTAGGTACTAGGTAGGCGTTTAGCTATATCTACCGTAAGAATGTTCTATTTGAAAGGCACCGGAGTCTCGAGTTAGTTATCGGAGTCGGAGTTTTGGAACATGTGTTACCTGTCATGGTCATCCTCGTTGCTACCGGAGCCAGTGTTGGTGGCCGCGTCCAAGGCAGTTTCTGCTAGCCTTCTTGTCTGCGCCACGTTTTCAATGACGACGGCTTGGCTGCCCTCCGGCACGGGAGGCTTCTTCGCCGCTCGCTGCTTCCGAGCTCTTATCCTTAAAGCCTGGACAATAGATTTCATAACATTAGGAACGGTAGGTATATACTTTGTGCTGAATACTGATATTATGCGGGCTATAATACTTAAGTAAATTACGCAAACGTTAGGGAATATGTCAGGGTCAAATTGGTGGTAGCCGTACAAGTAATATTCAGGTAAACATGACTATACTGATAATAATCTCTACGTACGTAGAAATTATTTTATATATCAATTACGGACTTTCCTGCAAAACAAATAGATTTATAGTGACGGAAGTAGTGTCATAAGGTGCAAATTTTGGTAGGTATCGGATGAATTCACTTAGCACAGATGTAATATACATAAAGCTAAGCTATTTGAGCCCGGTAGAGATCCGCCACCCCCTGGCAGGTAGGCAGGGGGGGCAGTCAAAGTAGTTTGTAATGGATTCAAGCTTTCAACTCGTTTTTAACCACGTTAGAGGATGAATTTTTAAAAACGCTGAAATTACTTTTCTTGTATTCTAATAATATGCACATATAAAAACTTTCAAGCCCCACACTCGAAAAAAATTTTGATCTCCATACAAATTTTCAACCCCTATTTCGCCACCTTAGAGTATGAATTTTCAAAAACGCTGAAATCAGGTTTCTTGTATTTTAATAGTATACCTTTTAACGAAGTTTGAAATTCCTAGCTTAAAAAAAAACATGAACCCCATACAAACTTTCATCCCCTTTTAAACCCCCTTAGGGGTTGAATTTTTCAAAATCGCTTCTTATATCTTGTACACATTATAAATGTGTGCAAATTTCAACTTTCTAGCATTTCTAGTTTCGGCTGATAATAGTAATAGTTGAATAAAAAAATAGCACAGCGATTTTGATTTATTCGTCAATACTTTTATTTTTTTCTATTAAACTGTACACCAAAGGTCTCAAAAATGAATTCCTCATGCCCGATTTATCTGGAAATGACACCAAACTCGAGGTGGTAGGTAAATAGAAGCCGATATGCGGCGTGTAACTTTGGATGCCCCCCTGTCTACCCACCAGGGGGTGGCGGTTGGCTACCGGGCTGGATTGGCTTAGCTTTACGTATACTACATCTGTGCCAAGTGAATTCATCCGATACCAAAATTTGCACGTCCCATACATTGGGTGACACTACTTCCGTCACTATTCTTCTTCTTCTTCTTTATATTTAAGAGCTGTGCTCTTGTCGGTGGAGCAAATCACTATTATTCCATTGTAAATCATCCAGTTAAATTCAAGTTTGCTGACAGTGTGAGATATTAAAAGGCAACCAAGCGCTGGGCTATAAACAGATTGTAAAAGTGCAACTATGGCGAATGTAGAAACTTAAATATCGACGTCAAAGTTCGTTCATACGTTCATTCATGGGATCAAATCAAATCAAATCAAAATCAAAAATATTTATTTGCATAAATAACGGTACAATGGGTGGTATACAAAGTTTTCAGTCTCATTCCTTATTTTACCATAATATGGCGTACAAATATTCAATATAGAGCAATATTCTGGCTATATGTACATACATGCATTCTTATAATCTACTTAGATTATGATTACTTTGTGTAAAATTGTGCCATATACTTATATGGCACAATTTTACACAAAGTCAAAAAAATAATAATTTAAAATTAAATTGATAATTAATGTCTTACTTGGTAAAATGTCTAATGTGTATGTGTGGATGTTGGTTGGTTGTTCTGATATAAATCAGACGATTAACTTTATAGTCGAAGTTGCACTTGTTACTTACATAAAGTTTCACTTCACTCGTAGCCACTGACATTAAATTTGTAAGTAACATTTATTGAATAAAATGAACTGTTTTTAAGGCACAAAAGGACTATATATTCTGTTAGTAATTTCTTGTTATTAATTTGTTACGGATATGGTTCTCCAGCCAGAAATGTCAATCATCATGATGCAGAAGATGTAGAACCAGACGATGTGGATCAGATAATAAACATGGCTGATCAAAGGCCGATAGACATCAGAAACCAAGATACTGCCGTTATGGTTTTTTTGTATACAGAACCTAAACGTGATAATTACTTAAACTTCTTACTAATTGGCATTTCCTTTAGAAAAAAAGTAGTTTTGTAAAATAAGGAAAAGGTAGATGATAGACAGGGGAAGTGACTTAAGAGTTAGATCAGCGATACAGATGTATATAGAACAAACATATAAGAGTGCAACTTAGTGAAATAATCAATAGATGAAGCGGGTGAAATTAATAAGTTACTAGAGCTTAATGAGCGACAAAGATAAGATGAGCGAGAAACATGAAGAATGAGACTCACCTTAAAAATACTATAATACAAGAACATCATCATGATGCAGGGGATGTAGAAGGAGCCGAGCGAGGAGTAGATGACGTAGTTCTGGCTGTTGAAGAGGCACTCGCCGTAGTTCCTGTCCGGCGTGTCGTTGAGCCCCAGCACCACGGGCGTGCCGATGGCGGCCGAGATCAGCCACACCAGCACGATGGTGAACCAGACGCGACGGTTGTTCTTGTGTTTTGCGTATTTTATTGGTTGCGTTACTGCTATGTACCTGTTAACCAGATTTTATAAGTGCATCACCCATTCCAAACTATATGTTCAAAACATTATCAAACTGCACAACGGGACTTAATCGCGTATTTAATCGTGAAAGTTTAAATCAGTGTTATATGTTCAAAAGACAGGAAAAGGAAGGTCCTACGCCAATTCTTGGAATTAGTTGCCAAGCGGACCCCAGACACCCATGAGCCGTGGCAAAAATGCCGGGATAACGCGAGGAAGAAGAAAAAGATGAAGAGGAAAAGGAAGGTCCTAAAATGTCACTATTAACATTATAATTTGATGATGTTAGGACAGGACTTTTCCAAAGACATGGGTTTTGCGTATTTTATTGGCTCCGTTACTGCTTTGTAAGTTCTAGGCATTGAAATAATACCGTGGAATGGGGTTACTTTGCATCCTGGGTTTACTTTGATAAAAACTTTACTTCGTGTTCAAACTCGAATATTACGCTTTCTGAACGCACCCTGTGGATTGTTTTTTTTATGGTTGGCAAGATTGAACGTCACTGTCAGTTAGTGATTTGTGTCCGTGGGATCAAGCATGTCGATCGATGGCAAAAAAAATTAAAATATGCAAGTATCAGTTTTGGGTACTTTTGATAGCCCGTATAACTTCTAATGTACAATGTTCTATATAGCAAATACATAAATTTGATGTAATCCATTGAATCAGGCATGTATCGGCCTATAACATCGATTCTTGTTGCAAATCATAATCATGGCGGCCATTTTAGTATTCCGTTTTTTGTGGCATGGGGTGTCATTGATCGCCTATAAGGGTTTACTTTGATCACTGATCAATGGCAATCGACGACATATAGTTTTTTTAGATTATTTAGAAATTGAAGATTTTTGTTTTAGAATAATGCCTGAGCATAATTATTATAGGAATTACTCTGAAAAAGTTTTAAACCGGGCTGTGACAGAAGTGGTTGAAGGCAGGCCGTCGATACGCCAAGCATCCGTACATCATCGTATTGTTCATAAATTTTGATAGGTTTTTATTGTTCAATTATGCTTCTTACCTTAAATAAGTAAAATATGAGACTGTTTTGCAATAAAGTAGATTTTTTCTAAGCTAACCTTTTTTCTCTTTGTCAAAGTAACCCCAAAGGCAATAAAATCCTTATAAATCCTAAACCTGCGAGCGGATTTTTTTGTAATGTTTTGAAGTTTTAGTCCCTACAGGGGTTACTATCGAATTCCGTCGAAAAAAAGGGGGGTATCAAAGTAACAAAGTAACGTATTAGCAAGATCATCACTCATCGAGATTCACAATGATGACCACGACCACTCTGGCAAGAGTGTACCGACTAAGAAGAAGAAGAATCAAAGTAACCCCAAATAAAGTTTAAAGTTGATCACCGCTTTAGAATTTTTTTCAAAGGACACATTAGTATTTTATTATTATTATTAATTCATTTATTCATATAAACAATTACAATGATACATATATACAATAAATGCGCCAAACTGTAGTAACCAGTTTGTTGGCGCGCCGCCCTCAACTCTTACTTAATATTAAGGTAAATGTTTACAATCGTGACTTATATACTATTGTTAGTAGAAAAGAAAGCATGCATTTTTTAACTATTTATATTGTTATTGATATTTTAATATGTACATGATTGTGGAATGATTTTATAATTTTCTAGGTAAGTATGTATTTGAAATTATTACTTTTTAGGTAAGTATATTTCCAACATCTCCAGTTTTAACTTTCTTTTAAACGCTGCTTTTGTAATATTTTCATTTACAGACAGAAATCTAATGTTATTATAAATCCGAGGAGTTATATAGTGTAATGTTCTTTCCCCATAGTAATTACAACATTGTGGTTCGAGATATTGTGCACGCCTGTCAGCTCTTAACAACCTATCGTTTAGCCGTCTAGGCATTTTATGGTCGTTGCACCCATATTGGTCTACGGCCACAAGATACCTAAACTTTTCTTGAACAGGGAGGACCCCACACTTCCCATATAGCTGATCGTAGTCACCTTTACACTTATTCTTTTCTTTTTTACCTACAAGCATTTTTAAAAACCTTATTTGTAATGATTTAATCTTGCTTATATAGGTAGGAAAGGTCCTCCCGTACACACTTAGACCGTAGGTTATTAATGATTCTACTAGCGCATGGTAAACTACAAACAGTGTTTTTTTGCTGACTACGTTTTGAAGGTGGTAAAATTTCCCTATCAATATTCTAAGTTTATTACATAGATAGTAAATATGATTTTTCCAGCTAAAATTGACATCTACCGTTAGCCCAAGATATTTATACTCATTTACGGATTCCAGTCGAGTACAGGTACAGGCAGTTTTATCATTATGGAGGCAGCCGTAGGTATGACCAATAATTGATATTTGTGAACCTTTTTTTTGCATGTACGGCGAGCACACGTGCATTATTTTCGTTTTGTTTATGTTTAAGATAATTCCGTTGTCATGTGACCACATTAGAATATTATCAAAATCGATTTGTATTTTTCTTTCGACTTCATGTAGGTCCTTGTCTGCATATATCAGACATGTATCGTCAGCATACATGTATGTCTGGCAGTACTGTATGACATTACTAAGGCTGTTGACATGCATGATGTATCCAACCGGGCCATAGACTGACCCAGTCGGCACACCAGACGTCACGCACGCGAGCTCACCGGACACTCCGTTTACAACAGTCTGCAGGGTTCTGTCACTTAGGTAATTTTTAAAGAAGGTATTTACTGGGCCTTGGATTCCGCATTCAGACATCGACTTTATTTAAAAAAATATTGTTGGTGAAATCGATAGAGGAGCAAAAACCGATATTGTCATTTTTTAAATTTATTTTTAGATTCCATATTCGGGGAGATAAATAAATATTAATTTTGAAATTGATCAAAGTAACCCCATTCCACGGTATGTATAATCCGTTTGATAATACAATCCTCAATTATTCACCTCATTCATGGTTTCGTAGTGTAAAATATTACCCACTAGTAATAGACTTACCTATCGATAGAAATGGCGACGAGGTTGAATATGCTGGACGTCGAGGACGTGACGTCCATGGCGATGTAGATGTCGCACACGAACGCGGGGAGGCCCCACGACCCGTTTACCTGCGGCAAAGAAACGACCGTGTTAGTATTTGGATTTCTTATTTTGCTATGACAGTTAATGGTGGAAGTTAAACAGTTTAATAAAGAAGTACCCAGATCTACCGTATGGGAGGCAAGTGCCGATGTATGTTTGCAGTAGATGGCGCATTTTATGCGCGCATTGCATTAATTACCTAAAATACCACCACCACCAAAGACGTTTGACCACCATTTGACCACCAAAGACGTCAACTGACGCGCGCAGCTGTAGCCCAATATCAACCTTCGTGCATGACGAGCCGCATACGATAGGCGTGGCGTTCAAAGGGTTGAAGCTGCTTTTGTAGAACTACTGCGTTTACAAGTATCCGTGAGACAACGCTTTAGCTTAACTATAGTGGAAAAGTAGATAATAATGCTAAAGTCAACGAAAAACTTTTGCTTTGATATAATCAGTGACACAGTCAAATTTTACTTTAGAAACAAATCGTAAATATAAATGCAAAGTACAACTAAATTCAACGTTGATAAAACATGTTCGCGTTAGCACTCTAGTTATTTATTTACTCTCATATTATTGTAAAAAAAAGGTTCATAGAAATGAAATTAAACCATATTGTTTTAAACATTTTATTTATTTCTTTAATCTAGATGAAATTTAATAGGTACGCCAGAATTCTCGCAATTCAACTTGTCACGTGTAAATTTAGGCCGAAGTCATTTAAGGAGAACCTTGTCTGCAATTAAAATTCCAAATTTTAATGATCTTCCATTCTGCAGATTCCCGAGACTTCCTTGAGAACAAAACGGGGGTAAAGGAGGTAAATCTGAAACAGACAATCTTCAGTGATCAACCGAAGCAGCAATTAAATTAAATTGTCGGTTTAGGAAGGAATTCGATACCCGTACCATAATATTTTTTATAACAGACAGACACACCAATACCAAACATTAAAACTGGTATGTAAATTAATCATATTTATATCACTAAAAAAACTTATAATTTTTTATCATTGTTTCTTGTACTCTTGTACTCTTTAATTGTTAAATTACACAATAAAGTTTATTTATATAATTATGTAAATAAATATCTAATTCAATGTAAGTTTGTTACAATTTCGACATACTTTTAGGGTAAGCAGTAGCTTACTTTTCGCAATTAATCTTAATTCAAGTGTGGTGTAGCTGTTGAAATGTAATCTGGCCCAAATTCACAAAATAATTTTCTCATCACGTCTGATTTTCATAGCAATGTTTTAGGCACCCTGAATTTTATTACTTCGAATCTAAATCCCAACATATTCATGTTTTTCTCAAAAACTCGTAAATCTCGTAACTGATGCGACGGATAAACTCATCAACAGATGAAATTAGGCTGAAAGGGACGAAAGGGGCAGAGTTTCGACGTAGAAAGATACTTAAATGCATATTAAATTTGACGCTTACTTAACTTTTATGAAGAGTCAAATATGTATGGTGCAAAAGGGCGTCTGCTAGCTGGCGCGGTACCTAACACAGAGCGGGTAAGCGGGCTAATAAAAATAGTATGAACAACGCTAATTGGCGCACACTCGTGCGACGGATTATACCTACAATGCATGGCACCCGCGTGCGTGCGCCCGCTCCGTGCGCCCGCTCCGTGCGCCCGCTCCGTGCATCCGCACTATCTAGCGGACGCCCTTACCTAATTTAAATATTTGTGCCATTCTCAGCCAAAAGGGTATTTACTGTCGATTTTCAATAAGGCGTTATTTCCATAAAGCTTCAATTTGAAATCTACCTTATCTATTATAATTTAATCTGACATTGTTATATTTTATGTTTTATTGTTTTTATTTCTTATTGTTTTTAGCTGTTTGTTTGGAATTTTATTTTAATTTGACTTTGCTGCAATATTATTAGTTATTCTGACATTATATGAACTAGGGTGCCCTAGCATTATATACATTTTGACAGCTTTATTTTGACATACATAGGTAACTTTTTGACATTGTATTTAATATGTTTATTGCGCTCTCTGACATTTTATTTTACTGTATTTGACTATTACTTTTAATTTTTATTATGATTGTTTTATATTTTTTAATTATTTTAATGTATTATTATTATTGTTTACAATCTAACGATCTTTTTGTGAATTCATGTTATTTGGAAACATTATGATGACATTTATGACAATGTTAAATATCATGTAATTTTCAATAAGAAATAAATTAATCTAATCTAATCTAATGTATGGACAACCGACAATGTGGTAACTTTTGGTTGAAAACGTCACATTTAATCACATCAGCCAGAGGCTGCCGAACTGAATTTCCGTAAACGCCCCTCATACCTTCCAAAAATACTATTATTGATTATTCAAACATGGACGTCCAATATTTTGCATCACTTAACTTTTTTTTAGATTTTTAGTACCAATAATACCCTATGAAATATATTATAAGTATATAATTATGCTAGTGAAACGAACTATATCCTTATAAGAATTAGTTTTAGTCCACCCACCAACATTGTATGTTCAGTAAACACTTATATTCAACAGCAACGTCTGAAACTAGAAACTCTAAAATCTACCGCAGTAAATAATCCAGATCAAATACCGTAATCTAACCATATCCGGGCGTATTTGCTAAAACACTGAATTGTAAGCAGGATATTCAGGAGCCGATCGTTGAGCGGCAGGATATTGGCTCGCTATCAAATCACCCGGGCATACCCGGCAGAGAAGCGTTGTTAGATATTTTTGCTTAACTAATTTGCTAAAACATTGTTATATGTATAAGCAGGATATTCAGCCGGTCGTTGAGTGCCGCTCGCTATTGGCTCACCCGGGTATACCCGGGCAGAGAGGATATGTGTTTTTTAAGTAGGTAAATTCGTTGATTTAAAATAAATTGATTACTAAACAACCGAAAAATAAATTATATTATTATCTAAATTGACAGATTATTTAATAATATAAAATTATGGAACAAAGTAAGCATTCAATCTTCCTCTTCCATCATAAAAACTCAAGAGAAGAGCTCTTGACACACTTAAGTGGAAAATGGCAAGTGGAAACCAAACGTTTTGAAAACATTGAGTGCCTGTAAGTAAGTGTTGGGTAAAATTAAACGAAGGGGCGTAGATAAAATAAATGCGTGAATCATTAAGAGAACTTTCCAAAGAAATTAATATTTTAACTGTATCCCAATACCTACATATATGATAGTATTATTTATGTTGTTAAGAATCTAGACTCCTTTACTAAGAATTCTGACCTCCAATAATACTAGAAATAAAAATAAGCTTGCTATCAGAAAGTTTCGTGTTCGTAAAGTACAAAAGTCATTCGTTGGGCAATGCATTCATTTTTATAACAAGTTACCTGAGGATGCTTTAAGATTACCCTTTCCAGCTCTTAAGAATTACTTAAAATGTCATTGATGTTGAACGCTTATTAGAAAGAAAGAAAGAAAGAAAGAAAAGAAAATACATTTATTATTTACGTCAACCAACCAGTTAAATTACAAATTTTACATCGATACATAGACGTTAAATAGGGCACCCACTCAGCGTAAAATTAAACGAAGGGGCGTAGATAAAATAAATATTACAGAGTCGAGGACTACTTGACAGACAAACATGCATGGTCCAAACCAGAAACTGTAATAAGGACAAGTAGCAATTAAAAGCATTGTATTATGTGTAGAGTTATAGGTGACTCAGGTAAGAAAGGACATCAAATTTTATGAAGGCATCTCATGACAATCAGTCAGATTCATATAATATGTATTCTCATTTCTATTATTAACTTCTTTTTTTTTTCCTTTTGTAAGAATTTGATATGTTTTCTGAAAGAGCTACGTATTTGTATGATTTCATGTACCTACATAATATATATGATTTATTATCAGATTTCTATAAAGTTATATACTTACTGAGTATAATTGCATAAATTCTATAGTAATTTAAATTGTATTTTTCTTATTTACTCGTAATGCATGTTAATTATAAGATGTAATAATGTTTTGAAAACATGTGTCCCGCCGAGTTTGTTGCCGGTCCCATATTGGGATACCCTCCTCCAATTGAGGGGGGATTTAAATCTTCTCGAGGCAGAGGTACGGTTGGAGCCGGTGTAGCTTTATTTGACGTTCATAAGCGCATTGTAATATGCCTACTTGTATAAAGTATTTTTTTTTCTTTTATCTTTTAAAATGCAAATGTTGTCTAAGTCTTTCATTATTTAATGTCATTGTCCTAGAAGGACACGTTTGTAAGGATAATTTTAATTGGGTATATACCTACTACATTTTGGTCACTCAAACTCAGATAATTATCACTAAAAGAAAATCTGTCATATAAGTAATAGGTAAGTAAGTATTGTACGGTGGAAAGTATTAATTTATGACCCATTTCGTACCTTGTCACAGTGTCGATAAATATGAAAGTCGCTAGAGACCTCATACTATTGTCACTGTGACGAGGTACAAAATGGGTCATAAATTAAAAGTTTCGACTCTACAAATACAAACAATATGAAATATTAGAAAGTTCATAATTATCCCATATATCTTAGCCTTTCATGTTAACTACATTACCTACAAGTAAAATAATTATCTAAGGCTATTTGTTTTTTTCCCCGTTTTCTATACTTCTATATTCTATACTTTCAATCATTATTCCATTATATTATATCCGCCCCTGTACCCAAAATCTTCACTTTTGTTCTCAGTAGATTAACTAGCAACCGCGGCCGCCATATTGGAAAAACTGGTAATGTTGTAACTTCTTTCCTATCATGTTATCTATGGGTAATGGGCCGTAACTTTACTACGCACAGTATTATCTACGGGCGATGTGGCGGAAAATCGGACGATACAAAAAACAAAGCTGGGAACGCGTGAGGTGAAAAGAAAGTGAAGCTGATGCTAGAAAATTACATAAATTATATATAAAATAAAAATATATTTCTTTACCAACGTAAACAGTGAATTGCTTATAGTGTTTTTTTTTTCAATTTTTAACCTTAGTGATGCGAGGTGAATATGTAATTACCTACTAAACAATCTTAACTATTGGACCAGCCTTAAAATCTAGACTTATATCGTCAGGGATATGGACCGTGATTACCTTTTGTATTGTTTTCGAAGTCCCGATATTTCGACGCACTTACATGCATCTTGTTCACGGATAACTGAACGGGTTTTGGGTTGTGAACGGGTAACAATACAAAAGGTAATCAGTGTAATCACGGTCCTTATCCCGGACGATATTAAGTCTAGTGAAACTAACCGTTAATCATTCCTTCTTTGCATGATTTTTTCTTTTTGCCCGAAATGAATATATGTGTCACGTAATTGTTTGCTGATTCTGAGAAAAATAGTAAAAAAAAATGAACATCGATTTTTACTGCGAATTCAGTGTTAGACTTTGCACAGGCTAAATCATATTTATGTAAATATATTTTAGTTATCAGTAAGAGATATATGAAAATCTTACTATCATCAGAATGGTGCACTATTTGTGATATACCTATAATAAAGTTTATAAATAAAAAACAATTACAAACTCCGAAAAAAAAAACGCCCAAAATCATCTTACTAAAAATCATCAATATCTGGGTTCTCCAAATTTTCCGATATTTAGTCTTAAAACAAATGTGATTTTTATAAATTCAAATACTGCGTAAATTTAAGTAAAAATCGTATAATGGATTAGTGTTGAAAGTTGACAGTCTCAAAAATAAATATCAATCACCTCCTTTAATTCGTAAGACAATGTTATGGTGGAAATTTCCATCACAATGCAAAGAAGGGTGAAAATCGCTTTAGAATTTGTCTGTCCTTTGAAAATACTTTGACTCCCAATGGTCTAAATATACTATACCTATATATGCATAGTTGAACTGCTTTTGTAAAGATATATAATTTTAAAGAACCAAGATATATTTATTTAATGGCACAATATATATTTAGTACACAAAGAAAAAGCACATATTCAGACATAAAAATATTAGACCAATTTCGATGTGATGATGATGATGATGATGCATTCCTGTCGTCCCTCATTAGGGACATAGGGCTCGCAGAAGAATCCTCCATTTGTCACGATCTTGAGCGGCTTCTTCCAGCTCTTGCCAGCCGAGTCCAGTTGAGCCAGCCTCTTTCTCAACTGATCGCCTGCCTCCATGTAGTACAAGGCCTCCCCGACCGCCTATTTCGATGTGCCTTAGCTATATTTATACAACAGTCTTTATGTAACGTTATAGAAAGAAAACGAGTAGACAGTCTAGACTAGGGGAACGGGTCACATAATAAATTAGGTACGTTTCACAATTTCAAAAAACAAAAACCCTTATTCAGTCTTGTTCAGCAAAATAAATGTTGAACTCGAAGCATACAATTTCAAAGGAGTCAAAGGATATTAAGTTTCGAGTAAGACGCCAGAATTTTACATTATTCTCATTCCAAACACGGTATTAGGACAGTGAGTATTAATGGTTGAAATTGAAACTGATTATTTAGATCTGTAAGTAAATTGTGACATAATAAAAAAAAAATTAATAACCTCATCGAATATATATAAATAAATTATCAATTTAGCAACTCACCCACACTCTAGAAACATTTCTAACACAGCCAAGCCTTCATTATTTTCATAAATACTTGTACATGTTTTGATCGTCACCAATAAATATCTTTTATTTTTTTTAAATATATTATAATTTCCTTAATTTTATCGGGTAGTTAGCAATTGAAGTAAGGCTACCTAAAAAAAATCGCGGTAGTTTTAAAAAGAATAAATCCGAATAATAATTAATTTAACTAGTCAATCTCACGTATAGTCGAACAAATTTCTCAAAACAAAACGAACTAAAATTTCCACCCGAAGCCAATAGCTACGCTCGCCAAGCCATAATCCACCCTAACCACATGTAAATACATTTCATTTTTAAACGCAGACAGAAGTGGAGGAAACATCCGGTATCGGACTTCCGGCGGCCATTACGTGCGCCCATTGTCCGCCATCTTTTTGTGCTTTTGGTTTCATTAGTTTCCTTGGAATAACGAATTGGATTTCGCTTATACGTGCCGGGGAAACGTCAAACAACGAAAAAAACAACTGCTACAAGAAAAAATACTTAAGTATTTATACTTAATATATTGTCCATGTGTGCAAATAAATGAAATGAAAATCTCGGTAACACCACCACTTAAGTGACCATCGATGGAGCTTATGTATTTGTAATAAGGCTTACAAATTTTCAGTTAACATGTATTTAAATATCCTTAATCCTTGATTTATAGATCCGTATACAGAGGCCCGGACAAAATCCATATGTTTAGGAAAACTCCTGAAATTTAAGTAGGACCTATATTGCGATATCATCAATATTTATTTACCTACTTATAAATTTATTAAGAGATTGTTTTACAAACATTCGATATCGAATAAAGATTAGAATCAATTAAAAACAAAAAGTATATTTTAAGCGGACATACCGCAGAGGAAACGGGTATGCCATTAACACACAATCGGAAACATTCAATTATAAAAAATTGCCACATTTTCGTCAGTATGATAAATCAGGATTGTAACAATCGCAAACAGAAAAGTTTCTGCAAAACGCAGGAAACGGAAAGGACGATTTAGGGCATATCTTTTATGTGTGGTTCGAAAATGTTAAGAATAAAATTCTGAATAAGAATAAACATTGTAAATAAGTACTGGGATCAAAACTTTTCTATTCATTAAATTATAATTTCTGGAATAAGATCTTTTGTGCGATTTAAAAAAGAGCTGACCTTTAATTTATTGTATCATAAACATTTATGTTAAATACAAGTTGAATAACCTACGAATCGAACCCAAATCGAATGTTTGATAAACGAAATTATAAGTAAGTAAATTATTATGTATTTTTTATTTTATTGCACCTCAAAGAAAATAGATTTACAAGGTAGCAACATGCGGTCTTTTAAATTTTAAATACTGTTTGTTTTCTTAATCGACGTATGTAGCAAACAAGCATACAGCCCGCCTAGTGGTAAGCGGTCGCCGTAGTCTAGTCTAGAATTTACTTATTTTGTTTAGCTTGTTAACAAGTAACGAAAAATCCCATCCAGCGCTAAAGAGCAAATTGACCATTGTTTTTTCCTTCTTATTAACTTGAAAAAGCTTTTATTACTCGCACCTACTGCTCAATTTGCATTTAAATTCAAGGTTCTTAAAACACGTTTCAAATTAAACAAAGCGTAAATGATCCTAACGGCTCAAAACACCAAAACAATCGGGTTGAAATGCCCACAAAGTCCAAATAACGAACTGAAACTGTATTTAGAAGTTGGGCGATCTTCCTGCGTATCGGCGAAGTTCGGATTGCCACAATAAAGACTATTTGAATATTGACCGAGCCGCACTTTACAACTCCGGTGCTTTGCTGTTAATTAAATTGGTTTAGTTTGAAAGAAGATTTCTATTTCAATTAACGCTCGGATTTTGCTTAAGAATAAGTCAGAATGATGATGAATAAAAATATGTAATGTTGCCAAAGAGCCATGGATCACAACATGCTTGGGGTGAAAAGGATTGACCGGATCCGAAACACTAAGTACGTTGCGCACCAAAACAAGCATCGTCGAAGTTGGGGTCAAAACCGCCAGGCTCATTTTTCAGCAACTGGACGAAAGCTGCAGTTAATCGGGATGATTGGTACCTAGTCTAGGGGGAAGGCCTTTGCCCAGCAGTGGGACACTTTATAGGCTCGTTAAAAAATAAGTTTTTTACTGGGCGGAATTGAAGGGTGCCAAACGGACCTTAAACTATTAACCTTTTGAACGCCAAGAACACCTAAAGTCGTCGTTACTAGTCGTGCCCACAGCGCCATGGACAACTATATGTGTTATGACGTACGCTGTCAAAGTAACCTTCACATTTTCAAGACAGTAAGGTTTACATTAGCTCGCTCGTGCGGGACATTGGCGTGTCAGTGACGCTTTTGTTTATAATGAGCATTCAAAGGGTTAGAGAGCACACTATGGAGACAGAGCACACATGGTCGCGATCCTCAGCAATGAGGGACCGAGGAAGAAGAAGAAGAAGTCAGTCTTCCCTGGTTTGTTTTGAGGATGAAATGTCTATATGGGACCCATTGTATTAAATCAATACAAATGTTAATGCCATAAATAAATAATTCGCCTCCAAACAAATCTTGCAAAAACGGCTAAACAGATCTACGCATACATAATATACATAATCTTTAAACCTAGAATACCATGAATATATCGGAAACCAACCTAAAGAGGCGACAGGGTCAGTACGGTTGGATAAAAAATGGCGCCGTTTGGCAAATCTCGCTAACGCTGTAAAGAACCGTTCGACGATAATGGAGGTTAGTAAAATGTCGTGCAAATCTGTCCTAATCGGCCCGTTTTAGTCCAGTGCTTCGCTAAATGTCAGACAGATATTTAAATGTATTTTAGGGACTATTATCACTCTGTAGGTATAAAATGGGTTTCCAATCCACTGCGGAATGATCTTGTTAAGAATGTTAATGTTCAGTGGAATAAATTTAATGTCAAGCCAAATCATTTGAAAGAATGACAGACGTTTACTGACCTGCACTTGTTAACCTCCACCAAATGTCCACCAATGATAGTTAAAAGTGCTGCTCCTATATTTACGTACATAAAAGTACGTTACTTTTTTACCATATCGTAGTTTTTGGGGTTATTAAACTTATGGCGCATTATGAAGAATATAGTAGACATATTCTCTGTCAACGGATAAGTTTCATTAGGTCTTTGGTAGCGCGGCGTGGCGGGCTGTCGTCAAATTACTTTGATAAAAACCTTAATTCAAGTTTTTGTACTAGTTTAGTAATTTAGCTGACGACATAATTATGAGTTAAGTGAATTTCGTCAGCTTTCCTAAGCCGAATTGCCATAGGATATAATGAGATACGCTCTACGCAGGCCGTATGATGTATGAAACTAGCGGCGAACTGACAGGGCGTAATTAAACTTGGGTGACGGCTGCACACGCTTACAGAGATCGTTTGGTCAACCAGGGGAAAAGTGATCCCGTAGGAAATAAATAGATTTACTTGCATGGAACACATTCTTCTGAACTGCAAGTAGGTAGAAGAAAATAATTTTATAGCTAGGAACACCCTAAGGGGTCTAGGTCTCCGGGTACATGAAAGGAGGCAGTTAGCAACCTGAAACCCTTGCTAGGCTTCGTAGAGGAGCTGGGGTGGTCGGAGTAGCGCTACATTGCCTTTCACGCAAAATATGCCAGTAAAACTAACTTGCGTTAAATTTCGCGACAATGCATTGCGTGATATTTCTTACTTTACTGCCCTAAGTATGTAATATACTATTAATCACTATGCATTGTTTGCAAACCAAATATAATAATATGACGGGACTGTTTCATATTATTACCTATATCTATTCCATTAAATATTTGTACATGCTATTAAACACCTTTAAAAATGGGTTCTCCTACGCATTATAGATACTGAATTGCCTAAAATGCCATCTGAATTACTCAGCTATATCCATCTCGTTTACTCCTAGGCAAATAGCGAAAAAGCAGAGTTGGCAAAGTTCTTGTTTTAGTTGCTGCGAGTTTGGTGTCAACTCAAGTGGCACTCTCGTGAAAAGGAATCGTGAAAATGGCAGCTTATTGTTTCGGGTGGTCGTGTTTCTTACTGGAGATTATCTCTCCAGTAGAAGATAAACACCGTTTTTAAGGAGCTGTTTGGAAATAAACAAACAAACAATAAGTATACATTAGGATGGCTCAAAAAACATTTTTTTTTATTTTCCTACGGGGCACCCCCTTATTTTGTTACACTTATTATGCTGATAAAATACACCAAGTTTCGTAATTTTATCCCAACTACAAGGGGGTGCTACAACACTTTGAAATTTTTCAAAGTTGTATGAAATCCAGAAAAAAAAGTTTTATTATTCAGAATTTTATTTAAGTATCTGGTTCACACTATTTGCACATGTGATTTATAAGTTTTTAAGTAGAAAAACCTTTTTATTTCTATTTTTTATAATTTTTCAAAAGTAAGATTTTTTGAATTTCACCTAAAAAAATCATAAAAACTAGAAATAAAAATATTTTTTTACTTAATAACTTTTAAATCACACTTTCAAATAATGTGAAAACCACTACTTACATAAAAATCTAAAAAAAATAAAAATCTTACTTTTGAAAAATTATAAAAAATAGAAATAAAAATGTTTTTCTACTTTAAAACTTATAAATCACATGTGCAAATAGTGTGAAACCAGATACTTAAATAAAATTCTGAATAATAAATACTTTTTTTTTTAGATTTCATACAACTTTGAAAATTTTCAAAGTGTTGTAGCACCCCCTTGTAGTTGAGATAAGATTACAAAACTTGGCGTATTTTGTCAACATAACAAGTGTAACAAAATGAGGGGGTGCCGCTTCTTCTAACTAGAGTTTGAATTTTTCCCATACAAACGTGAACCACCCTAGTATACATAACTAAATAGTAGAGATTAAAATGATTTTAAACGGTCACTGACTGATCGAGCGCGCAACGTAGGTGTGTTCGATGAGTAGGTACCTAAAGACGTGTGCAGCAGTCGGAGTTCCAGTCAAGATTCACATTAACGGATTGTACGTTTAATAGGCTTAATAATACGTTAGTAACCCGTTTAAAATAATTTTAATATGCTCAAGTCTAACGGGAGTTTTATAGTTAAAATTGCAAATAATGGTACGTAGATGTTTGAATAAATATGATAATGTATTAGTAGCCGTTACACAATGTCCAGGTCCAGTTTAGCTTCTTCTTAATGGCTAACCCCCTTTCATAAACGCGCTACAAACCTCAATTAGCTAAGAATCGTTTGTCCTTATCTGTCATTTTGACTTATGTATTTGTAAGAAAGGGATAAAGCATGATTTAACTATATCAGGCCCGTAAAGTTTTATGAATAAGGGGGTTATACTTTTAAACTTTGTATAATACTTTTTCGTACTTAACTATAGCATTTTGATACCATTTTTAAAAACAGAACATAATTATTATAGCAATTTGTTATGAAAATTTTATCGAAGAGCCTGGCTTGTAAGAACCACTGTTTTTACAAGCCAGGCCCTTTTTGGCCTCGTTGGCAACGTTGAGGAAATTTACTGAAGCCTAACGATATCTTAGGTTAGACCTTAACTATACATATGGCAGTATATTAAAGCGGGTAGCATCTGTCGGGCCGCGGGATATGAGGGGTGAAATTGTCAGACAAATCCCGACCATCCCCTCTTATAGGTACTACGTGTAATTTCGTTTTATCGGGACTATCCCTGAGCTGAAATAAAAGGTATAAATATCAGTATAAATGTCAGGTATAAATGCCAGTATGAATATGTTCAAGTAATAATAAGTTTCAAATTTATGCAACGAGTATTAAAAAATAACCATGCCTTATTTTTGAAATCTTATATTTTAGAAATTGCACTTGCTTATTATACCTACCTATTGTTAATGGAGTCCTTTAGGTACCTACCATTGATGCGCGCAAAATATACTTACTGCGAATTGTCAGACCAACATTAAACCAAGTTGAGGTTATTGGTTCGAATGTTCGTATAGTCACGAGTCACGTCCGGCGGCGTGTTCGAGCACAACTCCATGAATGGCTTCGTTTGGCATGCAGCGTGAATATTCCAAGAGCCAATACCGGCTTCAAACTTGAATCTTTCAAGTCGAAACATACTTGCACTAACTTTGGATAAATCTATTTAGAATTCTGTGGCTAGTAAAATAGAGAATTTCATAGTGTTGAAAAATATTTAAACTTCAAAATAGTAAAAAAATTGGGTTCATTTTAATAAACGTAATAGCTAATTACTATTGGTAAAGAGTTAGTAAAGTATTTGCTAACCGGTACGCTACGTATAGCATGAAACAATCTTATAAGTTATGCTTGATAATATTATGTTAATATAGACCTTTCGTGACATTATATTATAATATTAATAAAAGGTTACTCAGTCCAATAAATTGTGTAGTTTAATGCTCACTAGGTATGTCACATTCGTCAGAATCGTCGTTTTATATACGTCATTAAACATTAAATGACGAGGAGTTCCTATTGTCACAATGAGGACTAGAGCCTTAACCAAACCGACACTAAAAAATTGCGGCATAAAAAAACTTATTACCACGCCTGAAAATCTTCCATATGCATTGCATTTTAAACAGGCACTAACTAATAACAATTCAAGTCCATGAAACGTGTCATAACCATCCCCAAACCGCATTTTCGTCGCTCCGCCTGTATTCCCGGCACGCGCGCGAACTGGTATTATTTCAAATTCAAAGGGTAAAAAGCAGGCTAGTTCATTTGTCCACAAAACGACGTATAACCTGTACAAGTTTGTAGGTTGTTAGGACTTTTTGGAAGTTAGTGGTGGTATTAGAAAGGATGGCGGTTTGTAATGGACGCGCACGAGGAGACGCTACTTCACTACGATTGGCGGCCGCTACGGGACACCTCTACCAACTTAAATACTGCGGGCTCAAAAACACACAAGGCTTTAGAGTTTGTAGATATAAAGTTGAATATTGCTTGGAGCATACGTAGAGGGAATGTGGTAAAACAATACGCTTTGAAACCAACCAATGCTGAATACGAAAAACGCTTAAGTGATATAATAGCATTTGTGGGTGTCCTGGCATGGGTTTTTATTTTCAGATCGTGACTGACTAAGGCTCGAAAATCCTAGATTATCTTAAAGAGGTCCTTTTGATATTGTATCTTTGGATAAACTTTTGCTTCTTTAAATACGGTTGTTAAGGTTTTCTACTTGGAAGTTTTATAGTTAAGTTTCTTTGGAGTTTGGACTACTATTGGATTTGTTTAGTTGAGCGAGAGGAAAGTTGAGCTTATCGGTTCGGGGTTCTTTTAAAACGTTTTATCGTGGACTCCCAAGGTAGATAAAATGTACTTTTTTTAAATGTATACGATGTTTTGTTATCCGGGTCTTAATATTATTTATATAACACCATATTACTTATGAAAAGAAACCCATTATATTCTATTGCTATGCTAAAAGCATCGCAGTATTGTGTTATACCTACCTATAATCAAAGAGAATAGATAGTATAGAGGGCTATTGCCATAGTAAATTTTGTAGTCATGGTACATTTACTGCCATCTATCGACACACGATAAAAACTTAAAATAAAATTGAAAATGAATAAATTAATCAAAATATGTATACGGATAAATGATTATTGTTCCATACTGACCCATGTTATTTCACTGATATGTGTTCAAATTGTTAAATATCAAACGGTGTCGTCAACGCCATCTACCCGAAAATAGGCCAAAGGTATGGCGCCATCTATTCGAGAATGACTTTTTCTTGATTTCCGAGGCACGTTTTTTTCTTAGACTTTATTTATCTTATACGGAGTTACATATATCTTTGCTATAATTATATAAATCTCTACTGCCTTCTTATGCCTACTTTCTGACAACATTTTATAAATTACCAGTTCCATTTACCAGTATATAGACAACATACAATCTAAACCGTTGAATGTGAGACAAAATATTCTTCAAAAATTGTAGACCTTCATTAAGATTTTTTGGAATTCCCATAAGGGAATTAAAATAACGCAGTCGCACACTTGAACGCAGTTGCGAGCGAAGACTATAGGTACTCGTATATTTTATATTACTGTTTTTAATCTTAAAATAATCCTATTTTTGTCTCACATCTTGGTTCCACGGGACAAATAGGACCGTCCCGTCAGTGCGATCCGAACATCTGTCCGACCCTGAATCGCTGGAGCTTGAAATACAAAATGGCTTGAGATGGGACCGTGAAGGTTCCGATCAACTTATAAAATCAGATAGAGTGAAATGAAGTGAATTGTATGATTTAAAATGGATAACAAACCTACCTACCTGCGCAAACTAAGGCCCGGTTCTTAAGCATGCCTATTTTTAAAATTTCATACTTTAAATTTACAATGAAATGGGTTCAAATGCAACTTCATATCAAACATTATAAGAAAAATAAAAATAACGATATGGCTTCATTAACACAGGTACTTTACCTACTCCTATGGAACCCTAATAACAACCAAATTGCTCATTGGAGACAGCATTGCTAGGTTGATGTGGAGGTAATGCTAAATTGATGTGTCCAGTTTGTTTTTCAACTGGCTACTTAAATTATCAACTTATTTAAGATATAAATATTAATATAATATTTTTGGCTTACATCACTGGTGGCTTAGGTACCTAAATTAACTTTACAAGTTAAACAGCGCATATGTGTGGTAATTTCGCGATATTTATGGATTTAAGGAATATCTGAACGCGTTCCACAACCACAATATACAATGGTTAACCTTTAAAACCGGAGTGTACGGTAACTTCATTAAGGAAAGCAGAGTCTAACGGTAGTAATCAACGGTATAACATAGTACAGAATGCCTACATGTTTCGATAAACGTCTGGTGGACACGGGCGTTGCGGTTGCGGTCAGCGCCGGTGACAGGACGATTTACCCTGACACCATTATCGGGTCGGTACATATCACCGGCAATATGATGATGACAAAAGCTTAAATTATCAAAAGCTTATATTATACGGAATGTATTTTTAATGGGTTGACAAATCTCGTGCTGAGATGTGAGATCTGAGATTTTTTGAGTACTTAGTGAAGGATCTAAGAAAAAATACAGTCTCAAGAGAAAAAAAAATTACTTAGGTACTTAAGTAGAACTTTTTGTTAACAAATCTTACTATTCCTTCCGTTTTGTTTACACGCCTTACATTAGCACGTTTCTGGTAAGCTTCGGTAGCTCAGTTGGTTAAGAGCGACTGGACTGTTATTCCGGAAGGTCGCAAGTTCGACTCATGACCAAAATGGTGACTTTTCCATTTTTTGTTTAATAGTCAAAATTGTAGAACCGTTTGCAGACGTATCTGCTGGATACAAAACAGTTTAATCCCTACGTGTTTATATTTTAGTCGGTTTAATATAAATACTTACTACCTACCTAAGTATAACATATCTGAGTTTGACAGTTATTGAATGCTGACGATGCCATTTGCTTGAAAACATTTTTTCCTTCGGTAAGTAAAGATCTCACAGTTGAAATGTTACATGTAATATCGGAACGATTTCGGCCGTCGACAGTCATTACCGTGCGAACGTCATCGCCATCCGCGATCCGATCTGCTTTAGTGATGGAATCATTTTCATTTTGTAGTCCAACTGTTCTGTTTTCAGGAAATTATGTAAGGTCATTACGGGTAAGAATATGTAGGTTTAAACGTTTGTGTTTATTGCGAGTGCTACCTGCTATCTGCGTTTAATAGCATAATAATAAGAGATGTATGGTCTCGCAATAAACACTATCAATGTGTAAACATGTTATGCGTCGTTATTCGTCGTTGTTGTTGTATGTTATGTTATGCGTCGACCTGATCAAAGGCAAACTGATCGTGATATTAAATCTGTCTTTGTCAAGCTCGTAAAATCGTCGTGGACACGGCGCGGATAGTCCACCGGTTCCTCTCTCTGCGGCCTTGAATGCTGCTGGCGGCACCCTAATAGATTAGGTTTTTTATAGTCAGTCATTGACCTTCCAACCGCCATTACTACAGGCCTATCTGTGCTGTTTGCAGATGATACCACAGTTATTACTAGTGCCCAGACATACGAAGAACTCACTGCAAGGGTTAACGAGGCGTGTACGCAGCTGCAACAGTGGTTCTCTGCAAATGGATTACTCTTGAACATAACCAAGTCTAACATTATGCTTTTCTCGGGACGTCATGTAGAAGTGCCTCCTTGTTTTGCAAATACCCCAATGACAATGTGCGATAAAAACCGGTTTCTAGGGTTCACGATTGACTCAAACCTGAACTGGAAATGTCACGTGGATAAACTCTGCGCTAGACTGAGTGGTGCCGTTTTTGCACTACGAAAACTAAAACCCCTTATATCTCAGGATGCCTTAAGATCTGTGTACTACGCACATTTCCACTCATTGATATCATACGGAATAATAATGTGAGGAAACTCGACAGATGCAAAACGAGTTTTTATTATTCAAAAGCGCGCGCTACGCATTTTGGCTGGAGTGAAAACTAGACACTCGTGTAGGGATCTGTTTGTTGAATATCGCATTATGACGCATTTTTCACTATATCTTTTTGAAATCATAATGTACGTGAGAAACAATATATCAGAATTTAAACGGGTTCACGTTGAGGGTATAAACGTCCGTTCCACGGGACGGCTAAGAACGGTTCCTCGCCGTATGGCCCTAGCACAGAAAAACCCTCGTGTCATAGGACCTACCTATTATTAACGACTTCCGGCCGTTGTAAGAAATGAACTGTGTGATCAAGCATTCAAACGCCGATTAAGAGATTTTTTGTTGGATAAACCGTTGTATTCTGTTAGTGAATTTATGAATGATGTATAGATTTTGACGATCCACCACAGGAGATACTATCTTGACATTATTTTAAAATCTTATCATTTCACTTTTAATTTGATATTTTATTGATTATATTGTTGTGACATCCCTGTTTTTGACGATCATAATATGAATTCCTGTAGATTGACATGCCTGCAATTTATAATGTAATCTGTATTATGAAACAAATAAATCTAATCTAATCTAATCTAATCTATAATGTGTTGTATTTTTTTTATTGTTTTGTAAGTTTTTATATTTTACTTTTATATTCATATTATGAATCACCTAGCCTAAGAAGATCTTCGAATGCAAAAGTATTTCAAGTCGTAAATAAAACTGAAACTCGATTGATTCACATCACTATCGAATCAATCGTCGGCTGATCGGCACGATGGTGACGGATGCGAGCGGCCATGATTTGTGGCGATACTATTACAATGCTCCAATCCGAATGTGAAGTTTTTAGCCATTGAATGCAGGAAGAAGACTAAATAAATGGCGCGTGATCATATTAATATTACTGGTCAGGCTTTACTAAAAAACTTGCACCAAAACTTGCGTTATTTTCATTTTGTATTGTTCTTATGTTTAATATGAACTTGCAGTTTTGTCTATGGTACTAGCGAACAATGCGAACTTCTTCCTCCTTCCCTTAGTCCTGGTTCTATCTGGGGTCGGACCTCCATGTACGGCGGCGCCAGGCCGCTTTATCCTGGGTTGTCATAGGGGCTAGGAGGCAAGCCCGTCCCTCAATCAGTAAGCAAGTATTCTTTCTTCTTAGTCGTGCACTCTTGGCAGAGTGGTCGTGGTCATAATATGTCACGGTCGATTTCTGCGCCACCGCAGCTCTTGCGATCTGTCGCCATTTGGCTCTGTTTTTGGTGGAGTGGGAGCAATCGTTGACTGAATTTCCTGTGATGGACTTAATGAGGTCTATCCATCGTGTTGGGCAGCGGCCACGAGATCTTTTGCCCTCGACTTTCCCTTGCACCACCAAGCGTTCCATGGAGTCCTCGTTATGAGTGATGTGTCCAAAGAATTTGAAGATTCGCAATTGCACAGTCGACGACAATCTCTCTTTGATACTGAGTTCTTTCAGAATCGAAGCGTTGGTACGGTGTGCAGTCCATGGGATTCTGAGCAAGCGTCTCCAACACCACATTTTCAGTGCATCAATCTTGCGACGGTATTGCATCCTCAGCGTCCACGTCTCAGCTCCGTATAGAAAGATTGAAAATACCAGGCATCTCATCAGCCGAAACTTTGTGTTTCTGGTTATTCTGCGGTCCTTCCAAATCTTTATGAGTTTTTCGACCGAGGATCTAGTCACGGCGCAACGTCTCCGAATCTCATCTTCGCAACCTCCGGTGTTGGTGATCGTGGAGCCTAGGTACACGTAGCTGCTTACGACTTCGCATCCTGCTATATTTTGGACGTCTGGTTGGTTGTTATTGGCACGGTCTATGATCAACATTTTGGTTTTGTCGCGATTGATTGCCAGTCCAAAATCCAGCGCTGTGGTCTCTAGGCGTCGGAGTAGAGTCTCGATTTCGCTTTTGGTTGACGCTAGGAGGGTCGTATCGTCTGCATATCTTAGATTCGATATCTTCTGGCCTCCCACGGATATTCTCTTGTTCCAATCTTTAAAGCAAGTATACATAGGTATATTAATTTTAGACTTAGCGAAATAATTGAATACTTGCTCAATAAAAATAATTCACAGACTCTGTGGCTGTAGGCGATGAAATAAATTTCTGATTTGTGCGAGTAAGAGAGGTTACTTTTGATCGTATCATTATTTGTCTGATAATATCTGAAAGGTTTGTATATTGAAATACTTTTTCAAATTTAAGGAGCCAACGGGAGTGGTCATTTCTCCATACAAACGTACTCCTCGTTTTCCTCCGTGGTTTTTGAAGCTAGAGCAATGATTTTTTCAACACAGATTAATATTATCAATATCTGTGTCGGACCGTTTTGCTTTTTTTGATATTTTTGTTTTTTAAGGCGCTAGAGCCCTTCAAAAATGGCCAAAATGGCCTAATTGACTATGCCGCAATGAGAGGCGCACTAAGGGGTAAATTCCCGATCTACGCGGCCAAAAGTCGATTTATCAAAACAATAAATACCTCTGCGATAACAGCTACCTGCGGTAGAGGACCCTTTAGAGGCTAGATAACAACCCCTCCCACCCTCGTATGCACTTTCTAATTCGTTTCACGTCAGTCGGAATTTGATCGTGTCACTTCGTGTATGTTACTTGTTCTCGGCGCTCTTAGAAAAGCAAAACTTTGACGGTGTGGTTTATTGTTTTTAAGAGATCAAGAGTGAAAAAAATCATGGATTCTGAAACAGCAGGTTAGTAATTTATAAGCAAAAATAAAAATATGCTTTATTTATTTGTTTTTGAGGCTAGGTTAATGCTCTGAAAGAGAGACTGTTTTTGAGCGTCATTTTTCGCAAAAAAAAACTTCACTCGTTAATAAGTAATACAATAGGGTGAGATCGAGCAGAATTGTTAACGACATGTTATAGTCTATTGCTTTGGTTATTATAATTTAAAAAAAGACTTTCCGCATGCTTCCGCCAAATCATAATTTTTATACTTTAAAAATAATCCGCCATTTTACTCAAAAATAAACTTTTTTTTTTATTGAGTTTAATCGACATGTTTATTTGTTTTAGATGTAACAAATACGTCAGAAATGAAGATCGTGACTAGAAAACACATATTTTATCTCTTCAAAAGTAAAAATTTACCTACATTGGAAGAAAAACTGTGTTCCTTAAGAGATCAACTTTTTTCTAGTGAAGGCTGCACTAATGAGCAAATAGAATTATTTAAAAGCAATTTTGCTTATTTCAAGTCAGAATTTAAGACTACATGGAGTAAAGCTCAGTATAAAGAAGACAGATTCATAAAAAACAATAATTCTTGGCTAGAAGGCTCTTTCGCGATTCCCGTTGCTGAAAGTCCGTTGTTTGTAGATATGCCAAAGGCAAATTTCGGCAACACGAATGATGGAAACACCAGCAGAAGGTTTTTTGATGATCCAAAATTAGCATCAGATATAACTGGAATCAGTTACGAGCTGATATATAGATTAAAAGTAATTTTAGAGACGATATCAAGCTGCCACAAAATTGACTCTGAAAAATACGACAGTAACGCAAAGGAAACAGGAGAACTATATGTCAAATTATACGGATGGCATCCCATGACGCCCACGATGCATAATAGTATCTTATCTCCATGGTGCTGTTATTATAAAAAAATGCGTTACTTCCCATTGGACAGCTCACTGAAGAAGCTGCAGAAGCGCGTAACAAGCATTTCCGATCTTATCGACTTGATTTCGCAAGGAAGTTTACGAAAGAAAGCTGCAACACGGATATTTTGAATCGCTTACTTTTGAGTTCCGACCCCTTACTGAGCTGCAGGAGAAAAGTAAAAAAAAGAAAGCACAGTACTTTCCTGACAGAGACGATAGAATTGCTATTGCCTGCCGATCCGAACCCAGAGTGCTCTTCCGGAAGCGAAGAAGAAAACATCATAGCAGAGACTGTAGCTTAATATGGCAACTGATTTTATTTCAGTAATAAATTATTATACACATTTTACTATATTTTTAATTTTTTCCTCTTTTGTGCAGATGTCGAAATTTTACATATCAGGAGAATTTTGAAAAAAATTACCCTATAAATTAAATTTTTTTATCATGAAACAGTTGTTTCAACTTCGTAAAACGTTAAAAAATACAAAAACCCGCAAAAATAATTTTGGCCCCGTAGATCGTGAATTTACCCCTATGTGAGGCGTGGCATTCAAAACTGATATCAATTAGCCGAAAAAGTAAAACGGTCCGACACAGATAATTTCATATTCATTTAGATTTCCAAATTTGGTTACGACTGGTTAAGTTTTGGAGGAGGAAACAGAGGAGTACGAAACCTCGATTTTTGAGATTTTTACGCAGGATTTATCGCCTTGTCCTTATCGCACTACTTTTAGGTGCCGCTTCCGTTAGCGAGACGGGTATATTTACCTAAAATATTTAAAACTCAGCTCCTGTTTCGTCTTAAAATATACTTTGAACTTTGCATGTATTCAATAGATTTTTTCGTATTTATTTAAATATAAAGAAAGTATATTTAAATAAGTATACTTTCGTCAAGATTAAATCGAATGACCTATTTATAAAAAATTAAAATAAAACTATGTGTGTGTGTAGATATAATGAAGGCAGTGTGAGCAATGTTAAGTACGAAACTATCGTGAGACTTGGACATTGTATTTAATATTTTAAAACCAACCGCTTATTTGGGTAGAAAATTACGATTATTTACGTGATTGATCTGTTTCCTTAATATGCCATGCAGTGACAGAAAATCGTAAACTGCCTATTACTGGTACCTATTAGGGTCCATTCATTTGAGAATTAGGTCTCTTCTATAGACAGTATAATAAAAGTTAACGACGGGTACATAATTATACATATACCTATACATAATTATATCACGTTTTTCTAATTCGAGTTTCAAGTACTTAAAATTGTACATCTTCTCTGTAAGGGTGCAACGTAAAAAATACCTATTGAGAATCTTTACTTTGCGATGTCTACAGAAAAAATGTGAACGAGTCAACCTTACATAAAATGTGTATGATATCTATATCTTCAGAGCAGTTGTAGTTACTACAAGGCCTTTTTTGATAAACGGCACATGCCGTATATACTTGTATAAGTATATATCACTTTTCTGATTTTACACACTAGGTTCTTCATTTTGATTTAACGCCCCGTACGTGTAGTTAAGGCCAACCAATTCATCCCGATCACTCCAGAAACCCCATTACATTAAACTACTGATTGATTAAAATCGTTCATTTTCATTAGCGTAAGTACACTACAATCAGGTAGTTCCAGGCTTAGTGATCAGTCAACAGTAAGGACTACCTTTACCTAAGGTAAACTCCATACCTGGGTAGCAGGATATGGGTAACATTCCATTTCTGACAGCAGCTGCACTACTAGTACGAACGCGTCGGCGTTATTGTCAATTTCCATAGTAAAATTAATGGAAGTGCTGCTGTCGTTGGAAATGGACTGTCACCCTATCACTTATAATTATCTTAATCTGCCACGCTCGAGTAACTACAAAATTCCCCTCTTGGGCCCCCCTACTATAACCCTTATGATGAATTTTCAACTTATTTTTTAGATATAATTTTCGCCAATTCGATAATCTTTACTATTCGCTAGTCTTCGGTGCAAATGTAAGTCAGGTTTATTAAGCAAAGGACTTCCATTCGTATTTGACTTAACTTCGACCTGAACACGTGCTCGAGTGTTTAATTATTACCAGCTTCGTTAATGATTACTGGCTTCGTTCATTATTACCGCCATTACCGGGCTCGTTAATAATGCGTCGCCAACGGGTTATCCTCATTATTTTATGTTGAGTGTTGGTAATAATTAATTATACTAAGTGGGACACGGGGACTTATGAGAATATTTATTATATTTAGAGAAGTCATATAAATAAGGGTGTTGTAATTACTGATAAGTGTAATTGTGAAATAATCATAAAAAAATAATACACATACCGTAAGCATCTTAGCGCCCCTTGCACCATTCCACTAGCCCGGGGTTAACCTGTTAAACCTGGAGTTACCATGGTTACCAGTACAATTTGACACTGGGTTAACGGTTTAACCGCTTAACCCCGGGTTAGTGGGATGGTGCAAGTGTAGTAATTAATAGTAGGTATTTAAAGAAATCATCTATGTATAATAATCGTAATACAATATAGCGAACTTAAGTCCCCGCTATTGCAGTGTCTAAATGCGAAGGCCGAAGGCCGACCTCCGCTTAGCCACTCGGCATATTTTAAAACTAAGTCACACTCATTTGCTAACATCCGATAACAAGAATTTAAACAAATCCTACATACGAGTAAGATGGCTTTCAGAAAATATCACACTGAATACAAATTAGACCAATTTATTGGCGTACGTTCACAAAAACCAAAAGATTTCCATAGATATTCGCTTAAAATGCGGATGTCGCGCAAATCCGCAATAAATGAAATCGCAATCGCAGGTGCGATCGCTGTCGCTAAGGCCTAATAGTAACTGATGTATCGAGATTACGTTAGAAGCGTGTTAGATTGTACAAGAAAGAAGATAAGGAATAGCTTTCTGATTTTTATATCAGTATACCTACCTACCCTAAAAACTCTTGTAAGGTATATTAAGTATATAATTTTTTTTTATTAATAACATAATGAGTCAGTCACATTAAATACCTATACGCTTAAAATTGAATTTTACTCGATAACTCTCGATTAGGTTTATCATTGATACAGTCGCTATCAGATATATCGGAGCGGCGGAGATGGTCAAAAATATCTGTACACGCACGGTAGCACCAAGCGATACGGCAGCACGTTTTGGAGTAGAGCTCCAGGACTAATAGATGTTCGCAAACGAGCAATTATCTCTGTTACTTTTACGCCTTAACCCTTTACCGCATACAATGCCATATAATGGCATAATATATGATATTCAACTCTATTGACAGCTATTAAAGTTAAAATTGAAATAAATATTTTTTATTACATGCATGCAAGTAAGGGGTTAATTGGACTTCGATGTTCGCGATAGACCGTCTGTTGAGAATCCAAGTATCGAATAAACACATTATTTTTATCATTACATCAGGTCAGTTCATGTATTATTAAAAGAAAAGCTATGGGAGCAACTCGGAAATCATGAACATAATTTGGGCTCATCGCCATCTCATCTGCCATAATGTATGGAACGGCCAAATTATTTTCGCTATTCGGGGTACTTCTGTAGTAAACGTTGCAGTATGACCTATAAAATTTGGCTAAAGGGTTGAAAAAACGCCCATTGTATAAGAATCCTTGACACTATTCCAAGCAGATGCAGGTACGAGTACGTCGTGTAGCGCGATACCGATCTCCATCTGCATCCCATTACGATAAAACGGTTTCGGTTTCGGTTTCACGGATGCTCCAGATAACCATAGACCACCTTTTACTAGACTGAGCATGAGAAAATTCGTGGTCACACCGTGGTTTTGGCATGGCTTCTGTACGTTTAGTACCTAGACTAGATTCCCAATACGAGTAAGAGCAGCTACTCTTTATGAAACGTCATCATTATTTATTCTTATGAAGTTAATGTATTGAACGTCACGATGAATTAATTCATTTATTTTATAATAATAATGAGTGTAGGTCGCAAAAATGTTATGATTTAGATATTTATTCTAATAATATGAAATTACATTATAAATTATGACTTTTATTTCAATGCATTATGGTCAAATGTATGAACTCGCAATAAACACTAATCAATATGTAAACAGGCCTTAATGTGAAGGTCAGTCACACTTATACCGCATTCGTTATTCCGACTTTATTTTAAAATTATACCGTTTTAAAGTTGAACTTAGCTACAAAGTAGGTGAGTACTGAGAGTGCAACGTTCATGTTAAAACTAACTATTCGTAAACGCTTCGTAGTGCGGATTCTAGTATGTAGTCTGTGCAGACAGCACTCCCTTGAAAATGGGGAATAAACTTTACATTGCTAAACAATCTTGTTACTTGGAAACCATTTTATTTGCCATCAAAAAGACTAGAATCAGATTGAGATAATTTAAAATGATGCAACAAATATAACATAATATATCTAGCTATAAGTATACGTTATGTTATATTAATGTTACGAATATTCATTACAATCTTATGTTACAAATATGAATACATACTTACACTACATTATTCTAAAATAGCAATTAAAATCTTAAATAAACTTATGCTGATGATTACATTTTGATTAAAAGAGTTTCCCGTTAAACGAAGAGTATTGACTGCTAGATCAAAAGCTATGACTAGTAACATCGTCCCTAGCCAGCCTCGCAGTCAACGGCAGGCCTTGGCGAAGTGGTGGTCGGCCTCGTAGCCTCGGCTCATATTTTCCTCTCTTATGGCTGAGCGGGCTGGGCGAGCGGGAGCGGTCCGGCTGTTTCCTCTTAGATGAAGAAGAGCTGCATGATGAGATGGACTTGTGAGGAGTCTCTGTGAAGAAAGAGAAGGTTGAAGTATAAGGTAGCAGTATGGTTTTCACTAATGATACTATTGC
This sequence comes from Cydia splendana, assembly GCF_910591565.1. Lineage (NCBI taxonomy): Eukaryota > Metazoa > Arthropoda > Insecta > Lepidoptera > Tortricidae > Cydia > Cydia splendana. The sequence goes on along the minus strand of NC_085973.1, from coordinate 303,343 downwards.
TGCACATGCAATCATGCATACACGGCAAGTTAGCACGCACAACACAATTCAATAACGTTTATTGGATCAAATAAAATCAGCTGATGTAAATCTGATGTAAAACTAGGTTACTAATAGAGGATAGAGGTTATACAAAAGGCGGTCTCATCGCTTAATGCGATCTCTCTGCGAGCTAACTGTGGGTAATGGGGATAAGAAAGAAAACAAATGTATGCAGTAGGTAGGTAGGTATAGGCATGCACAATTGCACAGTGCACAAACAACATCAACAAAATGTTTCCCTATGGTTTCTTGAGTTCGTTGAATCTATATTACCTTTTGTTGGCTACTAGTAGCTTTTACTATTCGTGTTTTAGCAAAGGAAAATATCGTGAAGCAACCTGCATTAGTTACCTCTTCGGAGAAATTTAAAGGTATATATTAATATATATTACTAGTGGCTCTGTGAGCTGTAGACCTCGCGAGCAGAGCTTGAAATAACATGGTGCTAAGAGCTTTAAATACACCGTGTTTTTTTTTGATTTCCGTTAATTTCAAGGGTGCATTCCTGAGCTTAAATCAAGTAACTTTCTCAAAGACACCGATGTTCTAATTAAGTCCATTTCGGAGATAATCCATAATTTATTTTTTTACTATAAGGCCTCTACAAGCGTGTACACTTGCCTTAGGGCCGGCTTACATATTGATTAGTGTTTAGAATGAGTTCATACATTTGCTACTAAACTTAAGTACAATCTCGGTCGATTGATGTACGAAATGACATTGATATGTCACAGATTTCAATTGTTTGGTTGAGTTAAATGTAATGCCCGTGTTACAACAACGCTATATGCTACATTTAATTACTTTTTAAACAAAAAAAAAACAAAAAAGAAAACAAAAAAAAAATTTTTTTTTGAAAATTAACTATGCCATTTAGTTCTTATAAACGTACTTAACTATACCCCGAAGTTAACGGAATTCAATAAAAACACGGTGTATAGTAAATTAAAGAAAAACAATACGAAATTTATGTGTAAAAAAATACAAAAAGTTATGATATCCCAGCATACAATTACTGGGGATCGAACCCAGACCCTCTGTGCAAACAGAAAAAGCGAACGTTTACAAACTGAGCCAAATAGTTCTTAGATGGGTTGACGAAATTTAGCTACTCCTTCTCAAATTAAAATTAGTTAAAATTAAATATCTAAATACCGCCTAAACCAGCGATAATTTTTTTCTGCATTTTTTGCTATTAACTCTGTAAACATGTTTCAAAAAGAAAAAAGTCTTATGATATCGATACGACTATTTGTTTAGGCGCCAGGTATCACGACTCCGCCATTTTTAAAAATTTCCAAAAACCGGATTGACAAAAAAATTTTATTTAGTCATAAAATTCGGTCACAAAATTTCACGAGAATCGGTTAAGAATTGCGACCTGTAGAGGAGAACATCCGGACATACGAAAGCAAAATGCCCGAGTCAAAACGTAGACCTTCGCTTCGCTTCGGTCAATAAATATATATTATATATAGTCCCCCACCCGCATTGGGCCAGCGTGGAGACTATAGGCCCAAGCCCTCTCGCAGCTCTCTCCAGCAGTGGGCGTATATTTATAGACTCAATCATTATTTTAGGGTGAGTTGTTTTCCTCAGTATCCAGGGAATACCGAATACTGAGCAAAACAAAATTAGTATCCGCTAAAGAAAGACAAGATGACAACAAAAGTTCAGCAGCACCGGCGGAAGTGACAACAGACAAAAAAAAAACACCTCGTTTCGCCTCATTTCAGTTGGATTAAGTTTATACTTATTTAAGACCTTTACCTCTCTTGACATTTGACTTTCTGAGATGTGCGTATTGTGCGTCCCAATACGAATTTTAAATTCGAATCTTTCCATTTTTATGTTACTAGAATGTTCATTGAATTTAAACTGTTGTGAGACATACTAACAATGAATATTTTTTTTTAGAATGTCATGCCAAGTTTCACTTCGATTGTATGGGAGCGGCTAGGCTCGTGTGACTCTAAAGTACCTACGAGCCAGATGTACAGTCGCTGTCAGATATAGGTACATACAATCAGAGTAGCCAAGCTGATCATAAATATCTGAATAAAGTCATGCCAGTTAAAATTCATGCTCTTAAACTGAAATCAATTTCGTAAAAGTTTGAATGTCACTCAGTCACTTTTATAGGAGCTAAAATGTCGACCAACAATGAGTAGGCAAGTCTCACCTTTAAATAGCTATTCAGATTTTAAAAGTATCATCGTCCATATTATCAACTGACAAATATACAACTTATTATAGGTATAGAATAGGTAGGTAGTTGTTGTTTAGGTAGGTATTTCAACTACTGCTTTATACGTTTTCAAGAAATACATCATCATAAATCAAAATAAATAAGTATTAGCCATTAGGGACCAAAAAGCTTTTTGAAATCACATGAACTATAATAGAAAGCCATTGGAAAATCTTATTTTGAATTTAAAAAGCCAATCCTAGACGGCCAAATGGTTTCTCGAAATGCGATTTAATATTAGATGGCCATCGTATGCCCACAAATATAAAAAGTCGAGTCAGCGTCTTGTAAAATTAGAAAGTGCCCCGACATAGTAATAAGTAGGTTTACGCTGTTAAGCAAAATAGTAGCTTTTATATTAAAATTTTACACTTTTTAATCAAGACCTATCTGAAAAGGACAGGCTCCAACCAAAATATTAAAATGTTTAAGTTGGCTCGATAAAAAAAAGAGAATGGAAAATATGTCTAGATTTAATTTTATTTCAATTGTATATCGTTATCCTGCAAACCATAGCAGTATAAAATAGCTAGTAATATTGCCGCCGGATTTAACGAGCAAAGATATTTTCAGAGTAATTGAAATAAAAGGTAAAAACCCGCGCGATGGCCACCTCTTCCGTAGCAAGTTTCATGCGAATATTTTGTTTCCTTCTAATTTTCTAGCTTTGCACCCCTTCTTAAAACGATAGAATTTTCTTCAACTGTCGTACCTGCAATAAAATCGTGATATATTTGTACTCGCACTGTGAAAATGCGGACGAATCGACGTATTTTGTAGTTTATTGAACTCAATTTGGGCACCCTTTTCCATTGATATGCAAAATACCTTTACCAGGACGTTTAAACTTCGTGAAAAGCTTACTGTTACGTACCTAACGTAATATTTGCGTGTCGCGAAATAGGGATATATAACCGTATTTTATTTGTAGGTATTACACCTAATAAATAATAATTTGTAATAACTCAAGTTGTGGGAGCCTGGAAGGTTTTCTTCCACAGTTATAAAAAAAAGATACAGGTTTTTAAAATATCGACAACGCGCATAATCACATCTACAGTTTTATTATCAACAAATGTCGCAGTTAAAATATTAAATTAACTACTTTCAAATAAAGCTTCAATTTACTTAGGTTACTGCAACTTTTCTGTGTACCGGTCTATACGTAGGCACGTAGCTTTCATTCCACATCCAGTCATGCTTAAACATGAAAGCACTCTTAAACTTAAACCCAGCTCGGCCATCAGGGAGCATCTATCATCTGGCTCTCGCCGCCGTCTTGCTAATGGAATTGCAATCTTTAGGGGAGACCGAGCTGAGTTGAAACAACATAAATTTTGAGACATCGATTTATATAGAAAGCTTCAATATGTTTAAGCCTCAAGACGATTGTCAGATACTAGGTACTGACATTTTTTTGGTAAAAAAATTAATGCGCTTCCTAATTTTTCGGTTATTACGAGTACTTAAGGCGGTGGAAAAGAAGCCTTTCAGAAAAAACTACGGCTTTTAGTCATTGCAGGTAGGTATTTGAATGATACAGGTACCGAAAGGGCTGTGCCCAGGGCCCTGCAGCGGTCCTTCGTTGGCACAAAGCCAGCCCATGAATTTACCGCCTGGCGCGCTGCCAACGCATTATCGCATCCTATCGACGCTTGCTTTTTACGACTGTTTATTGACAAGCGTTCACGTTAAATGGGGATTTTAAAATTGAATTCGACGCTGAATATGCATGGCTGGTTGGCTGGCCAGACATAAAGGGGCAATGGTAGGCAACAGATCAGTCGAACGCGTTTCGTGTTTATATATTTTTTTCGTAGCACGATGTTTTTCACTTTTAATTTGGGAAAGGATGTTTTTTATTAATAAGAACTGATAATTGTGAAAATTTTAAGTAAAATTTAGCCAACCAATACTTTGGGTCCAGAGGCCGTGAGTTCAATCCTCACCCAGGTCAGTAATTTTTCCACTTTTAAATTTAAAATGTATCCAGCCTGTAAGGGTGCAGCATAAAACTTAGCTTTATATTCCCTCAACTTTGCGATGCCTACATGAAAGACGCGAACGAGTTAAGCATATATGCATTTTGGCTTCTTGTCATTCTCTAAAAATACCCCAAAGATCCTAGGCGAGAGTTGAGCAACAACAGTCGCTAATTCCTAACAAGTCATCAACTATTCAGCAACTAACCTCGAGTGAGCCGGCCATAAATCAAATCTTGACAACTAATCCACTGCTATTTACTGACTTGGACTGATATTAAAGGAAATGTGAGCGATGCCGGAGAATTGTGATTACCAGTTAACGTAATATCCTTGTCTTGCCGAAGCCTATTTTAAAGGACACTTTTTAATGGGTGTTGCCCAAGATGTTATGTGGTCTAGATAAGTGTCTGATGAGGCTTTCTAATGACTAATCACTTGAAGTTTCTTCTGCGTGCATAATGAAACTCCAAATACACGTCTAGAACAACAACAGTCGGTAATTCCTAACAAGTAGCATCAAGTATTCAGCAACTAATCTCGAGTGAGCCGGGAATAGCGACCGGCTTTTCAACAACTATTCCACTGGTATTTTACCGACGGACGGATATTCAAGAAAATGCGATTGATATAATATAAGAGGATAACGATAGCAGACCAGGCCGCGTAGCCAACATGCCAATCGCTTACGCTCTGAAGCGATCGAAACGCAACTGTCACTGTCACACTAATATGGAAGAGTGATAGAGAAACATAATGCTTTTCGTTGTCGAAGCGATAGCGATTGTAACCTTGGCTAGGCCGGCTGTTAACATATCGTCTTTCAGAAGCATATTTTAAAGAGCACTTTAATTTTATTTGTCCAAGATTTTATGTGGTCGATAAGTGCCTTAAGGGGCCCACTGATTAACAGTCCGCCGGCCGGTATCGGCCTGTCAGTTGTTCGGAACTGTCAAAATGTTGTTCTAATTTTGTTCGATACCGTCCGGCGGACTGTTAATCAGTGGGCCCCTTTAGGCTTTCAAAAGACCACTTTAAACTTCTTTTGACACCTATGTATCACAAGAAGTTTAAAGTGGTACGACGTCAGAGTTTGACTATTCAATCTCTAAATGGACGTCGAATCGAAATCGTATTCCACTGCAACTTTATCGACTTCGACGATTCGCAAAATAAAGGATTGCGATTGACCACTAGTTAATAATACCTACTCTTCGGTTTCGTTCATTCGTGGATTATTTCCGGAGTTAGTGGAACACTTGGAATTATATTTTATTTCACTTATTAAATATATTTTTTCCGTTGTTTTAAAAGAGGATTGGTGGTCTCAAGGGTACTTAACTTGTCAGACGGCCTGATTTTAACTTTAAGATATTATATACATCAATTTTTTTCTCATTTCAGAAACTCACTTTGGCTGTTGTTTTTGCATAATATAAATATATAGATGCGCCACTATTCAATAAGAAAGTTACAATATTAGGCAAGTAGACGTCAAAGTTCAGGATCCATCAATACAATAATAAATGTAACATAAAAAAGTGATCAAAATGTAAAAAAAGCGGCCAAGTGCGAGTCCGACTCGCCCATGAAGGGTTCTGTAGCAGCAAGTAACATAATAAAATTGCGGTTTACGATTTATGACGTATTAAAAAAAAACTACTTACTAGATCTCGTTCGAACCAATTTTCGGTGGAAGTTTGCATGGTAATGTACATCGTAATATATTTTTTTAGTTTTATCATTGTCTTATTTTAAAAGTAACAGGGGGGGGGGGGGGGGGGGCACATTTTACCACTTTGGAAGTGTCTCTCGCGCAAACTATTCAGTTTAGAAAAAAATGATAGTAGAAACCTCAATATCATTTTTGAAGACCTATCCATAGATACCCCACACGTATGGGTTTGATGAAAAAAAATTTTTGAGTTTCAGTTCTAAGTATGGGGAACCTCCAAAATTTATTGTATTTTTTTTGTATTTTTGTGTGAAAATCTTAATGCGGTTCACATAATACATCTACTTACCAAGTTTCAACAGTATAGTTCTTTGCCATTTGGATACGGAACCCTAAAACGTGAGTTAAAGGTGAAACTTCGGCAAAAACGGTCAATCAAAGTAAGGGCCTAAAGTATTAACAAGAAGTCCTTAAAAGTACCCGATGATCGACCCCTAACGATCCCTGACAGGGGACACAAGTTAAGTAATAAGCAAAAATATTTTAAGCACGATTTTTTTTTTGTTCCTTCCTCTTCATTTAATAGATGAAAAGCAGTAAGTATAGCACGCAATAAGTAAATTCACTAAAATTAAAAATCAAAGAAGTTGGGAGATAAGAAAGAATATTAGACCTTCTTCTGTAACATACATATATTTTCGCATCCTCACGAAACTAAAACTAGTTTCGTACAATTTATTTTTCTCCCCGGCACTTCGCATTCGCAAATGATTTGAATTTGAAAACTAAAATCTGCCGTTGGACACTCTGTACTATACTATAGCTAAAGCTACAAGTACGTATGTGAACAGCATATGTACGTATGTGAACAGCATATGTACGTATGTGAACAGCATATTATACAAGCATGGCAGGTGCTACCATGCAGCCCGTAGCAACGTTTTTTCATGATTCGACAAAAATCGTCCCTCGCCTTGAAGACCTATTCGAACGTACACACACAGGGCCCGATTCGGATTTTGAAATAGACATCTATTAGACATCTTTTAGACATCACCAAGATACGATAACGATATGTTTAAGATCCTGTCAAATTTGACATTTGCGCGATTCTGGAGATACTGTTGAACGATTTCAGCAGGATATGACTTAGAGATCCAATTCACATCTAATAGATATCTTACTCTATCTAACGTAAAGTGACATTGGTTGCCCGAATTGCGCTGCAAAAGAGAACTAGTTGATATCTAAACTATAACGTATCTAGAATGGATCTAGTACGTGTCGTCTCTTGTGAATATCTTGAAATTCGGATACGGCAGACTGACATGCGAAGTGCACAATAACTGCATGACATCATTGAGATGTGTAAGTTCAAATGGTCCTGTTGGACTCCGACGGTTAGCAGTAAGTGTTAAAAAACTCAAAACATTTAATATTTTTCACTGGCAATTGTATATCATAATTGAATCATATTGTGTTGTACAAAGTTTTGAAAAGGTTAATAACAAAAATGTTATAACAAGTAAGTTAAATAAAAGAGAAGAAATTAATTTGAGTTAAAAGTTGTAAATTCTTTGAATTTTATTAAAATACCAGAGGAATGAATACCGTTTTTCTCTAACAACAGAGAGAAGGATAATAATTAATATCGTGCGTTCAAGCAAAGAGAATAGATAATATAGAGGGGTCCTGTCATAGTAAATTTTGTAGTCACAGTAAATTTACTGCCATCTATCGACACACTACTAAAACTCAAAATGAAAACGTATAAAAGTATCAAAAAAATAATAAATGATTTAATTTTTTTATATCATTTTGACCCATGTTCGTTCACTGATATCTATGTGTTAAAATTGTCAAATATGAAACGGTGTCGTCACGCCATCTAGCCGAGCATAGGCTAAAGGTGAGTGCGCCATCTATCTGAGAATGACTTCATCTTATACGAAGTGACATATGTCTTTAGTTCAAGTTTACATAAGTAAATTGTCGATCACATACTCATAATATACAAATGTTACACTTCTCATAATTGGTATTAGTTTGTAATTAGTTTAACAAGTAATCGCGACCCTTGCTTCAAGTTTGTTTACATAATATAGATTATTAGTGTTATTACCTAATCTATTTCTGAATCAGATTGGCGAGATATTTTTGACGACACCAGCCAGACAACAACTTGTTTGTTCATTTTAGTGTTATGCAATAGTTATTTGTTTCTCAAGGGGGCAAAGTTGTTGTGTAATCTAATATTGATACTCGAGCAAGTGAAATATTTTAAAATTGAACTAGGAAGGTGGCAAGTGCGGAGTGGCTCCAAACGTGGACGCTTGATCGTTGCGAGGATTCAACAAGTCTACATGAGGAAATAGTTCAAAATTAGCATCTTATTATTTTGTGTAAATTCCTTAAATAAAATAATAATAAATAAATATTGGGGACATCTTACACAGATCGACCTAGCCCCAAACTAAGCATAGCTTGTACTATGGGTACTAGGCGACGATATAAACATACTTATATAGATAAATACATACTTATAATACATAGGAAACACTCATGATTGACTCAGGAACAAATATCTGTGTTCATCACACAAATAAATGCTCTTACTGGGATTCAAACCCAGGACCATCGGCTTCGCAGGCAGGATCACTACCCACTAGGCCAGACCGGTCGTCAAACCAGACCTTTTTTGAATAGCTATGCTTACATTACATGCATACATTAATTTAATAGAAACCGGAGCTCTGATTGATTACATTAATTATATGAAATGACCGGTGTAACTACCGCATCTAATCGCCATGTCTAACAACACCCGATAATGACAATGGTAATGAGCCTCTATTTGACACGAGTATCAATCAATGTTGGTCGCATGTCACGCCAACTGAACCCGGCATACTAAACACGAAGGAAATGAAAACTGATCGTTTTGTACATATGTAAATTACTTTATAAAATGGTTTTATAAGGAACTGTTACTAAAATTACAGTGCGATTATTCGATAGCGTGACGAGTACTTAACGTATATCTAAGTTTTGTATGTAAAACTTCTACCAGACATAGATAATATAATATATGTTTACTTGATTGTTCATGTCAGATTGCATAGTTATTATTTCAAAATATTTCAAAATGTCGTTTTAAAATTAGAGCGTAACCTCGGTTGTAATATCGGCCACTATAAAGCTGTAAACTAGAAAAAACACCAGTGGTAGAGAATGTGGTGAGTCTCGATTCGACACGACATGCGACATATCAATCACAATCGCGTATCACGTCGCTATGCTCGTTAGCTAGCCGCTCGACGTCGTCGGACTTGGACGGGTTTTACATTTTACACAGCAAAGAGAAAAATAGAAACCTGATTTACGAGACTGGAAAACGAAGGACGAGATGGAAAAGAAATAACGCTGAATTGTTGAACGCGGTGTAATAAACTGTGTAAGATGTCATATATTCAAGAAAAAGTGACCAATTGTTTTTTCCACACTGTATAACCCATATTCAGATAACCTGTATATTTGACGTGCTAATTAAGCATGCTAAAATATTATGAACGTATTACTTAAGTCGTAACTGTATTGTATTCCAATTACTAAGGTTGTATCATTTATTTCATTTTATGACATTCCATAAAGTATTCTTAATGTTCCATTTCCGGGCATGAAGTTGTAAAATTTTGTAATACACCGCGGGTGGTAATAAATAAATGCTCGTGTTATCGCGTATTTTATATTTTATATCGCTTAACCCTTCAAGTGGCAGCCATATTTTTAAAAGGTGCCGGAACATCCGATTCTGGCTAAGTAAAAAATAACCTCGAGTGGCGGAAGAACAAAATCCGGTGCAAAACATTCAATATATTTTCTGTTGTCCTCTTGTTGACCACAAACGCTGGAAAGACCTCGGGATATATTTATTTAATTACATAGCTTAACCGAAGACAGTAGTGTGAACGACGCTACTTAATCCAACCCAGCCACAGATGCGGTAACAAAACCAAACTCCCAACCTCTATACAGCTATTTTTTACTCTCTTGATTACTAGTAATGATATGAGTACCTACAGGTTTCCTGCTGATTGTCTCCACTCCTCTTGCACCCTCATAATTCATCATCACAATGATCTACACCCAGCCACCGATATATTTAATACAAACAGTAACAAACCAAATTCCCCGCCTTCCCCCCAAAAGGCGTTCTTCACTGCTTTGGCAACAGTAGCCCAAAGATTCTCCTTCTCCTGGTCCATCGCCGCTATCCCTTCTGCTGCCACCGCTCGCTGCGTAGTTTTCTTCTTCGTGATGGTGAATTTAAACTGGATTTCAGTTTCTTCCTCTGTGTGCTTTAAGACGTTGGAGATGCAGGTTTGAAGAGATCCTAGAAAGACAGTTGTTAAGTCATTAATAATTACGTTGTTGTTGTTACTATAATTAAGATGTATATCCCAAACAGTTAATATGAGTGCTAATATACGTTTTTAGTTCAATATTTCTGTATGTAATGTAAGTTTTGCATATTGTAATTTGGCAGAGGTAAATATTTCTTTCATCAGTCCCCCGTTGACCACGAACGCTGTAAAGGGTTTGAAACGTCGGGATTATAAATTCACTATACCTGCAATGTTAGTAGAAAGTGCCGTAATAGCTGTATCAATCCCACCAGGCGTCGCCACACAAGACTTGAAAGACGCGTCCCTATTGTCCTCAACTGAACTGTTTTTTAGCTCAAGCGGACTGTCCTTAAAGTCAATAGCCCTCGGCACGTTGTCAGTTTCCTGGCGGTTGTTGAGCGGTGTGCGCGCCATGGTGTCCGGGGTTCGAGTGGTGCTAGGGGTCCGATCCGTGGGGGTTTGGGAGGTGTGGGGGCTGAAGGCGTTTTGTTCGAAGCGATTGATGAGAGCTTGGAAGCGGGGGTTGACGTTGAAGCGGGCTTTCGTTGGGCCGGGGGTGAGCATGCGTTTTGGTTTGCGGAACACTGGAAAAATGTTTGACATGAAATCAATTTTATGTTTTTAGAAATTGAAAGAAAGCATAAGTAGTTTAGATGATTTTGATGGCTGATGGAACCGTAACATTTCTTGCATAAGCAAAGCATTTTTTTTTTAAATTTACGGTACAAACCTCTCTTAAGCCGCGGCTCAGGCTGGAACACAGTGTCATCGGCGAACTTGACTCGCTTGGTTCTAGTATCTTGCTCTGCACTCTCCGCGCTGCCCACGCGCCGGCTTGATATAATGCTCTTCAGTTTAGGCTTGCCGCCAGACTGCTCCGTATGTTCGGTGTTCTCGTCGGTTGGCTCAGTTGGTTCAGGTTCTGTCTGCTCTGTTGGTTCCTCTGTCTATAACGATTAAAAGTTAAGCTGTTATTAAACAAACAAAACGGTTGCTTATGGTTTTATACTTGTCGATACTTGGCTTTTACAAATTACCCCGCTTTCGAAGTTACTCCAATGCACCTTACTATTTAATTAAGCAGACAAATCGCGTTACGATGAGCGTCATTGTCCCACGGCCATTGTCAAGCGTCCGCGCGCGAAACGCGATTCCAATCCAATCTGAATGGAACCAACTTTTACACAATTGTCCACTTTTCTGACGAAAAGGATGAATTACAGATTTGAAATTGATTCACGATTGTTCATTAAACTGAGATAGATTTATGGAATCATGGAGATTGTGATATTTGTCATTGCATTTTTAATGCATCTTACCGAAACTAAAGAGAAATATTATGCATATATGTATAGTTGTGAATGTTGGTCTCGTCTTCCGCCGTAACTTCAAATTGAGTCTATATTCGTTGAATAAGGTATCACTGGTTTCATTTTAATGACACGGGGAAGGACTTTTAATATTTTGTCATTTTCTCTTAAATTGTTTTGAATGGGTACCTACCGAATCTTAAGCAGCCAATACAATTATGAAAACACTTGATAAGCGAAAGCCTCCCTAATATAACAGGTCGTTGAGTTCTAATTCGCAAATTCGAGTTCTGAATTGCATGCAGTCGGGGCACGAACGCGATGGAACCCTCGAAGAGTGACTTGTCTTATACAAGCTCCAAGCGTGACTTCATAAGGCAACATTCAAAATGCGAAAGCATTGCTGGGGGCTGGGGGGTAGCTAGCACGATGACAATCGTACATTGACAAACGCCAAACAAATAGAAAAGATGTATCGAGATGTCAGATGATGAAGGTGACGAGATGTGACTGACTATGTCAGATGATGAAGGTGACGAGATGTGACTGACTATGTCAGATGATCAAAGTGAGGAGATGTGACTGACTATGTCAGATGATGAAGGTGACGAGATGTGACTGACTATGTCAGATGATGAAGGTGACGAGATGTGAGTGACTAGTAGTTACGATCTGCATTTTCTATCAACGATTGTCATCTTGGGTAGGCCCCCTGTATAGAACGTTCGAATTCACTGTTCCCTTATATCGATTATTTACGTTCCAATCGTAGCAGCAATGCGGCAACGAAGGCAATTCAACCTATCAAGGAAATTAAAGGTTCATCAGCGGTATATATATCGTTGCTATCAAAACTTTGACGCAATGCTGTCAATGTCATTTTTCTTTGACATTACCCGTGTTAACGCTGCATCAGTAAAAGTTGATGCAGTTGCTATTCGAATATGTAACCTTCTCAATGACATATCCCGTTTCCAGCTGCATGCAGCATCCTGCAATGAAGCACAACAATGCTTTCTCAACCGGAATGTAACTTTTATACAGTTACCAAGTGTGACTTGTCTTATGCAGCAGTGAAGGCGCGAAACGCTTTGTTATACAAACTAATGTGCAAATTAGGTTGTCACTGTAAATTACCTGGATTGTAAAACACTAGCATTTGCAGCGAGCCGGAGGTAAAAGCGGTAGTGCAATGTGAGATGTTATTTATCTATGCCTTTGTACCGATAAAATGCAAGAAGCGCGTTGCGGATTCATTATAAAAGAATTATGTTTATGGGACTAAGTTGTTAAGACAAAGTTATGGTGTGCGACAAAAATATACAACTTGTTGCAACAAGAGGACATTTTTAAGAGGCACAGTCTCCATGTTTTAGGGGAGACAGAGTTAAAACAGAGTTTACGTAACATGTCTCTAAAATTTGTAGAACACTGAGTTAGATAAAGAAAGATCATGCTTAAAATAGAAAATTTATATTAACTACATAGTAGAACTAATATGAGAATGCTGTTACAAGTAAAATATCATTGTGTGTAAAATTGTCTCAAAAATGACGTTGGTCCAACTTGACCAACGTCATTTTTGAGACATATATTATATAATATATAACTGATATCGCGGTGGAAAAAAAGATGTTTAGCTGCGTCCTACCACACGCTGGTCCCTCAATATGCGTCCTCAATACCGCTAAATTCACGTTGTTTCAACGTACCTCTGTTTTAACACACCTCGGTCTCCCTACCTGTCTGTATGGAGAACAGCGCTCATCAAAAATTGTGCCGGAAAAGTTGGTGTCACGAACATCTTACCCTGTTATCAGGCTGTGGACTGTCAGCCTGCTCAATCTCTGACAACGGTGAATCAGTTTGCGTGGAAAACATGGCCCATCCTCCAGGTACAGAATGAGTTGGGGTACTCGTGGTCACGGCCAGTGCAGCGGCAGCGAGGGATTGTGGACGGGAATTTGGTGTCGTCATCTCTTCTTCGACTAAAAATATATCAGCTTTAAAAATCTGACTCGTAGCTCGTACATAGGTGTTGCAGGTCAGCAGTTACAGATTAGATGCTTCTTGTGAGTGCAAGGTATATAACATACTATGCGTATGTTATCGTGTTATCTACACTCTTAATTTTTCAGACTATTTACATAGTTGAGTATTTTTATCAGTAACAAAGCATCTGATGGGCCGTGCCTACGCTTGTTCGTTGCTTTCGAGCTTTCGTTTTAAAACAAAATCAGCACTAACCAGTCCCACTGTCAAGGTCCGGCGATCCACGGCCATCCTCGTCTATCGCTTGTTGCCGTGCTAACAGAAGTTTCTTCACGTGGGGGGTAGCGCTGCGTTTCAGGCGGGGCGTCTTGGGCGCTGCCGTTCCGGTGAACGATACCTTCAATCATTGTGAATATATAAAAATATCATGAGCGAGGTGACTCCCTCATAATTTGGCTAAATATTTAGTACTAAAACATATAAGTAGTAGAGTAAGTAGTAAGTATATTTACCTTCGGACTCGCGTCTCCATCTTCCGGCTCCGTATCACTGGGTTCATAATCAACTAAATACTTCCTCCTGACTATAGGAGTAATAACAGCTGTCTTATTATTCTTTTCCACTTCTTCTCCACTCTTCTCTTCAATTATCTTCTCATAGAGCGAATCGAAGCGCTCATCTGCTACCTTCAAACTCGATTTACTGTAAATGAAAAAATGTTGTTTCTTACAAAATAAATTAGAGATTTTTTTTTCTAAATGCATAATTTTGATCTTATTAATACGACCTTGAAGATCACCCACGCTGATTGGTGCATACGGAACGAACCAAGAGGATCGTCAAGATCGTATCAAAACCGTAAAAATTTGTTAAATCTGAATCGGGATTTCACGTATTTATTGGGTATATAAATTATTACCTGTGGTCAACCAATTCTGAAAGGCTTGTGCATTTGTCTATATCAGCCATCTCATCCATGGTTGTAAACACCTTTTCGCACTTAGAGCAATGCAGGGGTAGATGCTCCTGTAAGTGGATGAGGAAAGCCGGGCAAAGTAGGTCCGGTTGGCAGAGGAAGGGATTTTCGCGGCAGATGGGACAGTCGTAGGGGAGATCGTGGGCGGTTCGCTCGTGTCGGCGGCGGCAGTCGGCGCAGCAGAACACGAGTTGGCAGACTATACAGGTCACCTAGAACATGCTTAGGGTTTTCGGACAAAGCTTGGCAGTTGAGTTATTCAGGGACAAGAGTAACGCGAGTCGCCGTTATTCATTAAATCTTCCTTTCATTGAAATTAAGTATCATATGATCATATTATATTATACTTCAATGGTTCCCTTGAAGTAGGTAATAATTTATCTCCAAATAAGTTATTTTTTATCCCTAGACATATTATATTACCTATGTCTATATTGCGGATTATAAAAAAAAAAAATTTAATACCCACTGGAAACGTAATTTGCGTAACTTTGTCGTGGACTGACCTAAAAGGTAAGGTGGGGTAAGACGTGTTCGTCGTAAACTATGTTTAGTTTATTTTGCTCGGGACAAAGTGTTTGTCTTGCCCCGGTGATAATCTTAACCCACCTTACCTTAACATATTGTTAAATTAAAATGAACCTCCTTGCAGGAAGTTTGCAACAAGACAGCAAAGCTATCAGAAACTCCTTCAACAAATTCACAGGGATTCTAAAACTAAGTTGTCATATTTTTTATAGTAAATAACTACCCTGATATGAACAATTTTTTGTACGTATAACTCATCAGTACGAATTTAAGGACAATTAAAATACTCGAAGGTATCGTCTTGAAGGATAAAGGCTGTCTTGTCCTTCATCCGTGGCAGTGGGCTAAGTGGGCAGTGGGCCAAGTGGACAGAGTGGGCAGTGGGCTTAATCGCTCACGCCCAAGAGGGGCGTAATGGACAACGGCCTCAGCCCACTTCACATTCCATTGATACGTAGATA
This sequence comes from Cydia splendana, assembly GCF_910591565.1. Classification (NCBI taxonomy): domain Eukaryota; kingdom Metazoa; phylum Arthropoda; class Insecta; order Lepidoptera; family Tortricidae; genus Cydia; species Cydia splendana. The sequence goes on along the minus strand of NC_085973.1, from coordinate 287,723 downwards.
AAAACAGCGAGTGCTCGGATGGTAGACAAACGCTGATAGATACCCACCTAATAAAAAACTTAGATAAGTATGTCGGAGGAGTTTATTATGAAATTTATTATTAATGCCTTTTTGTTTAATGATTTCCATTAATTTCAAGAGTGCATTCCTGAACATAAATCAAGTAACTTTCTCAAAGACACCGGTATTCTAATTAACTCCATTTCCATTATTTTATTTATGTATATCGTAAGGTGGTGGTACTGGTGCTCGACGCGGTCCCAGTACATGTAATCTTGAAACTTAAGTCATATTGTCAATAGAGCTGACAGCAAGGTGTTATCTAATGGGCATTAGCATGTCGAGTACTAAGTACCACCACCTTAAATAGATCGAATCACTAAAACTCGAATTGGCCTGTATAACGAACGAAGCACACCTTCACTATTGTCAGAACAAGAGCAAGCGCAGATCATTTCGAATTTCATCAGCTCGCCTGTTTAATGACTACGGCGCTATTCGGGAAAAGAATTAGATATTCACTAGATATGAAATAGCAAAGATATGTGACGTTCCACTGCAAAAGGTACCTTATGGCGGCTGACGCTTACGTCGCAGAGCGCATAATATTGGAGCGGCGTTAATAATCACCAACCGCCATAAGGTACCTTTACCCGTGGGACGTCACATATCTTTACTATTTCATATCTAGTGAATCTCTAATTCATTTCCCGAATCGCGCCGATCACGTGAAGCGTAAATAGCGTAATATAGGCACCTCGTTTAACATCTGTCAATATCATATGTAAACATCATCAAGATATAATTAGCCGAAATTAACAGCAAACTGCGATGAAATGTACCCGGATTACTCATATGGTTGACTTAGTAAACAAACAAATTGGATCTACTAATTTAGTAATTTAGTTCAGCTTCGTTAATTTACGTTTTCGTTTACGTAACATGTCTCTAAAATTTGTAGAACACTGAGTTAGATAAAGAAAGATCATGCTTAAAATAGAAAATTTATATTAACTACATAGTAGAACTAATATGAGAATGCTGTTACGAGTAAAATATCATTGTGTGTAAAATTTGCAATATTGTTTAGTGGCGTACTTTCATTCATTTATTTGTACTACCTGCGAAAAGACAAGATATTATACTATATAATTTATTTTTGTCACCGCCAGAAAGACATAATATGATAAATGTAGGTACGCAATATAATACATTGGGCTGTTATTTAATTACATCACACGTTTAGGGGGGGGGGGGGTAGGGGGTCAAGAAAATGTGACATGTTGTGACAAGGGGGAGAGGGGAGTCACAAACTTTGTGACGTCACTTTAACTTCATCAGTAACCAAAATTTTATTTTAATCATTTTATTTACTGTACAGTTCAAAAACAAGTTTTTGGAACGATAATCGTTTTTATTAGTTTAATTTTATTTCATAATCAGTTTTGGGTTATAAATTTACTAATGTTTTGACAAAAAATTAATAATACTTAAATCGATTTGCCGATTTCGTTGAAAACATGTGACGTCACACCAGGGGGGGAGGGTTTGCCAAATGTGACCAAGTGTGACAAGGAGGGGGGGAGGGGTCAAAAAACCTTGAAATTCGTGTGACGTAATTAATGGATGACCCCAAACTAGTAAAATAAAAAGACGTGATTTTACATACTAAACGTGGTTTTAAACTAAACGTGGATACATTTGCGAAACAATTTTTTTTTTATATTTGTGTTTGTTAGAAAGGGACAAAGTTTAACAGAGGTTTGCTAACTTTTATGAATAAGGGGGTTAAAATTTTAACCTATATTTTGGCCAGTGTAAAACATTCCCGCATCCAAAACCCCGGGGTATTGTGGTGATGATGCATGGTTACATGACATGGCGTTTAATTGACCAGTGGCTACTCTATTCTAATCTGCTCCGGAATTCGGGATAGTAATTGAGTTGTTGACCTATTTGCGAGAGGCCGTAATCGCCGCGTCGTCGGCACACGGCGCACGGCGCGGGACGGTGACGGATGACGCGACCACAGTCATGATGTTCCATCCGCTGTTAAAACTGACAATATGTACACCTTATTGCAAATAGATAAGGTCCATCGATGGTCAGTTAAGAGTCTTGCTGTTCATACCGTTCGTGAGTAGGTAGGTATAGAAATAATTATATGAGCTGATGTTTTGGGGCTTTTCCCTGATCTGTTAAACAATAGTAGATTGTTAACCAAGGGTTGAAAGGCACCCATTTCTGTCGAGGTAGTTTAGCCGCCAGTAGTCCGAGACGGAAATGGTGCCTTTCACCCGAGTTAAACACTCTACTTTTCATATCGAATGCGAGGAAACCAAACAAGACAAGGCAATTTCGCAAAATCAGTAATTGAAGTACCCATTAGACCAACGGCCATGATTTTTTTCCTTAGGACTTACTTGCAATCGGAGACTTTACATGTGTGAAGATTAATAACCCCTAGCGAAAATCATTTAGATTGCAATATTTAGGAAAACACACATTTTTTAACAAACTGCAGTCATTTTAAAATGATTTGTTCATTATAGTATGAAAATCAGCGGGATTGCCTCTTACTTTTTAATTTTATACTTTTTCGTTCTAAAAGCCGCAACACACTACCGGACCGCACCGCGACCTTGGTGCGCCGCACCACATAATAACATAATAAAAGTATATTACATAACAATTTAATTAATAATATAAGAACATTTTATGTTGTATTTTATTTTATTTCATGAATATAGTGCTAAATAACTTTAAAAACCAATTTAATATCGTACAAACGTTTAACTGTGGCTGTATAAGATTCTGCCTTTGCTCATTTACGCAAGTGTAAGGTTTAAAAAAATATATTTGGTGTATTCCTTTTGGTTCCCGCCTTATGAAATCGAGTAAATAGAAAATTCAACGAAAGAAATCAAGAATAATATGTTTTTAACAATTTACTTACATATTTTTTTATAAAACCAGGATCAACGTGGGATTAGTAAAATTAAACAATTACCAATTGTTCCAGGCGAGGAAATAAAGACTATTTTTCCATTTTGTTTCCACCCAGTTGTTCGTGGGACGGGGACGCAGAGGAGTACACCACTTTTCTGCGCTAGAGCATAAACGTATCACTTTCTGCGCACCTTTTAGAACAACAACGACCCACTTTCAGAGCATGAGATATGAAAAAGATATTGTTTCTTTACAGTCTTAAGGGGCCCACAGATTACCACCACAGATCAGCCTGTCAGTTAAACAGACAGGCTGATATCACCCGGCTAACCGGTAACCTGTGGACCGCTTCAGCGTTTCCACCATAGATATTGTGAGGATGCATAATATATGCATATCGAGGGATGTGTTTATTAAGAACCAATTAAAAATCATTTATTTACATAAGTACAAGACATATACAGTGGTACTACTAAACGAAATTAATAATTGAAATAATTAGAAACACTTCATTTAACTAACCTCGCTCAGCGCAGCCGTTGTGGATACTATTATATTGGTTCTTAATAAACACATCCCTCGTTTCGCGTCCTCGCACATCTCTAGTGGAAACACAGCCTTACCGGGTTATCTGTAAGACAGATGGCGCTGACAGCTAGTTAGCATGCAACTAACCTTGTAACCGGCTGGGTTAAGCACGCGTTGCTGCTATAACTCAGGCGCGTCATTTCATTACCGGCACAGAATATGTTGAGCAGTAAGTCAACTCCATATTATTTTAGTCATAATAATATAAGTCAACGTCGAGGAGCCTTTGTTAATAAATAACAACACAAGTACAATCTTTTGAAAACACTTAAGTGGCGTGTAATATTATTTGACACAATTCTTCTTAGGTGTGTGACCGAAGTTGTAATAATAAGCTTGTTCCTCACTAATATTTGATTTGACGTCTGAAGAGCAGCGTACAAACGTAAATAAGTTACATACGAAATAATTGCATTTTCTTCTGTACTCTTTTCTCCGTCCAAGGTTCCGTTTGGGCACACGATACAAATCAGTCATTTACGTTACTGCTTGAGTCATGCATGTACCTACTCATTATGTTCGGTTTACTTTAGATTGGGGTCCGATAGCCAACATTTTTAACGCTTGTTAGATGGTATCTAGGTGACCTTGTACGAACGTGTGTAGGCGCCATCAATCCTGGCCAATTACTAGAACAAACCATTTTGGTTTTCCTAATTAACAGTTATATTTTTAACATAGTTTATTACCTACTTTACCAAGGTCTGAATGTTTAGTATTTCAGTGTTATTTTTTTCTATTTAGTAAATGTGCCCGCGTACGATGTGTACCTACCTAAATTTTTTTACCTTCCCACAATAGGCGTCATTTACAAAACCAAATTAAAATAATAGTATTTTGTGCAACAGGTAAAGTCAAAAAGGATTTAATTTCCGACCCATTTCGCACCTTGGCACAGTGATCATCAATATTAGAGTCGCTAGAGAATACTATTGTCACTGTGACAAAGTACATATAGGTATATAAAGAGAAAGACAATATAAAGACAAGCCCGAGAATTTTAAGACCTAATTATGTACCGTAGCACACAATAACTATTTTTCCTGAGTAGTTAAATTCATCGGTAGTTATATAATAAAGATTTCTGCAGGTTATTAAGGTTCTGCCTGATGTATACACGTCACATCTCGTCAATCGTCACAAATAGGAAAAGTATCCATCTAAGAAAATAGAATAAGTATCCATCCCTAAATTTAAGTTATCAACAGTTTCACCAAAACCTAAAAGCTGGGAAAAGGTATGAGACAGAATTATTTTCACATTTATATAAATACACCTACTTATTATCATTCTCTGGTTCAGTAGATTTCTATTTCATAACCTCATAAATTCCCGGATCATGGCGATAGCTGTGTGGCTTGCAGTAAAATATTTACTTTTTATTCATAATATTCACCACAAGCCATAGATTACCTCCGATACATAGGTACGGCATTTTGAATCACCAAAACTAGCGCTCAGCTCGGTTTGCACCGAGGTATATTACTTGCGTAAACAAATTTTAAACTGCCCTAAAATGTTGGGTAAGTAGGTAAATTAATGTAACATATGATTGCTACATCATGAACAAGTTTTATGATTTAAGTAGTAATCATTGCATGCATTTGGTCATCAAAACTCACTAATAGCAAAAAATAATTATTAGTATACGGTTTATTATGACTCTGAACTTGTGATAGTAATTAGTGAGTTTTGATTGTCACCTGACAATGTAATTAAGAATATTTTCAGCGATAATGATGATGACATTACACGAGACCCGAACAAACCTACAACGTAACTTTAAATACAAATCTTGAGCTTCAATTTGTCATACGTATAAGCAGAATATCTTATCTGATTGTAGATCTACAGAACTTGGCACCCATTTAGAAGAATTCGGCCAGAAGCATGCGTTAACTGCCTAAGCACTATCTATGAATAAGTGATCTGTGGCCTGAATCGTGGAGCGCTCGTTTTTTACGCGACATGTGTGAATTTTCCATTGTGTTCCATTTATTTATTTTATTAATTACTGAGGCCTTTTTATTGAGTATACTGAAATATGTAGTAGTTACTATCTGTGCAACAGGCACATAATAAGGGTTCTTAAAATTTAAGGGCCGAAGTTACAAAACGAAACGAATTTGAGTTTTGTAAAGACAGGCCCGAGAATTTCATATGTGGGAAATTATTGATTTACGATTTTCTATTACATATATAACGTTCTGAAAAAACTAGATCAGGATTCCTTATTCGGTGAAAACGCACATTCGTGTACTACTATACTAATGCGTAAATCAATGATTAATTTACAGCCTCCCATCTCAGACAGTAGTGACCCTGAAGCTGAAGGTCTTGGATTCAAATCTCGGTAAGGGCAGTTATTTTGTGTTTATCATAAATGTTTATTCCTGACCTATGGACGTTTCCTATTAATCTATTTCACTATCATCATATATCTTATTTATGTATATCGTCGCCGAGTACCCATAATGCAAGCTTTGCTTAGTTTGGAGCTAGGTGAATCTGTGTAGGCTGGCCCTCCACATATAAAAAATAAAATATGCTGGGCTTGATCTAGAATTTAGTTAAGTGTAAGTATTATGCTGCATTAAGTTTAGATAAACACTTCCGCCACTGTTTACTGCATCATCATAAATAAGGTAAATATGGAAATACCGCACTATACGAGATCTGGTCCATGCCACATCCATCGTTCCACAGCCTCCGGAGACTTCCGTGCACGCCCCTCTCTTATCTACCACTTATCGAATTTCCCATGTGCACACCGTGCATATTTCTAGAAACCTACCATATTTTTATTGACATAGGTGAATAGACTACGCAAATGCAAAACTATTCATCATGAGTTTTCATGAGCCCTGAAATAAAGTGTTTATTTAAAAAAAAATGTATTTGTTTAGCTATTTCTGCTGGGGCATTCAAATAATCCGCGTGATATATGATGATGTTTGATAACTTAGCTTTAAATTCAACGGTACAAATACAGATTTCTGCGAGTAATTAAGGTAGGGACAATCTGAGCCCACGCAACGCAACGCATGACAATGTTTCTAAGCATACAAATTTCAGGGTCCAGATTTCATAATGCATTGCATACGTTGCGTTGCGTGGGCTCAGTTCGTCCCTACCTTTAAGGTATACGCATAGATGGCATACGCATTACGTGCCCAACAAAGTAGACCTTTCTGTGTAATGCCCCTGCTGGCTGCTTACACAACATCATTTACAAACCTCCGTACCTACATGCGGTGTCTAGATAGATAGCTATTATAATATTTATAACATCCCGTAACAACCATTATGTAAATCCGGCCCACTTTTCACGGCGTATGTAATTCATCCAAATCTGCGCAGCCATAACGCTTTTATGGATAACGATAAATATGGACTTTTCGGAACATCAGCGGTTTTACACGAATGTGCGAATTCGCGATAGACTTGATTTACGCCACACGTTATATATTAATGTTATACAGGGTGTTTTTCAACCCTCAGCAAGGTTATAGTCTGCAAGTTGAATTATGTAAGTCGAACTGAAATCGCGAAAAAAATTTACGTTTCTTACATTCTATTCAGAGCGGTTGGTTTTCAATTGAAATAATTATTTCACCCAATAATTTTACACGATTTGATGTACCATTACGCTCCGCCATTGTTGCGCCATTTAGGGTCCTAACTTAATTGGTTGTTCAATACTTACGCCATAGAATTTCCAACTTAGCAATAATCCAAAATGGCATAATGATATATAAGCTTATAAGTTTGATATACCCATAGGCATGCCCCTTCATTCGACTTTTTTAGATTTTTTTATTATTATTAGAATTAGGAGCGAAAAACGAATTCCATACAAAACTGTAAATGCGCCAACGCCAACTCTGATAAAAATTAAAAAGAAAAATGAAGGGGCATAGCTGTGGCTGATTTACACAAAATTCTTTCAAAATATTTTCAATAATCTTACCTCCGATATCCAAAGAGGAAAATGGGGACTACGTTTGTATGGAAAGGCGATTTCGCGCGGGTCCTCCACTTTCGTCTAAAAACTAGTATAGGCTACCACCACCGTACTGGAGTGTCACTTATTTCATCCAATATACGCAGTAATCAGTAGAAAGCTGTCTCGTTCTGTTGTAAGCCCTTAGAAGGCGCAGAATAAACTAGCGTCCCTAATCGCCTTTGCGGTGCGGGTACGGCGCGGGGTCCGGTAATGTCGGGGCGACACGTTTTCGCTCTCCCCTGACGTCATAATCGCGTCAGCGAGCCGTAACTCACGACCCGACCGAGGCTTTTAGTCACACTCTTCACTGACAAATATTAAACCTTGTTGCGAAGAGAATAAGGTTCAACAATGGTTAGGCGAAGAGTGTTGATCTTAGTATGTATAGCGCATTCGGAATTTGAAAACTGAACTAAAGTAGATGTGACGTTAAAAGAAAGAAACAAATATCTGAACACGCCTCTATTATTCAAAGCATTAAAGTGCGTACTGTACAATGCACTGCAAGTAATATCAAAATACTTAGTGCCTTTAGGTCAATTTATGACAGACAAGTGTCACCACTATCACGAATTCTTGTGCAGACTAGAACCGAAGTTATTCACCTAAATGACACTTTCACCATTCACTAACCCGGGGTTAACTGGTTAAAACTGGAATTACCATGGTTACCAGAACAGTTTGACAACAGTTTAACCTCTTAACCCCGGGTTAATGGGATGATAGTTGGTGCAAGTGGCGCTTAGTGGGCCAGTCAACTGGCTATGCTTTGTTCGAAATATAAAATTAGAAAATATTTAAAAAATATAACAAAAAGTAATATTTATTACAAATGTGAAAGTTTGCATTCCCTCTAATCTCCGAACCTACTGGGCTTACAATTTTGTAAAAAAAAATACAGGAAACATTTATTATCTAGGTATATATTACAGGAAAAACTATTAGAAGTTAGAAGTCTACGGTTTAGTTTAGTTTAGTTTAGTTTCTTTATTGGTAAAAAATATTTTACAGGTCACACAGGTACAATTGAAATAAGATAGTTATTTTACAATTCTAGATAGAAATAATACATTGGTCAAAGTTTACAAATCTCTAAATAATGAATAATGATCGTGCAATAATTGTTAATACAGTAAAATTTACATATTCTCTTTCAGAAAGTCATCAACAGAATAACATGCTTGGTCTAGAAGTAAACATTTGAGTTTTTTTATTAAATATTGAGTCGCTTTCTGTAAATTTAATATCATTAGGAATTTTATTATATATTTTTGGCCCGATAATACTGAGAGACTTTCGGGCCTTCGCGAGTCGTTGCAAGCAAGTCAAGCAAGAGTTGGTTTAAGAAAAAAAAAATCCGGCCAAGTGCGAGTTGGACTCGCGTTTCTAGGGTTCTACATAAGTCCGACTCACGCTTGACTGCACATTTCTAATAGGTTTTCCTGTCATCTATAGGTACAGAACTATTTTGTGTATTTTTTTCAAAATTTTAGACCAGTAGTTTCGTAGATAAAGGGGGAGGGGGGATGGTCATTTTGTGGCTATTTTCTTAAATAACTTTGAACCTATGTATTTTAAAATTATAAAAAAAACATGTCCATCTTTGGGTCACTAATTTACATATGTGTACCAAATTTCAACTTAATTGGTCCAGTAGTTTCCGAGAAAATAGGCTGTGACAGACGGACAGACAGACAGACGCACGAGTTATCCTATAAGGGTTCCGTTTTTTTCCTTTTGAGGTACGGAACCCTAAAAACATTGATAAAAATGAACAAAGTACGGAACCCTTAGGCCGCGAGTTGTAAACCCAAGGGACCGGTTTTTTTGGTACGGAACCCTAAAATATATATAATTTTCTCCAATGCTTTAAGTTGAACTAAAATAAAGTAAATTAAAAACCGTTTTGTTAAAGTACATACAACTATTCGGCCAGTGTCAATCATCGGGGGGGCATTATCGTTAAAACTTTCTAGTTCAGTCATTATAGATTTTGACCTGTGAATAATTAGTTCTTGGATTTTGTAAATGGAATTTTGGAATTTGTCGCTTTTTTTCAAATTTTATTTCCAAAATATCGATCCTAGAAGAAAAATTGTGAGAACCAAACTTGTAGAGAATCAAATTTCCTACAATTTTTGTCCTCACGGTTTTACTGTATCAAAAATGGCCGAGTTATTCAAGAAAAACCTTTTTTCGAATATACGCAGGAGCCTGATTCAGTCTACTTTTTGAATTTACACTCCCAGTGACCCCCCCGAGGGACTTACGAAAAAACATCCAAGAACTAATTATTCACGGGAAGGGTCGGTTTTTTGGATATAATGACTGAACTATTCATAATTGTGAGGTTCCTATTAATTTGTCAAAATTAATAACTTTTAATTATTAAACGTTTAATAATTAAAAAGTAACACAATTAATGTAAAATTGAAATTTTAGTGTTGTCGCCTAACCTAACTTGAATAGTAAACATGAAATATTTTTGATTTCTTATCTTAATCGAACGTGATTTAAACTTAAATGATCATGTTAGCTGTTAATCGTATAATATTTGACGAACTTAAATAGGTATGTGCTAATAAGACTAAATAGTTAGAAGTTGATCTTACCTCAGGTGGACATTTCATTTTGAATCCGGGGCATCATCACTCACAAACATTCATTAAAACAAGTAATTTTATTAAAAAAATAAGTAAAACACGTAAATAATTTATTTATGTGAGTAACACGTAAAAATTATGTTTTAATTGCATCAATATGGAATACTACTGATTGTCAATATCGTTTCAACAGTCTACCTTCATTTGGCACAAGTCAATCTTGGATGAGTTTCTTTTCACGCAAAGTATACAATTTTAACTCAGCTGCAAGATGAGATGATCGGTAGGATGTGTTAATAGAACACATTGCAACAAAACGTGAAAAATATTCCTTATTATTTTAAAATACGGAACCCATGAATCATAAAAATATATTACCTACTAACATTATTTTTGTTTATATTATTCGCTAGCAAAATTGAGGACAGGCAAACCTAACTAACACTCATATTTTTGCCAAACCTAATTGTGCCAAGCTCAGCGGAGACAACAACGTTCGAGCGTAATTACATAACCCGTGGTACGGGATACATGTCACGGCATAACATAACAAAATTACCGATACCTACATAAATTAATACACTTTTTAAGTTTAGTGATCATCGTGTACCTTGCGTCTTTGCAAATAAGGTTTACGAATTATTAGGTAATCGAAACTATACCAAGCTTATTCTCGACTTTGCGTCTTTGCAAATAAGGTTTACGAATTATTAGGTAATCGAAACTATACCAAGCTTATTCTCGACTATGGTTCCTAAAAAAAAGTCAAAATTGTATGACGGGAAGTATTAGGTAGGTACAGTCGAGGACATAAATATGTATACATTTCTTCACCTTAACCCATTGAAATAAGGTGAATAAATGTATACATATTTATGTCCTCGACTGTAGGTATATTTAAAAAAAATGTATCAGTATAATAATTCAATAGTTTTTAAGACCAATAATTATTGCATCAAAAAATTGATCTGATAATTAGACTAGTACAATGATATTTCTATAAGACGATTTAATTTAAAAGTAGGTACCTACTTGTTGCCTACTTGAATAACAATATTTTTGATTTTGACTTAAACCTACACAACATCAATTTTTTGCAATGAATCGTTCGTGTATATGTACCATTTAGATTATATGTCAATGATATGTAAGGTAAACAAATTGAAAGTCGCTTGCGGCTGTTATGCGTGCACGGGAGACATGACTCGGCATAACATAACAGTATTACGGGAAAGTAAATTAATACAGTCGGTCGGTAATTGATGACAAATACGGCTCGGGCGTGATCGGAAACGGTTAGGCGGCGGTTTCCCATTGAAGCGACACAACAGCCCACAGGTCTAAAATGATGCTTATGCTTAAAGATAATTAAGTGTGCAAAAGGGAAGCCGTCACGTATATGTATATTTCATTAGTGCGAAAAAGACACATTACAAATGAAAAAAAAAAACGTGACCACTTTTGAGCTGCATAGCGGCCGCTAGTAGCAGCCAGCTTAAATGTATATAAGTAACGTAAAGTTAATGGACTGGAAAATCCTAAAATCTGCATTGGAGACGGTGCGTGGTTATATCTTGGCATGTATTTACTGTTAGAAATGCAAATAATTTACGCAATCACAAATTATATCTGAATTCATTATTAGTATTAAAAAGGAACACAAACGTAGAATGTGCAATTTCGGCATATTACGCATATGCCTATGCATGGTTGCGGTATGGGGTAGTCTTATGGGGGAATAGCACAGACGTCGAAGATCTATTTATAGCACAAAAAATGCGTACGCGTTATAGCTAACATCCGACAACCAGAAAGCTGCCGACCACACTTTATTAACCTAAAGCTTCTAACCTTACCATGTATTTACATACTGGAGGTTGGACTATTTGTAAGAAAACACATATCCAACTTCCAGTATGTTAAAAGCGCGCGTCGAAATAGATAACTAGTTCTCCCTGAACCTAAATTAACTATGTATAAAAACGGGCCCCATTACCAGTCGATAAAAATATATAATAAAATCCCTGATTCTATTAAAGACGTTGAAACTTCTAATATGTTTCGAAATAAACTGAAATCGAGGTTAATTGATAAATCATTTTATTCTTATCAAGAATTTATGGCATCTGACAATAGTGGTAACGACTGAGAATTATTAATTTTACCAAAAAGAATAGATAGTATAGAGGGGTCCTGTCATTGTAAATTTTGTAGTCACTGTAAATTTACTGCCATCTATCGACACACGACTAAAACTCAAAATGAAAACGTATAAAGTTATCAAAATATGTATATATATGGATAAATGATTTTATTATTTTTATATCATTTTGATCCATGTTCATTCACTGATATCTATGTGTTAAAATTGTTAAATATGAAACGGTGTCGTCACGCCATCTAGCCGAGGATAGGCTAAAGGTGTGTGCGGCATCTATTCGAGAATGACTTTTACTTGAATTCCGAGGCACGTTTTTTCCTTAGACTTTATTCGTCTTATACGAAGTTACATATGTCTTTGATTTTACTAAAACCAATAACTTTGTCTCAATGTAATGGAATGATTAAATGAATTATTATTATAAATGAATTGACATAATTATTATTATAAATAAATTGACATTATTATTATTATAAAAGAATTGACATTATTAGTCTTAGAGAATATAACCAAACGGAGTGGTCATTAACAGGCGTTCCCCTGTGTCGAAAATAGGCGGCCAATGGTCAACCACATGTCAACCACATGTATGGACTGACGTTTATCTGACATGACGTACCTATACATTTGATGTGCCCCTCCCCCGCAAAAAACGGCAGACTATTTTGTACCGAAAATTATAGACATGGCGTCTCCATTGGTTATATCCTCTAAGTTATTAGTGGTATTGTATCGCTTAGTGTTAGTATGACTCACGACAGCTTAAATTCGATTATTAATATTTGACATCATTGCATTATTGTATAAACAAGTATAGCATTTAAATTCGTGTTGATTATTATTAGTGTTAATTAGATTCCTTAATTATTATTTACTGTGATGAAACTAACTAGATATTAAGCAATACATAATATGTTTTATAAGGTAACTTTAAGTATGTATTTAGCTATTAAGGTTAACTTGCCATACCCTATTCAGGGTCCATGCTGTTCAATTCAATTTAAAATACCATCTGTAAATACCATGGAATGCAATAAATAAATGAAATTAAATGAAATGAAATTCATTCAATGAAATTCGATTTTAATTTCAATCTTGATAAAATTACATTTTCTTTGGGTTCTTAAATATATAAAGTCGACAAAACGAGACCTTCACCTAAACTATTCGGCGGTACTCGGTGACATTCGTGCCCCGACCAGAGAGAGAGATTTATCGGATTCCGCGCTATTTCATAGGTTACGCAAATTGGTTTCTGATTTACTAATCTTGTTCTAATCTTGAGGTGCATCTTATAAGGGCACCAAAAAGCGCGAGCGAGATATTTATCTAATGACGCGACACGACTTCCAGTGCATTTCGCTCGATCTACATCGCCAAGAGGAGACTGCCACCTAACGTATTCGACTGAAGTCGGCAACATTCGGCGACATTCGTGCCCCAAACCTCAGATTTATCGAATTCCGCGCTTTCATAGGTTACGCAAATTCGATTAAGTAGTCGAAGGGTTTCTATTATCTCGTGATTGCGTTGTGTGATTTTGGGGTTAGTTCGATTTACGGTATATTGAGTTAGAGACAATGGCTGTACTTAATTTCGTTAAGTAATCATTGTTTCTACATTAATAAGCAGTGAAATCGATCTGATGAATGTTATAAAAGTAAGTCCTAAAAATAGTTTGGCATATTTGAGGGAATTAAAATAACCAGTAGGTACAGGTTCGCTACAGGTAAAACTGGTAAAAGCAACATTAAAAAAAAGAGATATTATTTTAAAAACTGGTACCAGGAGCTGATAAATAACTTTGAGAATCGAAGTTCGTAAATTTTGAGCAAGTATATATGCCACTCTAATTACGCCTTCATTGGAGTAAAAGAAAAAGATGCTCGAAATTTGCAAACTTTGGTGTTTGCGCTAGGCCCTCAGCTACCTATTTAAGCGTAAAGAGGTAACCGAACCATAGAATAATCATATAAACAATAACTAATAGAAACAAAGTCACATTTACTTTCGCAATTTTAATATAAGTTAGGATTATGTTATGTATACAACGGTTTGATGTTATACTTAAACTGCTAAACGTTTTCGAAACGAGACGTGATAATGTCGTTAACGTCGTCGTATACAAGTGGGCAATCCAAGGATACAATCTGTGATAATACCATCGCAGATTAAAACGAATCCTTGACATGATTTCCTTCGGAAATGTACCTACCTAAATGAAATGCGTCTCAAATCTCGTCGTAAGGCAACACGTGTTTACCGTGAAAACGTAGGTAAATCCATTCAGTCACGAATACGTTTTCTCGGTTAAAATCTCGTCCCTAATGGCGTCAACACTGTTATATATGATGATGCAGGTTGGAGTGTTTTAGGGATCCGTTAGAAAAAAGGGATTTTCATAGAAATATTTAGACTAAATGCGGATTTTCTTTTTAATTTTGAATTATCACAAACACAACATCAGCATATCGCTTTAAATTTGCAGACATGGAACTTGGCATGAATATTCACCAAATATATATTATTATATGTGTCTGGTATATACCTACTAGTTTTAATTTTTTTGTGTTTTACTTTCTAGCAAACTTCGATTACTTGGTAACATTGATTGTTTGGCCACCATATTAGGCTCAGGGCTGTGTGCAACAAAACAACACATGATATGATAAAATGTTTCTCGTGTTTACGTATGTACATACATAGGTATGTGAGACAGGTATGTTTATTACTTTGACATATTTAAAAACCCAAATGGCTAATATTTCTACTAGCGCGTCGTTTTTCGATTTTTGCAAAGTTTAGGTGACAACCCTATCTAGGTTGGGAGGAATGCAACCTCAAACCGCAGCGTTACATGAGTGTTTGTGGCATCCCTAACCGTAGTTAGGGCTACTACGTAACTACGTATACGTATACTTAGTATGGTGTACCTATTGACAAACATTGTCCACAATATGCTCCATACGCTTCTAAAAACGCTGTACAAGCAAGTAGGAAAGTGAAAAAAGGGAACATAATATTATGTGACATTTTCAACCTAGCTATTTTTTATACCACGTTGTTGGTTACGCTTTCCGAATATAATACTAAACCGTCTGCGTTGTAATAATAAACTAAAAGAGATGGCATATACCTACTAAAGAAAAAGTTACCAAGATCCTATTTTGGTATGGTATTTTGAACAGCGCGCCAAGCGGGACGTTTAATAAACCTGAAATGCCATACAAAATGACACTAAACGCAAACGCGTACGTCACGTCACGTTATCGAATGAGATTTACACTAGTATATGGGTACAATGCAACAGTTCACACTACAAAGTTGAGCGCCTAAAGTTTGTTGGATTAGACTGGCGTGGCAGTACCTAGCAGCGAGCAGAGTAGTGGCAGCAAACACGGGGACATTGCGAACGCCACCTGCCTCAGACTTCATATTCGCTGAGAGGCCACGAAAACTGATATTTACATACACTGTTTTATAAATTACACTTGTGTTGTTTGTATAAAATGTATTGCAGTTTCGACAGGTGGCATGTGATGTCATCAAAAACCGCTACTTATATGCTATTTGGTTATTATGGTTATCAGTTTTAATTTTTATTTAGTTTGTCTTGAAAATTCAGAAAGTTTAAACTACTCTGTGACTTAAAAATACGTCTCATGAAGTTGATGCCTAAAATCTATTAGTACGTGGTGTGTAAAAAATATATTTTACACTCTTTTATGTATTTGCAGGCATCACCGTGTAAGATATTTTTGTACTTGTACGGTAGGCTCAACGACGAGTTACTACATATAACACATGCATTAGTTAAATTATATAACTAATATTTGTTCCTGAGTCATGGTTGTTTTCTATGTATATAAGTATGTATTTATCTATACAAGTATGTATATCGTCGCCTAGTACCCATAGTACAAGCTTTGCTTAGTTTCGGGCTAGGTTTGATCTGTGTAAGATGTCCCCAATATTTATTTATTTATTATATTATTTATTTATACCCAAAATAAAACAAAATAGAGTACCTACATACATCCTTTTCGCGGCACAGTCAAGACTTGACTTATTTAGTAAGTACAGAATGAATAAATTGTATCATGTATTTCACACGAGATTTCACATGAAAAAATAAATCACAAAATACTCACCCTCATAAACAGCGCATCTCCTGGCCCCACCACATAACCTAATATTAAACCAGCCCGCATACCAGATCCCACCGGAGACGACTTCGACCC
The DNA here is from genome assembly GCF_910591565.1 of Cydia splendana. Lineage (NCBI taxonomy): Eukaryota > Metazoa > Arthropoda > Insecta > Lepidoptera > Tortricidae > Cydia > Cydia splendana. The sequence goes on along the minus strand of NC_085973.1, from coordinate 271,175 downwards.
ACAACCACATTGCACTCATCACAACCTTAACACAACCACACAAGGTTCACTTTCGTTTAACACGGCGGTAAAGGCAGTACTCTAAAACCTTATTTAAATGGAATTGGGCACATAATGGCGTGGCATTGCGATATTCGCGAAACTTTGGAGGTCACGTTTTCACTATGGAAGCTGCTGACTTACCTGGAAAGAGAGAAATATTAATATTAAAAGGTGTATTTTTAGCAATTTATTCAGTACTTAGTTGTAATGAGTAGCGAGAACCTTTAGCGACAAGGAGGCGGGCGAATTTTAAGTACAGGGGCCCATTTCTCGAACGATATTAGACTAATATTATTAGTCCACGAACTGTCAAATCGTATGGGTTGCCATGACAATACACCAATAATATTACACTAATATAGTTCGAGAAATGGGCCCCTGATGTAGTGCATAATTGTTTTCCATCGTATTTTCTCGGAAACGTTTGTATTTGTAATGCTACTTCAATCAACGTGAGTACTTTTTGTACTTAGACTGACTGAAATAGCAAGACACATTTGTAGGTACGTATATAAAATATACTACATAGTATAATTTTGCAACAATATCGCATTGGGTTCTGCCTGTAATGATATTTGTATGTGTGGAAATAAATAAAATAAAATAAATAAAATAAAATAATATAAATATACTAATATATCGTAACCTTGCTCAGCATTCAAAAACGGTTATTCTTCACAAAATAGCTATCTATAATGTCTATAATGAGAACTAGACAACTGTTCTGCTTAAATGGAGTTTTACTAGTAGACAAATACCTACAAATAAAACTTCGCCTTTCTTTAAGCCAGCTAGGTATTGCTGGGCATAGTAGCCAATTTTAGCAAGTTTACGGTATGATCTTGATTTGACTGATATAAGAGGATTATTGGTGCAAGCGAGTTTGCGCTGCAGAATAATATGGGATCAATATTAAATCTAAATCGTTTTTATAAATAATGTTAGCACCTGGAGATTTAACAATTTAAAACGAGGTGGTCATTTCAATGATGTTATTACGCTAAAGTAGATGGCCTACGCCACTGTCTCCCGGCAGTAATACCATGCGCAACAACGGTTACTGGCTCTGAACTATATGTTCCCAGAAGGGAAGGAGCAGGGGGGGTTATTCAATGCTTACTACGACGGTCCAATCAAATGTACGTTTATACCATATATGAGATTGATCCTCCCAGATACAGAGATCGGTCGATTTAACGAGACCTTTTTTTCAATTAACCCTTTTTCCTCATTCCAGCCAAAATTCGGGACAGATTGGTAATTGTTTAGGAATAAGTTCTACATCGTATTTTTGATTTACATAGTATTTTTATGTGTATTTCTCGTTATAAAATTATCAGCTCTTTTCCAAAAAAACAATTCAGAATTTAATATTCATATCTTAATTTTTTGAAACGAAAACATCCAAGGCATGATTTAAAAGCTCCGGCTTCTCCCTGGACGAGAAACTTTGCTACTTACATTATCGCTAGTAGATGTAGGCACGAGTAGGAATGGAAGTGATGCCACCTGTTGCAAGCTTCTACATTTTTGATAAATGATTATTTTAACGCTTTTAACGTATTACTACTTAGAAATCTTTCCGTCGTCTACATTACTTCAAACTAAACCATATAATCTGTCGGTCTGTGGCATCGTAGCTCCTAACTAATTTGAGTGCGTATTTTAATCGAAAGTCTTATCTGATTGTGATGATTCTGCTCTGTTTGATAAATATAATGTCCAAGTTTTTTTTTTAATATACGGGTTGTAGCCTGTTTATACCGAGCAAAGAATTGAAACATATGTAGATTGTACTCTTCAAACGACAAAACTTTTGTTCAACATCTTGAAGTCTTCAGATATTTTCTTTTTCATACAAATAAATCATTAATTGGATTTATGCGACTGTGGACTTAAAGGAAAAATGACGGTTTATAAAAATGTCCACTCGAATAATTTCCTCCCTGTATAATTTTGACTAGATATATGTTTGTCGAAGTATAAAAATGTCCCTTTTTTATTATCTCAATATATATTTGGTGGAAAATATACTGACAAAGTATAAAAATGACCACTATTAAGATGCCGCGGCGATATCCCTTTGCTTGTTTTGTCCATAGTAGATATCCTTTAAGAAACCCCCCCTTAAATCCATCCTATTGAGACGGACAACAACTTTGGGACCCTACACTGACGATAGTGAGGATGTTGTTATAAGATTGAAATCGATAGAATACTCTTTATTGGCTCACCTCAGTAACATTATACAAAAGAAGAACAATTGATTAAATGTATAGAGGCGACAACAGGCCTTCTTATCGCTAAAGAGCGATCTCTTCCAGACAACCTTTGGGTAGCAGAAACAGATAAATTAATCGAAAAAGTAGGTGTTGCCAAAACGTTATGAAGCCAACATTTAAACACACAATAACACTTAATTAACATACACATAAGAAATCCAAGTAGACATATATAAACATACATATAAATATATGTAAAATAAACCGGAATATATGTAGCTAAATATGGCAGCAGCATGTCAGCCACAGAGTAACAATAACTATGTATGTACTTTACAATTAAACACTAAGGAAGATTTAGAATATATATTTAAAATATTTTTAGAAAACAGCAAGAGATTGAGCGCGTTTAATCACTACAGGTAAAAAGTTCCAGAGTCAGACAGCTTAATAGGTAAATATAGTTTTAAAAAGTACCTATATGTGATAGGCCTCCTCTGTATTTCATATTTGTCTATTACAAAACATATGTAGTGACCTATGTATAGTGCATTTCCATAGTAAGCATTCGTATGTCGCGTACAGCGTACAGCGTCACGCCGGACGCACCCTACGGCGTTTGTTGCAGACCAGCGCCTTAGGTACTTAATACTGATAATTTAAATTCGGGTTAAAAATATCGTTTCTACAGGGACGAATACCACGGATGCGTCAGTCGAGATCGCTTGTATGGATACATTTTCGCTATCGTTTCGTCTCAAAGTAGACATTTGTATACGCTGCCTTTTGCATTTTAGTCCAAAGTCAGACTATAATTTATAGACATTTTTATACCATGATAGTAGACATTATTATACTTCGACTTAAATATATTAAAACATTCATACTCATTGGCTTCATAATACGTAGACATAATAATTGATTGAAAGTTGACTTTTTTCTATTTCGTCATTTTTCCTTTAAGTCCACAGTCGCATAAATCTCACTGTACTAATGTCGTTCAGTTTTAAGCAGTACAGCCCATAAGGTAGTTATTGTTTAATTTGGTGCTCCAGTTGCTGGCCACACCCGGTGTTACAACTACGTTCAATATTCACAAATAGAATATCAACTAAATAACAACAACAATAACAATAACAATATTTTTATTGACAGTTAAAGTTTAACAAGCACGTTACAGTGAAACCCGCACTAGGCATGGCCTGTATCGCGGGGGTCATGATCATCACGAGTTACCAGTGATAAAAAAATATAAATATATTAAACATAAGAATAGGAATTAGGAAAGAAAGAGGATAGGAAATATTGAAAGTAAGTTGTCAAACCTCACCAAAACCAGTTCGCAAATAAGATTTACTGAACAGAGCAACGTAGTGATGTCTACCTACAACCTCCACTCACTTCCGGCGTATTAAGTTATGTATGACTAGCGGAGGGTTAACCCTTCCACTCTCACCTGAGGCGGCTTCACTGAGCGATATTATTAACATACTTACTGACGTAATGGAGACGGAATTTAACGGGTCATGTTATTGATGGGATTATGTAGAAGGAAGAAAAACGGGATATATTTTCTTTTGTAACTAAACTAAAAGTTTGTTGTTAAAGTTTCAATGTAGAAAAACAAACTCTTGTTCTTTGAAATCAGATACTTATTCAATTTTCAATTGTGTCCTTTCATTCTTTAAGAATTGTCGATACAAAGGACTCACCTTCTTAAGAGGGGGGGCTTAAGAAGTCAAAATTCACCATAGTGAAAACTCCTAATATTCACCCCCTCTAATTTTCGCAGTACGTGCCTCAAATGAAAGGCTCTGACAGACCGACATTGAAACTACAGCGGTATTCACATTGGAAGCGGGTTCGCACGCCGCACCGCACCGGTGTGTGAGCGGGACATCACTATGCATGCACGGCGCCGCCTCGCTCATACACCGGAGCGGTATGCGGACCGGCAGCTGTGTGCTAGCCGCCTACAATTTGCTCGGGTGTCTGACACATGACAGAGATGAGGGTCCAGACCAGCCCCACTAGACCCCGCACCCGTTTGTCTACGCACCGACCAAAAGCCTACGTTAAGCGGATCGTAGATTATGTTATAAACAGTAACTTCAATTGATTCGGGATGGGTATGGGTGGGAACTAAAGTTTTTGCTGACCGACGAATGTATTGTCGATTGTACAAAAGGAAACGGGGCCTTAAAATAATATGTAAGCTATAATAGTATTTGGCACGTTCATAGCTTGGTTACGGTGACGGCTTTTATCTCCATACAATTTATATATGACACCGTAGGATTGTGAACCCGTAAGTTTATAATCTAACGTAGGTTAGGTTAGGTTAGATTGTAATCTCCCTACCGTCAGTTTATAATTTAACTGCGATATTATAAACTGACGAGTGTTTACAATTTTACGGTGACATATATAACCTTAAGTATTAAAACGCAAAACATGTGAGTATTGAGATGACACCTGTCACCGTACCCAAGATATACATATGTACATGTAAAAATATTGTGGTTGTGAACAAATACTAGTGACCGTTGCAGCCGATGAATACGGAGTTTCGTGATCCGAAGATTTTCTTAGAATTTTCAAACAGTTATTAACCGCAGACGTCGCCTCTAAACACACAAATATATATGCCCTACCAGGATTTGAACCCAGGATCTCCTGCTTCGTAGGCAGGGTCACTATAGGAGGCCGTTAAAACAGCCGTGATTTTTAAGATAAACTGTCATTTAAGCATCTGGAATATAATACATGGCTTAACATTTTATACAAGCATCACAAATTTACCAAAAAACGTTTCAAATGTGGAGTTACAAACTTAGTTTTTTGTTAAAATTCTCTCCATTGTAAACGCTCCGCGCTCCCGGAAACCTAATGAATCAAGCTCGTTCGCTTATCAGGTTTGGCTGGAAAGTCCGCAGAACCCCCCCTATCTGTCCACTCAACTGCTCATTAACGCTCGTCCATTATACGCAGAATAAGGCTTTTAGGGACATTAGGATTGGCTTAAAGTATTGTTAAAAGTTTTAAGATTATGTTAAGTACGCAATTTGCGGAAACTGTAGTTTTTTTTATAGCAGGGTTCATGTTATCGGCCACCATTAGCTTTTGGAGATGTAGAAAGAGTCAGGGTTAAAGGTTAATTGGACGATCTTGTTGGTTTCGCTTATTTCTTTAGTAGGCTTGCTATAATATCGTTTAGTAAGGTAAATGCGCCTATTACCGTGGATGTCAAAGCCGGCGCCTATCACAGTGCTATTTTAAAATAAGTAAGCAAATCAATCGATTTTCAAACAAAAAATATTTTACACAAACAAACAAACAAACGAAGCCTATTTAGTTTACTAACGGACCTATTAGTGCTAGTGTGCGTGAATGAAACAAAAAACTCACACTTTCGCTCACAAAAATGGTATCATTAGATTTTAGAGTAGTAAAAAGTGTCAAAACTACAAAAAATATTGCGACAGAATATTTATGACGGTCCAAAAAATCAATATCAAACGGGTAATTCGATTAACATAATCTGTAATGCGTGTAACAATATATTATAAATCATCAATCTTTTGGTCGTTCCAACGAAGGCAGCAAAACTATCCGAGTTTAACAAGTCCTAGTGCCTCTCCAAGTCTCCATAGGATGGCTGCTGGCGTACACGTCGGCCAAACACGTCGTTCGCGATAATATCTATTCATGAAACTTCCTTGTACGGTCGCTGACTTTAAATGTTGAGTCATTTAGTGCTATTCAATTTGGCTGTTCAATACTTACACTATTTGTCACTAAATTTTAAGTCAAAAATAAATCCTAAATGGCTAAACTATAACATGCTATATCACTGACACAAACAGTTTCATGATTAACCGACTGTTTCCCTCTAATTATTTTTTGCTGATAGCTGTAATTTACACTAATCTGTACCTACACTACCAGTCATAAAAATGAGAGCGAATCAACTTTATTCACTCGTTGCCATGGTTACGTTCACGTGAGTCACTCTTAAAAACCGGGTTTTTGGAATTTAAATCAAACAAAAATGACTGTGTTTTCACTTCTCATGCTCAAAAAGTGCACCTTTATGTCGTGCGTAGACGATATAAAATCGCATTTTATGCTCTAAAGCATAAAAGTAAAATTTTCTTCTAAGACTAAGGTAATCGGTCTCAACAGCCAAACAGTTAAAACATATTGCACAATTTTACTGAGCAATAAAATTGTGTAGATAACAAAACTTGTTATCTTATTCTATTTTTGCTACAATTTATTAGAAATCCGTATTTTCTGTCATTAAATTTAGTAAATCACATAAAATAGGAGTCGATTATCGTTCAAAAATGCTCCGAAATGTTTGACTTGGCAGAAAACCAAGCGTCTGAAACGCTGATCACATGTTGAAAATAAAAAAAAATATTAAAAAGTTAGTTGGCGGGAATTGGTTATGTATTATGTTCTTTCGCTTTACGACAATTTCGTGGTGTAAATTGCCGTGAAAAATATAATTTTATTTTCCTCGCAATCGAAGTGAAAAGCAGAGTGTACAACAAGGGCATAAATGTCAATTTTTACCCTCGTCTACTATTTTGGTCTTCGCTTCACTCAGACCAAAAAAATGCCTCGGGTAAAAATGGGTCACTTTATGCCCTTGTTGTACAATCTACTATTTCGTGGTACCTAAGTAAGCCATTCTGTTAGTAGAACGAGGGTTAACATTTCTTCAAATAAACTGTGCTACTTTTGTCCCCTGGCCGACGGGACATAATAATAACAAGTAAGTAAATAGTTTACTCACCCATTAAATAGTTATTTATAAAAGTTTATTTAAAATGTTCTAATATGCATCGAGGTTAATATAATATATCTACATGGATGCAATAACGACAAATAAAGTAGGTAGCTTATACTAAATTGTGAGAACGCCAATTTCCATGTGCTTTTTATATGCTTCATCTAGTTAAATGATCTGTGCATTAGAAGAAAAAGTAATGAAACATTTCTTCCTTTCCTTCCTCACGTCAGACACGTCACATCACGTCAGAGTAACAAGCCTTCACTACTGTCTAAAATAAGGGTATTTCAGTTTAGTCCGTTCTTGTGATCAGTGACCTTGAGACTGATTCTGTTTTAACAATTTGATAAGGTTAAGATAGATAGATAGAAAACCATTTATTCGTTTGCTACAATACATACATATTAACAAAAAAAAGAGTAGGCTCAGTAATGCGCTTCACTCTTTCGAGAAATGGATATTGCAAATTGCAAAGATAATTCTGCTAAAACAAGATAACGTACAAGTTAGGTACAAAAACGTAATAAAATGATAAAGGTACAGCGAAATGCCATTTGAAGCAATCCAACTGGGGAAGTAACTCCGATTTATAAAAAAAAAAACAAATTAAAGAGACCCACAAGCGAAAAACCTAAGGAAACGACTCCTGATTGCATTTCGTCAACACCAAGCATCGTAGGTGACCATGAAGATCGCTCACGGTGAAGATCGTAGCAAAATAAGATAAAAACAATATCAAATTATTGAATCGGCCTCCGTGTCTTGTGTAACCTTGTAAGTATAATTGCGTACGAGACCGTCGCTTGACTTGCGATCCGCAATATTGGATTAGAGATGGCGGCTTTTCGGAAGTACCACGCATTGGCGAAGCATGGTCGTAATGAGTAAATAGATGTCGCATGTGATGTGATGTGTTTCTGGATTTAAGTCAGATTCAAATGCTGTTCAGTAAATCATTACGTGAAATCGATACATGATCTACTTACATTGATAACATATTTTTTATGTAGTAGTAGTATTTTTTATGATAAAGGAGCCAAACGAGCGGACGAATCTCCTGATGATATACAATTACTGACGCTCATGGACAACTGTAACACCAAAGAGGTTGCAAGTGCGTTGTTAGTCTTTAAGATGAGAGTAAGCCATTTTCTTGAAGGTTTGAAGGCCGTATCGGTCCGAAAATACCGGAATGTTTAATTCCACAATTTAGCTGTGCGTGCGATTGCGAGGTCTATTAGTATATATGTCCACGCATTTAAGTGACATCCGAGTCGTCCCCGATTCAGCGGTTGTTTATTCGCAAAATCATTTCGTACATAATCCAATTTTAATCCGGAATTGATTTGTTTAACGTTCGTCGGGATTTACGTTCGACGTAATTTTGTGGTATTTAGGTCAAGTAAATAGGAGCATCTTTGTTGGATTCAGTCAAAACATTGGTATAAATTTAAAAGTGGAAAAATTACTGTCCAGGGTGAGACATGGAACTCACGGCCTCTGGATCGATACTCCAGCGCTTTGCCACCTGAGCCACCAAGACCTCATCCATAGCCAGCAAATCTTTCCACCATATTTATGGGTCTAGAGGATCCTAGCGACATCTACCGTAAGAGCGTTACACTTCTTAAACAGCTACCGGAGTTCCAAGTCATATTGGAAATTCACGAGTTAGTAATTTTTCCACTTTTAAATTTATTCTAAGCTTAATAGCATCGTTCGCAGACGTTTCTGCTTGTTAAAAATTAAAGCATTGGTAATCTTAAACATTATTATTTTTGAGCAAAAACGCCATACTTAAAGGACTGCCAAAAGATACGTTGGTTCTGATTTAACAATCGGTTAAGGCTTTGATCTACTAGTTACACACAGAGTCGGCCCTACATTACCTTTAGTTTAAGTTTGCCTAATTAGAAATAAGTAATTAGATATTTAACTGACTGGTATGAGTTATGAGAGAAATGTAATCATTATTATGATATTAGGAGTTAAACATATGCAGCTATTTTAGATTAAACTATGTAGGTACCTGTGGTATTCATAGCATGGTGAAAAAGTAGTGATAATGAAAATATTTAATATAATTATAAAGTAATATTTGAATGTAATAAATCATACACATATATAATACTAGCGATCTGCTCCGGCTTCGCACGGGTTAACTAATTATACACAAACCTTCCTCGTGAATCACTCTATCGATAAGTGAAAATCGCATGAAAATTCGTTCATCACTTTTTTAGTTTATCGCGAACATACAAACACACAAACAGACAGACGCGGCGGGGACTTTATTTTAAATATAAGGTGTAGTGATACGTTATACTCGTTTAAGGTAACATTATTTATGAATTCAAACCCCACACAATTGGGTCAAACAGATCACTGTGTTATGTCTTTCCTGTAGACATACACAAGAGTTAAGGGCTATAAAGGTTAATTTTCTTATTTAACCCTTATCCACGTGAAAAGGTCCTCCTTTTATTTAAAGAACTATGATAAAATCATTACTTACATGCCCACAAGCTGTTAACTATTGCCCACAGGAGAGAAAACTAGCGTGTTATCGCGAACAGCACATTTTTCTCTCCTGTGGGCAATAGTTAACAGCTTGTGGGCATGTAAGCAATGATTTCATCATAGTTTTCTAAATAAAAGGAGGACCTTTTCACGTGGATAAGGGTTAAATAAGAAAATTAAACTTTATAGCCCTTAACTCTTGTGTATGTCTACAGGAAAGACATAACACACTGATCTGTTTGACCCACTTACTCAAAGACCCGTCTGTTAACGTGTATCAGTAGGTACACGTTACGATTGATAGTGCGTAAACCAAAGACAAGGCATAATTGAGCGCGAATCGCAGATTACTCGAGCAGCTCGAGCGGCGAAACTGAAGCACCCTGCCTGTTCACAACCAAGCGCATACTTGCCTCGACGCTATAGTGTCTGAATTAACTTGACCTATGAATGTGTTACTCTAATAACATACCCACAAACTATACTTCCTATACAAATCCAAGAGAACTAGGATAATTAACAAGCAGCAGCACACGGAATCGCTCAACTACCTATTCAATGAGTTGCAATCGTACACCTGCCAATATCATGGGAACGTTTGACACGGTTAGGGCTTGGAGTGGCACATTTTGTTCAACAATGTATGACAATATCAACACGACAAAATATTCAATAGGTACATATAAAAAATACAAATATGCATATCAAAATGAACCCAACTCGGCAAAATGCTAGCTTAGAAGCTGGCACTGGTTTACCCGTGACCGTATATTTATTGCATACGAGTGTGATGCAGTGATATAACGAGTAATGACAGAATAAGATCAATTTGTAAAGTTCCAATTCTAGGGGGTCTAGCCAAGATAACAATCGTTGATAGAAATCGCCAATCGAAACTTAAATAACGTACCTATTATAACATTTATTTATTTTGCGGGTATTAATATTGTTATTAGGGGAAAGCCGCGAAGAAGTAGTGCAGGCAGCCAGTGTCTTGGAGCGAGAGGCCTTTAGTATAGGTCTCAGGATTAACCAGTCCAAAACTGAATACCTCCACATGAAGCGCTACAAAAATACACGAGTTCAGCGCAGAAGTCTCCATGTTGGGGGTACCGTCTACCGTGGAGTTGACAAGTTCCGGTATCTTGGATGCACCATTACCGATACAAACACAAGGGAAGAGGAAATCAATATTCGCATCCAAAATGCCCTGCGATGCAGTGCAGCCCTTCATAAAGTGTTGGTGTCCAGGCTTCTCAGCAGAAATACTAAGTTAAGAATATATAAGACCGTTATCCGCCCAATCCTTATGTATGGGTGTGAGGCCTGGACACTAACACAAAAGGAGGAAAGTCAGCTCCTGGTAGCGGAAAGAAAGATCTTTCGTAAGATCCTGGGACCTATCAAGAGAGACAACGGCACGTGGAGGATACGGAAGAACGCCGAAATCGAGGAGTTGGTGGCCGGACCCAATATCATCGGCGAAACGAAATCCCACAGACTTCGCTGGTTCGGTCACCTATTAAGAATGGGAGAGGATCGGGCTGCCAAGAGGGCGTACCTGGGAAGACCGACTGGTAGCCGCCCGGTAGGTCGGCCCAGATACCGCTGGGGAGACAGTGTGGAAGCGGATCTGCGTCAGCTTCAAGCCGATAATTGGCAGGAAACGGCGCAGAATCGGGAAAAGTGGCATGCTCTCGTTTCGGAGGCCAAGATCCTCTTTGGATCGCTGAGCCATATTAGTTAGTTAGTTAGTTAGTTAATATTGTGTAATATTTTTTCTTTAAATTAATTGATGTGTGTGTTGTTTTAGGTTTAATTCGTTTTAGATGTGTGTGTGTGTGTTTTTTTTTTTGTATTTTATTGACATGTACGTTTACACCGTATTAAACGAATTGAATTTGAATTTGAATTTATGGAAATAGTCCCGTGGCTTTTCGTAGGACCTGTTAACGCGATACATTTTATTCTTTTAGTTTGGCGTTGATATACGTATGCCTTTTTGGCTAAAACCCTCTGGTCCTTGTGCACTACGAATAAACCAGATTAGTGAATGGCCTCCTTGAACGGCGGCACTCAGCGCCGACCGCGCCATTAGAGCGCGCGTTATTGAGGGCTGCAATACCATACACAATCATGAACGTGACATTCCTTCAAATATGCCTACACGTAGATATTCTTTACTTACTGAAGAATTTGCGGAATAAACAAGTATTTTGACATTCCTTGATCAGTCCTCAGCGCGGAGTTTTTAATGAGATGTTCTTTATTCATTTGGCAAGAAAGTTTAGGATGAAAATGTTCTCAATACGCACTAAATATTTATATCATTAATTATCTGTAAAAAATCTAATACGGGTCAGAGACTATCATTAATTTTAAGTAATGCCATGATTTATTACAGCGATTGGAATGATGGATTGACGGTACCTAAGTAATAACTATAATTATGTAGTAAGTTTATAAATTGAGCATAATTTGAAGCAACATTTGACGAGGGCATAGCCAAAGTAATCCAAGTGTAAATCTTTGAGGAAATATTTTTAGAAGCATTAGAAGTATCTATTTGACTGATATTATAACGATTATATTCTTCAGGTCCGTAATAGGAACTTTGGGAGACATAAGCTTTGAAAATCGATCGGTATTAGAAAGTATGCAGGTTAGGGTATATTCGAAGACTATACGAATCCGATATAGATAATAAATAAAAAAAAACAACGGGTTGCACTCCAGTGCCAGCAGAAGTGAAAACTCAATGACATTGTAACAGTTTTTCGATCAGGTCACGTGTCCGTCTTACGAAGCGTCTTACGCTGTCGCGAGTTTAACGTTTTTTCCCCATCACAAAAAGTGTACAGCGCCGCTAAAGAAGTGTTCACTTCAAAAATTCTAAGTGGGTATTCAACTATTCAACACAATTTATTGTTACCTAATTAATGCTACGTCGTATTCCGGAACATCCTGATGCTACACGCAGCGATAAATCGTCCATATAAATAGCTAGCAGGCGAACCGGTGGCATTCGCTATTTATTGCCTACTAATTTAACCCCACCTACAGAAAGCATAGAAATATAGATGAAAAACATTTCCTTATGTACCTACAACTACAAACATTTCTAACCAATAATGCATCGCAGCCATAATGTGATTTGTAGTGTTTAGTTTTAAAATATATTTTTATAATATGTATGCTAGTTTTAAGGTATTTTTTGTATGGGCCACTAGTTGCCTGAAATAAAAATTTTCATTAATTTCATGTTATAATTACATAAACTAAAATATAATATAGAGACATACAACGTTTTCTCTTTAAAAAAGAAACCTCAAATGGAGCTATAAATATACATACATATATCTCGTCGAGGCACGTACGCCTTAATTGGCCGTAAATCGGAATCAAGCACTTAAGCAATTTGCTCTAATTCTGTTTATTTACACTTAGCGGTAATCCACGCTTCGTTGTATTTATTGACTCGTGTGCGTATAATTTTCTTGCGATAATGTTATACTTGAGACGTAGTTTACATTTTACTTAAAGTGTTTCTAAATGATTCCAATAAACTACGCTGTTCATTTAAAGGTAGAAAAATAAAAATCTAGAATCTACACCGTGTATGTAGTCTTTGTAACATTTTTTTACCTTTAGGTTTAACTGGAAAGTTAAGAACCACTAACCTAAGTTTGCCATTTGGCACTCCACTGTCTAGTGACATATTATATCTTTATTCATTAATTTAAGCGAAAACTTTTCCTAATCAGTTTATATAACCAATAATTTACACACTACCTACTAAAATAGCGAAATTGGACATTATCTCAAACGAGCACAAAAAGCAAACCCGAACTGCTTTTACGAAAACAATTTAAAACACTTTCCCAACTTGTACGTTTTACGAATTCTATCCACGTAACTACGTCAAGGTTGAAACACCTCAGTTCCGTTCCATCGTCACACACAGCTCTCTAAGAGACGGATTCGAGCTTTGAAAATCTCAATTTTATTTCATATTTATTTCACACTAGTTTCTGCCTGCAACTTCGTCTGCGTGGTATGTAGATGATGATTGATAAAAACTATCTCATATCTTTCGCCAGGCTTTAAACCCGATTTCATGGGAATCGATTCAGCGGTTTCAGGGTGAAGGAGTAACAGACGGACAAAGCTACTTTCGTATTAATAATAAGTAATAGTAGGGATTAAATACTTTCGCGTCTTCCTCGCTCAATTGACAAGATGTTTTTTCAACCCTGTATATTTTATTTTGTTTCCTGCCTGCACCCCGGCCTACAACATCTATGGTGTTCCATGAACCCACCCTGTTACCATTTTCCGGGTGTAGCGGCAGACATGTCCAGCACAAAAACTAGCAATGAACACTGCGATTACCTATTATTCTAAGATATATTTTCTAAAACTTCTAAAATCTTAAAGTAAATTCAAGATTTTAAAAGTTCGAATTCACTTTCGGAGCAGAATGCACGGCGACACCTGTCTTCATGTCGTAACAGCTGTCGCATGTCACCTTCTTTCCACGCTTCGTCCGACACTGCACTCCAAAAACAACCTTCTTTTCACTACAATTGAGTTTAAATTCAAATAAGAGAGATGAGAGCTTCTTTCCATGCTTCACCCAACACAAAAACAACCTTCTTTTTACTGAGATAAAGTTTAAATTTCAACAAAAGGAAAGAAAAGCAAGTTTTCATAATTTATTTTCCGAGCACTGGCGTTTCCTTCCGTGGCGTGTGGCGCCAGGCGTGGCGTTCGCACGGCGTGCACTGCAGTTTCAATATCGCGAGATGACGCTCAGTTTTAAGCAGATCAATTTCGCCGCGTTTCGGTGCGATGTTTCAGAGTTCGGAACATCAATTTGTAAAGTTTGTTTTGTGAATAAACAAAGGTTGAACGGTATTAGGGTATAAGTAGGGCTTGTAGGTACAAATCGGGGGGTTTTCATGAAAATTGGAGCTTGTAACAAACCCGTGCTGAAACAAAATTATAGCTATCGACGATGCAGTCTACTATTTAACCATATCTTACATTTCACAGCTGATAAAAATTATTAACGACTCTAATTTTGGATATTCGTCTTAGCGCGCGGTATAACTCCACATACTCATTCGTTGGCTGTTATTAAATCCTCATATTAGTTTGGATAATTTACAAAATCAAAGTCATTTAGGTACACCGGTTAAACCGTTAAACCTGTGCCAAATAGTACTGGTAACCATGGTAACTCCATGTTTAACCGGTTAACCCCAGGTTAGTGGAATGGTGCAAGTGGCGCTAAGTGTAGTAAAATATATGTATATCTTACAAAAACTGACTTAGTCCCACAGTAAGCTCAATACGTAGGTAAGTATAAGTGTTGTGGGTATGAGACAAAGATACCTGTATATAAATACTTATATACACAGAAAACATCCATAACTCCGTATCAAATATTTGCAATAAGTAATAATAAACACACAGGATTCTCTGCCTCTGGCTTGCCTTAGCCGGCCGGCCAGAGTGGAGTCGTTAGAGCTATAAGCTCCAGGGGTGGAAGTGAAATATGCATAAGACGCGAGTTGGCACAGTGGCTGTTAACAGCCACTGGGTAGAAAGCGGCGCACACCTCTCGACACCCCTGAGCCGCTCACACCGGTGTTGCCCTTGAGCCATCCTAGATGTCGCTTTTTGTGGGGGCCCATCTTGTGAGGGCGAGTCACCGTCTGCCGGAAATAAAATTGCATACCGTTTTATTAGGCAGGCGTCCGGTTTTTTTACCCCATAGCTCAGTACTTAGTCCATCGCTTTCACCCAATAACCTAGTTCATTTTAGATTCCATCAACTCTCAATAGCCCTTACACCCTGGCGGGTGCTGCCTCTGCGTGCGTCCCATGACACGGGCAAGGGCAGCATCCGCTCGGTGTACCCCTTATATTTCATTAAAGTGTCAAAAGGGCCTCTACGTGTTGGCTTCGGCTCCGCGCATGCCTCCCAAAGGTCCGGAACACCATTGTTCCGTGATGGGAAAAACACACAAATAAATGCCCCTAACAGAACGCATTGGCATCAAGCATTATAGTTCAAGAGTATAATGATACCAATTTGAAACATATACTTTTAACGATTTATTCGTGTCGAAGTCAATGTATATGTATGTATGTTTAGATATGGACAAGTAAAATTGAGAAATTATATTTTTATTCAATCATTCCCACCCCCTTGTGTCTATAAAATAACCCATAATAAACCAGGAAATACAAACAGCACATTTATTTCTATTTTGTTCTGCTATTATGTATCGTAATTATTACAAATGCCCTATTGAATTAATGTAATGACATATTTTGTGGTATTCCATAAATTTAAGTTATGATGCTCATTCGCTATCGACTGGAGCCATAAAGGTGCCATTTGCCAATACTGTTAGAAGATAGTTTGTAAAAATGATTGCAAAGACTCACGGTCCGATTCGAACTTGAAAATACATCAGTTAATAGATCTAGAAACGATATAGATTAGATATGTCAGTGTCAAATGTGACGTTACTTCAAACAAAAACGTCACTTTTGACACTGACACATCTAATCCACATCGTTTCTAGATCTATTAATCGACGTATTATCTAAAGTTAAAATCGGGCAGAAATTCCACCCATGTTCAGTTAAGAGTTATTTTCTTGGGTATGCCTATAGATTATCCACTCTGTATACCTATTTTATATATTAGGGATATACAGGGTGTTTGGTACATCGTTTGCCAAATTAAAACGGCAGATAGGTTGAGTCATTTGCTATCTTCCCAGGCCTAGAAATTTTTAATTTTGCGAACTTTTTTTTGTCAGCTGTATGCCAGTTTGTCGTAATTTTCAATTTTTTACTTGCGCTGTATTAAAAAAAAACCAAGGCCAATTTTTTTTTTCTAGGCATTAGAAGATAGCAAATGACTCAACCTATCTGCCGTTTTAATTTGGCAAACGATGTACCAAACACTCTGTATATACCTATACCTATCATTTAACCCTCAAATTGCCAACGATTACTTTAATTCAATAGGGATTGTAATCCGGTGAATGCTGAATTCTATGACGGTTAAGTTCTCCTCTCTCTCCTCGCCTCTTTTATATCTTTCCTCTCCTGTGGAATTAACCTCATTCCTATAAAAGGAACTCCTTTTCTAATAATACCCAAAATAAATATTTTACTTAAAATACGTATTTATTGTCCACAAGGGTAATTTTTATTTTTCCATAAGTAAAACCAGCCAAGGGGTTTCTTTGACAACAAATCAAAAGGTGTTTATAAATAAATAATCTGCTTCTGAAATTCAGCTGAAATTACGTCGCCTAAACAAACATCTTCTGTAAAGAGCACGGTGCGGAAAATATTTCATTACCCAACGGGGAACTAAGCAAACCTTTATCTTCAGGGTACATGTTATATTGTACAGTAAGTACAGTACAGTAATACCTGCAATAATAATATGTTACACAACGAAGGTCGCAAAAATATCTGACGCAATCTTATTTGTATAGAAGACGCTGGTTCGATTCCAGCCCTAAGCACTGGAGGGTCTGGAGGGATTGGTCATTTTTTCTTTCGTATCTGACAACTATTCTAGTTATGTAACTACTCTTAGCGGCAAAGGATCAACTGGCTCTCGCTCGGCAAGCAATAGGAATGGCTTCTATGGAAGAGGTTGCTGCTAGTGATTTGTGGCAGTCACACGCAGAATCTTCGTATGTGGGGCACTGCAGTCAGCGGTGGCAGTATACCGCAATGATCAGATGTACCAGTGATAACTAAGCGCAACTGTAGATCAATATATTTTATAGTTTTAGTCACGGTCTTAAGTGAATAAATTGGTTTTCCATTCTACATGTATTCCAATCTAAACTGAGCAAATTGAACACCACTTAGTCACACGTCTAGCTTACATAAGTGCCGCGTGGGTCACGTGAACGGGTGCCCAATTTGATTAGCGCGACAGAGTGCCGCGCGTCACGCGATGTGTGCGGGCGGAACATGCGTTACTGCCTTTACTGCCCAATCTCACGACGCCTATTATGTAGTACTATAGGTGCGTCGAGCCGTATTACAAAGGTACGTAAATTAAATACTTAAGAACCTTTGGATTATCAAAAATAGCTCTTTTCTTATTAACATATTTATAGTATAATGTAGTATTTAAAGGTCGTAACTGTATTATTTTTGCATGCTGCATGGTAGGCCATAAGAATCTAGTCATAGTTATAGGTAATATTCAATATATCTATGCCTATTCAGGCAGGATGTGCTGTTTGTTTTTACATCTTTATTGTACCGCATTAAATAAATAAATCAATAATTATGATTATGATTAAAAATAGCTCTTTATATAACCATATATATATAACCGCTAGGACTATAAGTATTTAACCCTTAATTCGATAACGTCCAAAATATTGTGAGAAGAAAGAAAGTATATATATTGTACATACCAAAACATGCTTTGAACTATTATTACACGTTAGGATTTCAGCTAGTTTTTCTACGTAGGTACATTATTTTAGTTTGTTACGCTGGAGCTGGACTATAACCGCGAACCACTTTGATCGACTATATCCCTCTCTATTGCACGAATAATCACGAGCGATAGAGAGGTCGATAGACGACTGTCGAAATTTTATTTTCGCAGTAGTCCCCTTAGTATCGAGATGGGAAGAATAATTGGATCGTGATTAGAGGAGAGTACGTGTACGTGCTTGCACCGAACCGGCATTCAACCTCATTTGTGATCATAGGTAGGTAGACCTTATGTCTTGGCAGTAAGGTTCAAAAGTGGCCAGTTAACTGTGTCGATGGAACCTACGCTTTGCAGTAGAAGTTCCGTACCGTTCAATTTTGCCAGAAATTGATTTACTCGCAGAAAAAAAAAAAATATATATATATGTTTTACACCACCACATACTCGTAATACCACAAACAATTATTAGCAGGCATAAAAGCAAAGCAAAGCTTCACTCCGGAATTTCTTAACAAACGTTAAGAGTTAAAAAATTCATAACTCAAAAGCTACGAAAAATCGGCTAACATATATGGGGTATATTCTGATAGCCCACGACAACGTGAGGAATCTAAAAAAAAATTTGGACGTTAAGGTTTGGACCATCCTGTATAGTTCGTGAGAAAATATTTATAAATGATGATGAAATTGAAGTTGCAAGATGAGCATGTACAGCAACACACACGTTTCTGCAATAATGTTTACGATTGTCCTTATCTGTCATTTTGATATTTGTATTTGTGAGAAAGGGACAAAACTTAACTGAGTTTTGCTAAGTTATATAAATAAGGGGGATAAAAAGGATACGTAGCTCAATTGGCAGAGCTAACGCACGGATTGCGGAGGTTGCGGGTTCAAGTCCTGCCGGAAGCGTATTTTTTTCCATTTTTTCCTTTAATATACAATTTAAAAAAGGATACGGCAAGCAACAACAACAACAAGACATATAGTGTTGATAACACTCAAAAAGTAATGAAAAGGTTCACTATGTGTAGAAATAATAATATTAGAATTTGAAAACTGGCACAGGTCCGATTGTAGGTTCGGTCCGGGTTTGGTCCCAGAATATCTAGGCGTAAGTCCGGTTCTGGGTATGTCTGGGTATGTATGGGCCCGCACCTGGACTAGACCCACATGTGTGGGGTCTGGGTCTGATCCAGGTGCGGGTGGATATGATCTGAGTCTGGTTCTAAAGACAATATTGCAATACTATTTTAATTTAAATATTCACAAAAGATACCTACATATTCTCTTCAAAGCTAATAAAAGTTGTGTGGCAATACCGACCAGGCCGACCGAGCTCGGCATAAATCAACATTTAGCTGAAAAATGGCATCTGTCTAAATAGCGGTATTATTTAACGGCCGTCATTATTCTGCATTATGTTCTGAAATAATATATTTTTCACCTCAGCAGCTCAACAAGGGTACTTTGCTTCTTAAAAACAGTGAGCAAAATGCGATTTTGCTCACTGAGTCATTTTGTCTCACTCAGTGAGCAAAATCGCATTTTGCTCACTGAGTGAGACAAAATGACATTCAAGTGACCTTTATAGTCAAATGTCATTTCAACATGCGGGGTCTAATACAAGTTCGATATACTTGGGTTCTATTATCTCTGTCCCTCTAGGTATGTTCTCTTATAGAATCTTTCGCTTGCACGGGACTCAAAATAAGCACTCGAAGAAATATCAAACTTTGATCTCTTGTTGTACAAATAACTAAAGCCGGTATAAAATATAACGAGCCCACGTGCGCCATTTTTAACTGAAATGGCTTTCATGAAGCGAGTTCGATTAAATATACCGTTTCATTTACACTAAAAATATATATGTTGATTAATTTAAGAAATAACGGAACTTAATTAATAAAAAAATACACATTGCTGTATTTGATATCCTAAAATCAATTTCCTTGTTACAAACCGACCTGTTGGTCGGGGTACCACATTATGGAATTCACAAGTCCCAATGTTTAAGTAGTAACAAAATATTTTGTTAATGTTATGCAAACATTTCTTCAGTATAAGTTGGTATAAGGTTCGCGTTTATAGGTACTCGGGGCAAATTTAGAGAAGGAACGCAAAAAAAAGGTTTAATTACTGGATTACAGCAGTAATCTCACAATTAGTAATTTAACTATTTTTTGCGTCGTCTAGATTTGTCCATGAGTGTTAGCTTTGGAGGACAATTAACTTTACAATATTTAGCAAACAAGATGTAAAAAGCAGGTTTACTCCATCATGCCCAATGGATTTATTTTCGCCGCTAAATAAGCCGTTTTCGCCACTAAGTACCTAACTTGCTCAATTATTCTTCAGTACAATAATTTCCGTGTCATTGATCGTCACAGACACAAAGACAGCGTAATTGTGTTTATTTAACGAAGACAACAGAACCCGAAGAGCAAAAAAAAATATTATGACTTGCTGAGTGCGCTGGTTTTGTAGTTCCTTATATTGCTAAAACAGAAATGAAATCAAGAAAGAATTTCACTTCGTACTTACTCCCTTAGAATAAAAACGGGTCACTATGTTCTTTAAATATGATCCATTTTAATTGGATGAATGTGTAGTTAAGTATACATGACAAAAACGTTTCAGAAATCAGGGGACTTTGGGTGTTGCGTACATTTTAGTATCTAGTTTTCTTCATAGGTACACATCTTAGCTTTTAAGAAATAGAAGTTTCAAACAAGTTTCCATCAAGATAATTGGCCAAGCACGAAGTCAAGACTACGGTGTTCAGAGCACCGTACGACACATCCCTAGGTGGTTTTAAGTTAGGATACTTATACTAATTTGAAAAAAAAAAACAAGTTTGATCACGATCGGCTTACTGTATATTTCGTCAACTTTACCTTTGTTTCCAAAACCTGTGAATTTTAACTGTCATATACAGGCGGCGTAGCACGGTCGCGTTTTTATCGCTTGTCACCATGCCTGTCACGTTCTAACAAGTATGTTAGTTCAAACGGGACGCGCATAGTGATAGTCGATAAAAATGCAACCGTGCTGCGCCCGGTCTTCCAAAAATATTTTTTCGTAACAGAACAGTATCTAGATGCTGCTCTCACCGATCTGTTCAAAAATATACATACTGTATACAATTAATATATAAATGTAATGGTACTTAATGAGAAGGAATACTGTTTCGACGAATCAGATACTCTCAGTAAAATCTATAGGTAGATGACGCCATAGCTGTTAATAAATATTAAATGACTTTATTATCTCTATACGCTTTACTAACTCAATGTGCGCTAATGTGAAAAAAAAACACAACGACGTGAAGAACGGAATTCTTAATTTAAATTTGTACTGATAAACTCCAATAATAAATATGATTCTTACTGAGCACACTGCGATAGTCCATTGGTTGGAAAGCCCGTTCGAAATTTAAACTTATTTGCTCTATTACAAGGTTGCATTTTGCAGATCTTTTACTCTCTCATACTTATAGTATTCAGAAAAAAAATGAAATATCTCACAAAAGTAAGTAAGTAGAATTAAACTTTGTATCAAAGACATAAGTCATAAATTTCAATGCCAAAGTTTTAAGTAAGGATCTTTCTCACTAAAACTACTTCCTAATATGAAATGACCAGTGTAAGCATCAGTTAGCTAGCCCTAAGCAACCAAAGATCAGGCTGCAGTTTAAAAACTAATAAAGATAGAGTTAACCTGATAATTTTCCCGCCGTCTCCATACTTGTTTTAGTTGGATATTGACTGGTCAGCTGCCTGTTAGCTATAGTTTTCCCGAAAATCGACAGGACAGAGGTGAAAAATTTTGTATGAAAACTTGCAACTTTAAATGCATTTTTTATCGAAACTATTGCATTCTAAAATGAAATCAAAATCAGTCCATCGACTCAATTTTTTGCAAGCTTTCTAATGGTACCTCACACGATTCTTACAATTGAAAATAAAATTCAGCCTAACCCTCTAACCCCCTAAATTTCCCCCTAAAATCAGAAATAAGCAGTTTCGACTTATTCACAGTGTTAGTGATGGTACTTGCCATAACTATTCCAAATTTCAGGTACCTACATCAAACGGTCTTTGAGAAAAACGCATTTAACCGATTTGCAAGACCGAAGTGATCCCATAAGAGCACCGTGAACAAAGTTTTGTACGGTGCTCTAAAAATTAGGCTTTAAAGGACATTTATTTTATGATGTCCACAGAAAAGATGCTCACTCTACTAAAAGTGACATTATAAATTTGTCATTTAAATGAGTGACTTCTTGTTTTGACAGCGAGTTCCAATTTTATTGCAATTTTTTTGTTAATTTGATCCCTGCCGTAATAAAGGGAAGACCCTTTATTACGTCTAAAGGTTTTTGACCCAAATATGCTAAGATCGGTAATCCCTCCAGATATATTAAGCATGAATAATTTGTCTAAGAAACTGGCTCCTTGTCAAACACTGGGAGTGTTATTAATTGGTTCAATTAATCGCCGACATGAAGGGTCGTGACCACACGCCCGCGGGCTGAAGGGATGCGAGCCTGAGTAGGTACGTCTTGAGGTCTGTCGTGTTCACCAAACGTTTCTACCCGTATCTTTAATATAACTATTTATCCTTTATAATTTGACCTCTTGTTGATTCAAGTAGGTAAGCCGGGGATGTATGTAGGCATGATCACAAAATTATTCAATTGTCATATTTAGTTGTTAAACCAAAAGTTATAGGTACATTAAAATAGAATTAATCCCTGCAAAACTGTTAAATAGTTTGACAGCACTATACTACAAAAAACTAAATTTTATATTAAAGACCTATCATATATATAAAATTGAAAAACCAGAACGGGATAAAAAACGAGGGAAGAAGCGAGATAGCGCCTTACAAATTTCTAAAAAGTTTTTGACACGTTTCTCGAATACGACGCACGTATGATAAGAAAAACCTGTTCAAATCAATTATCTACATATGGGAATAGAACTAGAGCATAAAAACTATCGCTTCCGATGCGTATTTAATTTACAATAAGGAAAAGAAATTTTCATAACAATCTTCATTTTACGACATCGGCCATTTCTCGGCAACTCTCGGTTGCTTTCGTTTGGCGGTGCTACAGATTAGACCAAATAATCCGTAAGTTAAAGTAAACTAAATTATGTTTGTCATGTTGGTATACAGGTATTTCTGAGTTTTTTTACACGAAGTAAAATAAAAAGTGCTGTCAACCTCAACCTTAGTCTATAGAGCCCATACGAGTGATTTATATGTCATATATGACTTATCATTCTTATCAATCAAAGTAATTACTATATTATTATTATCAATTTGTATTTTGTTGTTTTAAATTTATTTTTGAGTTATATTATTCAGATTGACTTTCACGGTTTCGGCAAACATTGCCATTCGTCCGGGGAACGGGCTAAGAATGCTGAGATGGGCCAAAAATACAAAGTTGATAGTAAGTTATGTAGGTAGATTAAAGTGCATGTTCAGATGTTATTGAGCGACCTGATAAAAATAAGCAAATGTACAGTCAGCAGTCGGCCAAATATCGTAATATAATTTTGTTGCCATAGAAATAAGGATGTGGTCCGATATAGTGGCGAAATATTGAGAGACAAAAGCGGCTAAATTCAGTGGTGGCTCGGACACTTAGAGAGAATGGGAGAGGATCGTGCCGTGAAGAGAGCGCAGGTACTTGGGACAACAAAATGGGAGACGCCCGAGTGGACGTCCTAGGTACCGCTGAAACGACGTATTTGCTCAAGACCTGCTCAACCTCGGCCATGGCGACTGGCGAGAGCTATCGCAAGACCGAGAGAACTAGACTACCTATGTTTGTATGAAAAGGCGATTTAAGGGCGGTGGTCGTCCATATTCGTCTTAAGGCGAAAATTACTCTAATGAACGTTTTTGCAACTAGGCTTATAAGAACAAATAATAATTTTATCTTGAAACAAGTTTTAAATAAATACGTGTAGATGAAAAAAATACAATCTTGCCTTTTATCAAATCACATCATTTTTTGACAAATTTGCGAATTGAGTTATCCAAATAACGGCTACAAATAAGAAATCCCTATCACAGTTTTAAACCATGGCAGGGTTGAATACATAATAATGTCGGTATTTAACTAAACATAATAGACGAACTCTTTATTTCATTTACGCGAGCGGAGCTGCGGGCCCGTCTAGTATTAAGAATAAGAACATAATCTAATGCGAACTAATTGAGGACACCTAAGTATTTATTATATAAATTCTTTATCTTTATTTTAGGCCCGTTTGTCCATAGATTGTTAGTTATAAACAGACTTACAATACTAGAGTTAGTACTTACATCTTAACCTAGGTCTTACACTTTGTTTTAGTGAGTTATTTGGGGTCTTGATACACAGGACTATATAAGCTATTTTATTTTGATTTGTCAAGCCCTGTGTTTTATATAACCGGTAAGGTGTTGAGATTAGTAATCACCATCATCATTTGCTTGTCCTTGCATGCTTTTTTGGATGTTTCTTTCTTCTATTTGTCATCCGTCATTCCATCATTCACATATTTTTATATATTCCCTCATACATTCCATCCTTTTCGTTGGTTTTCCTTTCCTCT
Organism: Cydia splendana; assembly: GCF_910591565.1. Classification (NCBI taxonomy): domain Eukaryota; kingdom Metazoa; phylum Arthropoda; class Insecta; order Lepidoptera; family Tortricidae; genus Cydia; species Cydia splendana. The sequence goes on along the minus strand of NC_085973.1, from coordinate 246,473 downwards.
TACATCTCTCCACATTCATTCCTAATACCTCTCTCGCCTCATGACTCATCCCTCCGTATCACACATCGTTAACGCCAAATCTTAGATAAACGTATCGGAATGACAGATGTGAATGAAGTCGCGTGATCATTTCTAGATATTATGGCCGGGATACTTACCTACACGAGGCTACATTTTCAAGCTATTTTGCTATCAACCTAGTAGTTCTAGTAAATAAGCTAGGAAGCTAGTGCGTCGAACTTCGTGTATACAACACTAGCTTATTTCCAGGCTAGTAAGCTAGTGCTGAAGTCGTTCTATTTTTGGAGCTAGTAGGTAGTAGTAGAATCCTGGTAAAGGGCATTTATTTGTGTGGGCATCACATCACGAATATTTATTTGTTCCTGAGTTATGGATGTTACCTATTTAAGTATGTATTACGTATGTATATCGTCGCCTAGTACCCATAGTACTAGTACAAGCTTTGCTCGTTTGGGGCTAGGCCGATCGGTGTAAGATTGTCTCTAAATATTGATTTACTTAATCAATAAGGTTTTCGAATTGTATTAGTCATTGTGGTCATTGAGGAAGATAATAATTTCTAATTTGCAATCTGAATGTACCAGGACCAGTCACTTGTAAGTGTTCTTGACTTAGTCATATTTTTTAGCATCCTGAAACTTAATTTCTAATCTTAAAAAATATCGCTTGGCAATTGTAGATGTAAAATGAAAAATTTCAACTATAATACATTCTTATTATTGTACCTATGACTAATATTTATTTTTCAAAACTATTTTACCGACAAACAGTTCGAAACAAATCCTTAAGACCTTATCTTTGCCGTAATCCCTTCTTAATGAAGATAGATTGGTTAAAGTTGTAAATAATTAGGGCCTGGCCTAGCCTGTCTTCGGCACGTCGTCGAACAACTAACAAATCCACTGGAACTTACTGATTTCGCTCTAACTAGCCCTCTTCAACCCTTGTTCATTTCATCATTGTTACGCTCAAAGTCAAAAGTGATGGAAAGCCAAATATGACAAAAAAAACTGTGATTTTCATGCGATGAATTTTCATACTAGGTATACATAGTGACAGGTGACAGGTGTCATTTATAACCTAAAAATGCCAAATCTCGCAAAGTTGTATTGAGGTGACATCTGCGTACCCATCAAATTTGAAATAGTAGATTGTTAACCAAGGGATGAAATGATGCCTTTCACCCGAGTTAAACACTCTAGTTTTCTTTTCGAATACGAGGAAAGTAAAATGCAGTGTGTGTTTTTAGGGTTCCGTACCCAAAAGGTAAAACGGGACCCTATTACTAAGACTTCGCTGTCCGTCCGTCCGTCCGTCCGTCCGTCCGTCCGTCCGTCTGTCTGTCACCAGGCTGTATCTCACAAACCGTGATAGCTAGACAGTTGAAATTTTCACAGATGATGTATTTCTGTTGCCGCTATAACAACAAATACTAAAAACAGAATAAAATAAAGATTTAAGTGGGGCTCCCATACAACAAACGTGATTTTTGACCAAAGTTAAGCAACGTCGGGAGTGGTCAGTACTTGGATGGGTGACCGTTTTTTTTTGCATTTATTTTCCGTTTTTTTTTTCATTATTGTACGGAACTCTTCGTGCGCGAGTCCGACTCACACTTGCCCGGTTTTTTTTTAAACATGACTAAGTATACATTTTTATAGTATTTTTTGACGGTATACTTTCAATTAACAATTTAGGCAAAAGTATCGTTAACTCACATTTATAGACGGGTCTAACGCGAATTTTATTCAATTACCTTGATTTACCGACGTTTCGACACAGGTTTCACTGGTCGTGGTCGCGGCTGACTGATGTCCCAGCAAAATGTCAAAACAGAGATTTGTGCAACTACCCGACGAAGAGTGTATGGAAAAGTTTGGGGTACACATCACATTTTCAAACCACCCACTACACATAATGTTAATTATTGTCAACACTCACAATATCCACGCACACGTCCGAAGATAGATCTTTTGGCTTTAACTTCTGTATCACTGGTTCCCAAGTTGGTTGAAGCCAAAAGTTCTATCTTCGGACGTGTGCGTGGATATTGTGAGTGATGCGTGTCGGACTATTGACAATAATTAACATTATGTGTGATGATTAAAATGTGATGTCTACCCCAAACTTTTCCATACACTTTTCGTCGGGTAGTTGCACAAATCTCTGTTTTGAATTTTGCTGGGACATCAGTCAGCCGCGACCACGACCAGTGAAACTGTGTCGAAACGTCGGTAAATCAAGGTAATTGAATAAAATTCGCGTTAGACCCGTCTATAAATGTGAGTTAATATGTGTTCAAAACGCGAAAGTTTAAAATATTATAAAAGTATCGTTATTTATGGAATGGGGTGTCAAATATCCGAATGGAAAATGTATAACAAATTCATTTATACCAAAATTTCAATTGCTTATCGTAAAAAAAATAATAAAATCGTACTTGGAACCTAAAATGCTCTAGTGCAGAAACCTTTTACAAACAACAATGACCCTCTTTCAGAGCATGAGAAATGAAAAAAATACCTTTAAAAGGGTCATAAATATATTTTCCTAAAACTTAGACACCGCACCGCTGGCACGCACGCGACACGCATACTAGATGACGAACTTGCCCCATCAGTGTGGGTTAAGTTCGTCAACTTTTGAATACAATGGCCCAAACTGGAGACAATTCACAAACAAAACTAGTTTAGGATAAGCCTACATGGGCGAAGTTGCAGGAAATGTGTAAAAATAAACTTTGTGTCTTTTTTGTTTGATAAAGGTTCGTATTGTGTAGTAGTAGGTATTCCAAATTCATTAAATACGTTACAAAAAATAAAACTTCAAAGATATTTACGTAGACGTTACGTGACAGGGTCAAAAGTATAAGTATGTACACTTTTTCATCGTAACTCAACGGATTAAGTCAAAGTATGTAGAGTCAAGTAGTTCTTAAAAGTTAAAGTCCAAAAGGATTCGTTATCGTTTTAACATTTTAAATCTACCAAGACACACCTCAACTTATCCTCACGTTCCAATTAACACGCTTCTTTAAGACTATTTCCACAAAAGAAGTAACTTAAAAAAGCATAAAATCCCAAAAACTAGTCTCTTAAACTGACAACGGCACTTAGTCACCGGTCGCATTAAACTTGCATAAGTGGTGCTCGTGTAGCACAGTAAAGATACCGTTGGCTAAAAATAATACATATATATACTTAAGTACCTATATTATTTTAATTCATTCATAACGATCTAACAAAATGTTTATAGAATATATATGCAGAAATTTAACAAATTTTCCAACTGAATGTAAGTAAATGGGTAAAATATTAGAGGGTTTATAATTTTTTTCTACCCAAATTAGTATCATAGGACATCTATTTCAGTTAAAAGTTTATGTATGTTCATTAGTATGAGTACCTAGCTACCTACTGAAAACGTGAATACAAAATACCTACATGATTTGTTCCCTAGTTCGTACACATATCACAGTACCATCTCGCTCGCTATATCTTAATCCCGTAAAAGATTCGTATAGGTTTCAAAGTTGCCGAATGTTTCTAAGGGTTTACCTTTATTTTGCCGTCAATTTTTCTGCAGATTTTCGTTTCACAGAAATTTTTTCAAGTAATTTCAAATCGCAAAATAATCTTTATTTCTACTTCGCACAACGTATCAGCATTGCGATACAGCGAGGAAATGCCGCCAGCATCCTTGGTACAATGCCTCAAGGGCCTATTTTAGATTTAAGCTAGTTATTAATTTCGTTTAGTAGTACCACTGTATATATATTGTATGTAAATAAATGTTTTAAAAATCTTTACATAGAATATTTACTTCAAATAATTTTAGTTCGGATTAGTTATGTTTCACCAAAAATTTAAAACATTAGTTTTGTTTCAAGAACAATTTGTTCATGTAATTTCATTTCACAGAATCATTGATCTGTAGAAAAGTCACTTCTTTTAAATACGGTTCACCAAAATTGAATATACAGAATAGTCATTTAGTCGAATTTTATTTATTTAGTCGTTAATTTAACGCAATCTGCTTCTCTGGAAGGAATTCGTTTTTAGGGGTTGCCGTTCTAACCTAATCCACTTTTCTGCCAACAGTTCCTTTTCTTGGGGGTCGTAGTTCTAACCTAACCTAACTCACTTTTCTGGCAACAGTTCGTTTTCTTGGGCGTCGCAGTTCTAACCTAACCTAACCCACTTTTCTGACAACCGTTCGTTTTCTTGTGGGTCGCAGTTCTAACCTAACCTAACCCACTTTTCCAGCAAGGGTTCGTTTTCTTAGAAGTTGCAGCTCTAAAGTAACCTAAACTCCTTTTTTAGCAATTTCAATGAATACTACGAGTATGTGAAAGGTAATTATGTTAAATAATAATTGTTAAAATTAATATTCTGTGAACTGTAGTGTCGCACAAATAATATTCATTGAATAATAATTATACAGTCAGTCTTTTATTTTATTTAAAAATCTTTGAATAAATATTCTGAATTTTAATCAAGTTACAAAATATGTTTCTTTGAAATGAATAATCAAAGAAACAGAATTAATTGTAACAAAAATGTGCGATTCGATTATTCTATGAATAATTTTTTGTATAACAAAATTCTGCAGAAAATTTGGCGATAAAATAAGGGTACACCGTTTCTAAGATTGTATATACTCGAGAAATTGTGACGGATACCGCCGTGACGGGGCAGCCCAGTGGTCCAGGGCATTAGCCGCGTAAGCTGGAGGCGCTGGTTTGATCCTGCCTCCGCCATTGGAGGGCTTAAGGCACTTTTTCTTCAGTATAAGACATTTATTTCAGTTCATGATTATATCCGTTACAGTTATACTAAAAGAAGAACTATTAAATAAGATTTCCAATAGGCTGCTATTTACTGATCACCAGATTTAGTAAAATTTAATACCAAAAAAAATCTACTTTACCACCCTAAAATTATAAATGATCTCCAAAATGATAACACCATTTTAATGTGAAATGATTACCAATTTTATTACATTTTACTATCCTATTAAAGGAAATGACACCAAACTAATCATTATTAACCCAAAAATTGTAAATAATTACCAAATTTCAAACCCCATTTTAATGTCAAACCTAACCTAACCCACTTTTCTAGTAGCATTTCTTTTCTGTAAGGGTCGCAGTTCAAACCTAACCTAACCCACTCTTCTAGTAGCATTTCGTTTCTGGAAGGGTCGCAGTTCAAACCTAACCTAACCCACTTTTCTAGTAGCATTTCTTTTCTGTAAGGGTCGCAGTTCAAACCTAACCTAACCCACTTTTTAGAAGCATTTCGTTTCTGTAAGGGTCGCAGTTCAAACCTAACCTAACCCACTTTTCTAGTAGCATTTCTTTTCTGTAAGGGTCGCAGTTCAAACCTAACCTAACCCACTTTTCTAGTATCATTTCTTTCCTGTAAGGGTCGCAGGTCAAACCTAACCTAACCCACTTTTCTAGTATCATTTCTTTCCTGTAAGGGTCGCAGGTCAAACCTAACCTAACCCACTTTTCTAGTACCTAGCATTTATTTTCTGTAAGGGTCGCAGTTCAAACCTAATCTAACCCACTCTTCTAGTAGCATTTCGTTTCTGTAAGGGTCACAGTGCTAACCTAGCCCACTTAACTTAACCTTCTTGTCTAGTAGCATTTCAGTATGCTACTAGAAAAGTAGGTTAGGTTGGGTAGGTATGCGGTGCGGGGTACGGGGGGTTGAGCGGGAGGGGCTAGTAATTTTGGCATCATTTTACTTTATTTGGTAATATGTATACATTTTTTGGTAATCATAGTGGTTTATTTGGGTCAAACAGATCACTGTGTTATGTCTTTCCTGTAGACATACACAAGAGTACTGTTCGCGATAACACACTAGTTTTCTCTCCTGTGGGCAATAGTTAACAGCTTGTGGGCATGTAAGTAATGATTTTATCATAGTTCTTCAAATAAAAGGAGGACCTTTTCACGTGGATAAGGGTTAAATAAGAAAATTAACCTTTATAGCCCTTAACTCTTGTGTATGTCTACAGGAAAGACATAACACAGTGATCTGTTTGACCCATTTAGGTGAAAATATCGCATTAATTTAGTCTTCAAGATTTGGTGATCATTAATGATTTTTGGTGATCATTCAATATAATTGGTATTAGAATACAATTTGAAGCGCAGTCGTAATTAAAACGGTGGTACTTTTGTAATTTTAGGCCTTATTTTTTTGGTATTCAGTATTTTTTTTTGTAATCATGATTTTTTTATTTAGGTTACCAAAGTATTTTTTGGTGGTCATTATATTTGTAGCCTTTCCAATACCCCATACTAGCAGTCCGTAAACGACTGGGCTATCGTTGAACCTCGGTTGCAATCTCCTACTCGTGGAGCATTATTTAAATCTGGCGACGCTGCTAAAACATGTACCGCACCTTTAATTTTGTCTCCAGTGCACAGTGGGGCCGAGTTGTGTGTAAGGGATTTTAGTTTGTTTACTGTTCAAATAGGTCAAGGGAGGGTGAAGGTAAACTGTTTATTTAGTATGCTGTGAATACACAATACTACCTACATTTGTATTTTGGATCTTTCAGGGATATTTGTGAATAACTGTAGGTGTATTTAGAAATCCCATGCATGGTAAAATTATAAAAGTCCACCTCAGCTAATTTTACACCGAGTTGAGTAGAAGAAAGTGAGGGAGTGTCGTTATAAACGTCATATTTTCATAGAAATACGTAAACATCTTAGTTTCTATGAAAATTTGTCGCTTACTGAGATACGAGTATCTTGGTCCGACTTTAACAGGTCCATCCATTCAAGAAACAATATCTGGGAGACCGAGATTTATCTTTGCTCGGAAAATATAATTATAAAAACTTAAAAAGTGCGCGTATTCCCAGCAATTAAGACCTAGCTAGATCGATTTTTGCGCCACCAAAAACCCCCATATAGCAAATTCATCGAAATCGTTAGAGCCGTTTCCGAGAAGCCCGAAATATATAAATAAGAATTGCTCGTTTAAAGGTAAGTATGTACAATAAAATAAGATTGCTCATAAATCCCTTATAAATTCTGTCACGATGCTTATGTTACATACCTGTACAAAAGGCTAATTTTCAAAATCATTCCTTTATTAGTTTAGTACTAGCGTAGTAATTATACATATTGTTTATAACGGAACTGTTTTATAAATATTATAGATGTACTGATCCATACATAAATAAATACCTTTCTAACCGAACGAAATACGCGAAACAGCGTTGCGAACTCGGTGTAATGTCACCGTGTCACTGTTAACGTCTCGACTTGGCAGTTGCAGCTGCCAAGAGTTGCAGTCCGGTGTAAAGTCCGTTATGGATGCCTGGTTGTCTTGTTAGCCGGCGCCTAGAGCTGCGAACTTGTATATGGTAAGTTGGGGTCGTTACGTGATCTGGGTAGGTCCAAAATTCACAAAATTTTTAGAGGATAGTTGGCGACTGATTCTCCATACAAACGAAGACCCATTAGAAGAAACATTAAGAAAAATATTTTTGCACAATTTGATGTTTATTAACCATATATATAACTAGTGGCTCTGTGAGCTGTAGACCTCGCGAGCAGAGGTTGAAATAACATGGTGCTAAGAGCTTTAAATACACCGTGTTTTTTTTGATTTCCGTTAATTTCAAGGGTGCATTCCTGAGCTTAAATCAAGTAACTTTCTCAAAGACACCGATGTTCTAATTAAGTCCATTTCGGAGATAATCCATAATTTATTTTTTTACTATAAGGCCTCTACAAGCGTGTACACTTGCCTTAGGGCCGGCTTACATATTGATTAGTGTTTAGAATGAGTTCATACATTTGCTACTAAACTTAAGTACAATCTCGGTCGATTGATGTACGAAATGACATTGATATGTCACAGATTTCAATTGTTTGGTTGAGTTAAATGTAATGCCCGTGTTACAACAACGCTATATGCTACATTTAATTACTTTTTAAACAAAAAAAAAAAAAACAAAAAAGAAAACAAAAAAAAAATTTTTTTTAGAAAATTAATTATGCCATTTAGTTCTTATAAACGTACTTAACTATACCCCGAAGTTAACGGAATTCAATAAAAACACGGTGTATAGTAAATTAAAGAAAAACAATACGAAATTTATGTGTAAAAAAATACAAAAAGTTATAATATCCCAGCATACAATTACTGGGGATCGAACCCAGACCCTCTGTGCAAACAGAAAAAGCGAACGTTTACAAACTGAGCCAAATAGTTCTTAGATGGGTTGACGAAATTTAGCTACTCCTTCTCAAATTAAAATTAGTTAAAATTAAATATCTAAATACCGCCTAAACCAGCGATAATTTTTTTCTGCATTTTTTGCTATTAACTCTGTAAACATGTTTCAAAAAGAAAAAAGTCTTCTGATATCGATACGACTATTTGTTTAGGCGCCAGGTATCACGAGTCCGCCATTTTTAAAAATTTCCAAAAACCGGATTGACAAAAAAATTTTATTTAGTCATAAAATTCGGTCACAAAATTTCACGAGAATCGGTTAAGAATTGCGACCTGTAGAGGAGAACATCCGGACATACGAAAGCAAAATGCCCGAGTCAAAACGTAGACCTTCGCTTCGCTTCGGTCAATTATATGGCTCTTCGTTTGACATTTCTCAATATTTTACTTATTATAAGAGTTAGGAGCAAAAACTAATCCCATACAATTTTTTTAAAGCTGTGATGAAACGGAGTCGTAGTCATCACAAATATTTTCTAAATCTAATGATATCTTTGAACATGCACTATGACTGTACTTTAATTTACTGTATAGGATTAAAGGACAAATGTCGCAGTACCGACATAAGAAAAAGAACCAAAGTTAGAGACATCCTCACCCACATAGACTTGCAGAAATGGAGGTGGGCAGGCCACACTGTAAGGTGTAAGATCGAAAACTGGAGCCAAAGAATCCTTATGTGGCACCCAAGAGACGGGTCAAGAATTCAAGATCCAGAGGCCCACATTTCAAACGATGGGAGGATGAAATAATAACTACTGTAGGACCATTCTGGACAAGACTGGCCAGGCAGAGGAAATACTGGAAAGAGTTGGAGGAGGCCTTTGCCAACAGGCACACTGAACAACGAGACTTCATTTAAAAATCAATCCAAGCAAACAGTTCCAAGTTCAGAAGAAGAGGCTATACAAATATACAAATACAAATACAAATGACTGTACTTTAATAAAGCGTAGATTATAATACCTAATCAAATTATAATGGCATCAGTTATAATAATACTATACAGTTTTAATAAGAAAATCTTAACTTGCGAGTTTCGAATCCAGTCATGAACATTTCTGGCAATTCGTAAAACTCTATCGGAATAACCCCAATGCCCCTCACAAGTTCCTCCGACTAACTGTTGTTTATACAACTTGGCATTCTTGTTCCTGGAAACTTTCTGATGACAGGACATTTATACAATCTGGGTTGGAAAGTGTAAAGCAAATTCCAGTTAGGTTGGCTTTTAGGTTGAGGTTTACGGTATAAAACAACGTTAAACAAAAATATAACAGATCCACTTCACCATTTCTCCAGGATCCCATAATAATCAAATCTTGATCCCTTTGAAATAAAACGTTTTCAAACTATCCCCTATCCAGCCGTACCACGAATTGACACTTGACGTTTACGTTAGCGACTGCGTAAACTCGATCGCAGTACATCTCGCTCGCACTGATGTATTGGTGCGATAGAGAGGGACTGGGGAAATTCCAGTTCAAATTTCAACCGATTCCATTTTACCAGCGATTTAGTCACATTTCAACTTTATTTTAGTTTCCTGTGGTTATCTTACGAATGTTGTAAATACATGTGAAAGTTTGAATATTCGGGTATCTGTAGGACCTACAATGAATACAATGAATTCGGATAATTTTCAACGCGCAGGACTTACTCCTGCGTGAGATGCGCGCCAAACACCAACCTTCGCCAAACACCTTCGTCAAGCTCGTATCAAAACCATAGCACGTTGTTAAATTAGAACCGACCCCCTTCGGTTAAAGATATTTCGCGCTGATTGATTGGTTGTTTTGAAAGAAGTAACTGAATTTTAGGACTAACATATTAAGATAATAGCTTCTCACGAACCTCCACAACGGTAGAACTATAGCCAAGTGATAATGCATCACGACTACTATTTCCAGCTTCGGAACGCCTAGACAATTACCGAGTTTCGACCCTCGAAGGGTCAAAAATGGCCTCATCGCAATGAGGGTAAATCAATTTCATTTTTTCAAGATCGAGTGAAAAGGGTCAGCGTGACGGAATGATATCCGACGTAATTTATCAGAGGCCGCATCTCATGTTTAAATTGAGTGTGCTACATTAGGCTGATACGAATTCTGATTATCTTAACTGGTTGTCGAGATTTTAGCTTCTTTTTGTAGTTACTTTCACTACAAAATTTGATAGTTGGATGTAAAGTAAAATTACCGATAATATCCAATGTTTAAGACCACACAAAATAGGTACTTAGTAGTTAAGTGGAGTGATAAAACTGACAGCGGCTGATGTTTAGTTACTTGGTTCCATTATAATTGTTATTTTCCATGTAAGATTTTTTTGAGTCATGTGAGTCAGTCGATCGATCAAATACCAAAACATAATGAAACTCATATGCGAGTTCTCGCAACGCCACCGTCTAAATGAGCCCTTACTCACACAAGTAAAAGCAAAAAATATACTTTTTACCACGCGATATCATGAATGCTGCAAGTTTGGATAAAAGCGCGAATATTATCGAGTTACAAAAAACAAGCAATTCAGCCCTCGGACTATTTATTTTATTCAAAACATGAAAAGGTTCGGCCGCAGCGCAGGTGCCGACACCAATTAATCCAACGCAGATACGTTTCATTAATAATCAGGTCACAAAGCCTAACCAGGCCCCGGTTCCAAATTACAAATTATATCAATTTATAAATTCATCTCATTTTGATATTAGTCCGTTCAATCCGTTCATCTCATGCGTACTATGTGGATATTTTATTTATAAGGAAGGAAACACCTGAAATACTTTGAGATACTTAGCTTCAATCGATTCTATTTCTATCAAGGATCATAAGTTTTTAGACCAATCAAGTTTAGAGTACAAAGATACAAATAAACTATAAAATTTGTACCTATAAAAAATATAGCTATAGTTAATCTTTAAATGAGGTTTTTTTTTAAGTAATAAATTGTGACCTGTGCTCTTTGCTCATATAAACAGTAAAAACGTACTTAACCCTAAACTCGATATCGTATCTAATAATGCACATTTTTTTTGAAAAAATCTGGCGGGTAGTAGCAAATGTTTTCAATTATTTTTTTGGTACTAAGCGGTAGATAAACTTATAACCTTCCGGCCAAAATATGTATTTTAGATTTCTGGCAACACTATTTCACAGTAGCTAGCAAGATGGTGGACCGTGCGCGTGCGGCTTCGAGTTTCAAGGTGATCATATATTATAACTCCTTATTTTTATTAATTTCGCGGGTAGCAAACGGTTTTGTTTTGTAGTCTAATAATTGATCTATCCACTTTTAGTGTTATTTGATAGAAATAGGTTACTTTTCAAAGTAAAATATGACCGTCTTTCTTGATGTATCTTTAAATGCACATTGCCAGCTTACCATATATTTACTTCAATTTGGTCGTGTGCATTTCTAGATACATTGCCGAGTTTCGTATATTATTAGTTATATTTTATCCCGTGCATTTAAGTACACATTGCCAATAGAGTAGTTGTATAAAAAAACATCGTTCATGAAGAAAAATCTATTTATTTCTATTTTTTTTTCGTGGTTTGCAGCCAATCACAAGATCTCAAAGAATTTTGGCATTAGTACCCAAGCCAGGAGCAGGCTCTGATCTAGAAAGGAGTGACACCTCTGAAGATGAACTAGAACTTCCCGCACGTATATATAATTCTGACAGCTCACCTGCACCATCTATAGCGTCATCTTTAGAAAATTTACATCTGTTGTCAGACAGTGAAAGCGAATCTGATGAAATTCTAGTATCAACTAAAGATGGAAACAAATCATGCGTGCAACTTACATCGACCGAACCTTGCCCTAATGATGCTAGTCCACAGGCTCTTACAGGCTCACCCCTGACTCCAACTGTGCGACTAACATTAACCAGGCCCTGTTCTAATGATTCGAGTCCACTAGCACCTTTATACTCTCCTCTGACTCCACTCGTTCAGTCGAACCGTTCAACTATGAAAAAAGGCCAGATGCAACGTAATTCAGCTGTTTCCACCATCCATCCATTCTCGCCATTAGCAGCGCCAATGACCCCTTCTTATTGTTTGAATCCTTCTCCGTATAACGCAACTCGGTCCAAGAAGAACAAGACTCAAGTCGTCAAAAAAAAAGTAGTTAAACAAAAAAAGTTAAACGTGAAATGGGCGACTCAGCATTTTCGTGGCAGTGCAGATATCGAAGAAAAAATATTTAGCAAGCCTCCTAATACTAAGCCGCCTTTAGAATATTTCCGTATGTTCTTATCTGACGACTTAATGGAATTGATGGTGGAACAAACAAATTTATACCACGTACAATCAAAAGGTACATCTTTGAACGTTACTATAGACGAAATAAAAGACTTCATCGCTATGGAACTGCTCATGGGTATTGTTGATATGCCAGCTTATACTGACTATTGGTCAAAATTCCTGAGGTTCGATAAAATAGCAGATGTAATGAGCTTAAAGCGTTACGAACAAATCCGACGATATCTGCATTTTGCAGACAATGAAATGGACGATGGTGATCGATACTATAAAATCAGACCATTTCTTGAAAGAGTCCGTCTTAATTGCTTAAAAGTCGAAGAAGAAAACCATTTCAGCATTGATGAAATGATGGTACCCTATAAAGGCACAAGAGCGGGCTCAAGAAAGCAATTTGTTAAAAATAAACCTCGCAGATGGGGGTATAAGGTATTCGTTCGAGCAGGAATGACTGGATTAGTGTATGACTTTTTGATTTATGGAGGGGAAGACACTTTTCGCTACCATGCCTTTACTGAAGAGGAAGACTGTATGGGTTTAGGTGCAAAAGTTGTTATAGCACTATCACAGAGTATTCAGCTGCCTGCTTGTAAAGTATTATACTTCGACAACTTCTTTACGTCGTTAGAATTGATTCACCATATGAGGAACGAGTATGGGATTTTCAGTTTAGGTACTATAAGGTCGAATCGTTTGCGTGAAGCCAACAAAAAATTACCCACTGATAAGAATCTAAAGAAAAAAGGACGTGGTGCTCATGTTCAAGTAGTCTCAAATGAAAGCAATATTGCAATAGTCAAATGGTTTGATAATAAATGTGTCACTGCAGCTAGTTCCTATGTGGACGCTCATCCGAGTCATAATGTTTTGCGATACAACAAAGCGACCAAAACCAGGCAACAAGTAGCTTGTCCTAATATGATTCGCCATTACAACTCACACATGGGAGGAGTAGACCTCGCCGATATGCTCATTGCTTTGTACAGAACGGAAATGAAAGCGCATAGATGGTACATACCCCTCTTTTCCCAGCTCCTCGACATCTGTGTTAATAATGCTTGGTTGGTTTACAGAAGGGAGACTACTGAATCTAAGCCATTAAAACTGAAGATCTTTAGATGTGCAATAAGTAAAAGCCTTGTTACATTGCACAGGGCGCTAACAAGAACTCCAGGAGGGAAAAAGAAATTCTTGACTCCTGATTGTCAAATTGACAGTCGATACGATCAAATAGGCCATTTCCCAACGTTTATGGCTAAAGGTCGCTGCAAGAAATGCATCAAAGGGCAAACCAAATTTGTATGCTGTAAATGCAATGTAAGACTGTGCTTGACTGAGGATCGCAATTGTTTTTATGATTATCACAATATGTCATAAAGTATACCTACCTATTAGTTAAGGTACGTGTTAGAAGATAAGTTTTTTTTGGACGTTTATGTTTTTAGAGATGTTTATATTTTTTTAATCTGATTCTCAGTTGTGCAACAAGTGATCTCGTTTTGTTATAAAAATTTAAGCCGGTATAAAGCTATAAGTCAAATATCCATTTTTGGATTTAATATAAGATATGTTGTTATAGAGATTCTTTTCAAAATCGACTGTGTTTTATTTATCTCACCAGCAGGCAAAGTATCCTTAAAGATACGCAGTTATTTTCAATTATAATCTAGAACACTTGGCAATGTATCTATTAGGATACATGCCATAAATACAAATATATAAATGAAATATTTTTTTTTACATTTTTTATATGTATTTTTATCGTTCAGGAACTAAAAAATTCCAAAAGAAGAAAAAAAGTCGTACACTTATATCCTTGCCAACTTTAGGGTTAAATTTTATTCCATTTCGAATCAAAAGATTTTCTGGCATCTTCTTTTATTGTAGGTTTTTAGTAATTGTCTTACCAAGTCTTTTCTTTTCCTTCTTTTTTCTTTTTCCTAAATAGGTGAATTGTCTTGTTATCTGGACTTACCTGTAACAAAAAAATATAAGGTTATTTTATGATAGAACTAGGTACTTACGGGGCGTTCAATAAAAAGTGAGAATGAGTATGTTATATACAACTTTTATTAAATGTTATTTTATTATTCGACATAGTCACCTTTTGACATAATACACTTAGTATATCTTTTTTCTAAACTTAAAATTCCATTTCTAAAAAAGGTTTTATCTTGAGTGCTTAAAAAATCTTGTACTGCAGCGACTACCGCGTCGTCGTCTTCAAATTTCTTGCCTCTTAGGTATTCCTTCAATCTCGGAAATAGGTAGAAGTCACTAGGGGCGAGGTCTGGTGAATACGGAGGATGCTTAAGGATATCGAACCCAGCATCACGTATTGCAGCCATTGCAATGGCGGACTTGTGTGCCGGTGCATTGTCCTGATGGAACAACACAATTTTCGAGAGTTTACCTCGCCGTTTTTCACGGATCTCATTGCGCAATGTTGCTATTTGTTTGGCATATAAAGTGCCCGTAATAGTGGCTCCATGCACGAGATACTCAATCATTACGACCCCTTTACCATCCCAAAAACACAGCCATTGACCTTACCGGCAGATGGGCCCACCTTGAATTTCTTCGGAGTTGGAGATGATGGCATTTTCCATGTCATAGACTGCAGTTTTGTTTCAGGGTCGTAATGATGGAGCCATGTTTCATCCATTGTTATAAATTACGCCAAAAAAAGTTCCCGGTCTTGCTGTATCAGGTCCAAAGCTTCTTGACAAATCTCGATTCTAGTTTGTTTTTGCGTGTCAGAAACCATTCTGGGTACCCAACGCGCTGATACCTTTTTCATACCCAAGCGTTCATGTAAAATATTATGCACGCTCCCCGTTGAAACCTATTGTTTTTCTGTATAAATCTTTAAATGCAGTTATAAAGTCATAGAAAAAATAAGGAAATGTTCCCTGTCAGACAGTTTCCCTAAAAAAGACAATAAGCCCGGAATGGTGGCCGCTTTCGGACGAAAAGAGCGCCTGGCGTCCGCGTCCGGTGGCTCGTTGTAACTGGTCACATCTCTGGATGAGAATAGCTCGGGACCGGGCGAAGTTTAATAGAGAGGCCCATGTTCAGCGGCTGATAAAGGTCTGATGTTGATGAAAAAAAATGTTTAACAATTAAACAATATAAATGTTGAAAGTTCGAATGTCGCTTCTGGTGTACGAGCCTCACATTTCCATATTTTTCAGGAATCAAACAACAGCTTTTGTTAGCCGTATTAGTATTCAGCACGGCGCGGGCGCGGCCGGCCGGCGCGGCGCACAACCAATACTAATAGTTTTTCATCGAAACATACTCCAATTATATTTCATGTATATGTGTTTATTAAAGGGATGTAATCAAGAACCCTTTTCTGTGCAAACTAATCCATAGGAGCCTGATTCAGATTTATCAAAATATTTTGGTTTTGATGCGACCTTGACGATTTACTTGGTGATTTTAATAACAAAACTTCCCTGAGACACAGACATATTTAATATATTAAAACAGTCACTGACGTATTTTAAGTCAAAAATCGCTCGACATGTTTCACTGCGTACCGAGCAGCATCATCAGGACTCGCGTTAGCAGACCGGCGCAGACTGCGATCTTTAACTTAAAATACGTGATCAGTGGCCCGTTTTAGTATAGGTATTTAATGTTTTCTTGGTGTGGGTATGACGTCAATCAGAAGCACAACTTTCTCTTCATTTCGCATGCATCAATCACGCTGAGCTATTTTCAAGGTCGTATCTAAATACGATCAAAACCGTAACAAGTTGTGTAACCTGGAATCGGGTTCGAGGAGGGAACGCATTCTCTCCGTCTAAGAGAATCCCATTTAGAAAATAAAAAAGTAAACATAATAAGACTTCATAAAATATTAAGTGATAAACTTAAAATAAGATTTAATAGCATTAATATCTCCTTTTATATTAAGATTTTCTGTAAAGAATGAACAAATAAATAAAAGCTCTGTAGTTTGCAAACTGCAATGCAATGCTGCTATTATAAATAATGGCTATAACCTATCACTATACCGATTTTATCATCGCTTCATTAAACGATCTATTTTTATTAGTTTTACTTACAAGCCTTTCACGTATTTTCTAAAGAAAGCTTTCAAGAAAACAATTTCAACACAGGCGGTCTTCTTTCTTTTTTTTAATACTGTTTAGATAACGGAAGCAATAGCGCTGCACATTTTCTAACATAATAAATTTCAGACACGTATTTTGCCATCACACTAAAGGCAGGTGCATCCGGCTCGAAGGACCATTTGGCATGGAAAAGCCGTTGTAAATCAAAAATTAGACGTCGAACGCGACAGGGAATTTATCGACGGAGCTCGGGATAGATGGCGTTGTATTAAAAAAGCCAGTGCTACCGTCCAGTGTACTTTGACATCTGATTACGAATACGTGTAACTGACTTAAGAGTCAAGTTGTTTTGGAGACGAGCTCTTAGATTAGTAGAAATTGGTTATGATTAAGCATGTCATTGCTAAAGCTTGCCGAGCACGAAACAATCGAAAATAATTGATAAATTTGTCTAGCCTTCCATTGAGGTATAGTTTTGAGGAATCTACGGTTCACGTTATGTTGGTTTGCTAGGATTATATTCGTGCTCGGAAAAGTGAAGAGAATAAGGCAGCGATACAATGAAAGCTAGGGTGCCTTCATAATTCAGGAATTAGTATTCGAAGCGACGCGCCGGTCTGAAGCGGTATTTGAACTTTACAAATACGATCATGATTTGAGGTTGAATTGAATTTTCTTCCCAAATTTCTCAACATGCATGACAGCCGGACCATTGACAACATGACGACAGAGGAGGACGATAGGGATTATTCTAGCGAGGACGAGGTGGGAAAGGGCTGGTAAAGGAACGATCTATAAAATTACATCTGCTTATCTACGTACACTGCCATTCAGAATCAAGAACCAGAATCATTCAGAAGGTTATAAAGGACCGAATAGCCAAATCGCTACCTTGAGAGAATAGTCAATGTGAGCGAGACTACGAATAATATAAATTCAAATAATTTTTCACCACACCGGCTCGTAAAGGATTTCTTTACTCTTTAAAAAACTGGTGAGAAAGTTGCATTTTGTCCACAAGAGTGGCAAGGTAAGGTAAATAAAAGGACAAGGTAAAAAGATGCAAATGTTGAGTTGTTTCCTCATATTGACTTTTAAGTGATGATTTAGAATGATAATAAAATTATTTACTAACAACTTTAATTTGAATTTCATTTTAATATTTTATGGTTAGTATTTTCCTCGCGTCGTGATTTTTTTTTGGTTTTGTAGCAAAGTTTGTTCAACTCTCGTGCTTAATAATTTTGATATATTCAAGTCTCACCGGAGTTTAATAGGTAAGATATCATACCGAGATCAAATAGTTAATATCGGAATGCCGCCGTGACCGGGTTACTTGTTGATTTAAATGCGCAGCGTGACGGTTTAAGCCGGGGATTCAGGCACATCTGTCAAACTGCGCGCGCTCAAATAATACCCAAATGAATTTGGGTCACGACAGAATCAGAGGCTGATATTTATTTCTTAGAATATCTTCGGTGAAGCTGAAGCGAAGCGCTGGCAGCCCAGCAGTAGGTAAGAGCGGGCGCTTTTCAATCCGGGGATCGCAAACCCTGGATCGTACCAATCATTTGATATACTTACCAGCCGCTTTTCGGTAAAAGAAAACATCGTGAGGAAACCGGAATAATCCCAGTAATGTAGGTACCAAACCTTAATCTCCTTTGGGTTGGAAGGTCAGATGGCAGTCGCTTTCGTAAAAACTAGTTCCTACGCCAATTCGATTAGTTGCCAAGCGGACCCCATGCTCCCATGAGTCGTGGCAAAAAGCCGAGACGACGTGAGGAAGATGATGGTGAGAATTTCTTCGGTGGATGCGGTCTGTACGAGTCCGTACTCTGTGGCGACCATTAGGGGTGGCCTTTGTCCAGGGTTACACGATAACAAATCTATCTACCAACGATTGTTATCTTGGCTAGGCCAGCCCAGCAGTAACTCAGAGGAAGAATTTGTAGGACATACAGTGAAATTGCTCTTATATTCTACAGAATAGGGAGAACTACATATGTATATAATATGCACCAAATATTAATTCCAATTCTGACGAAAACAATAAAATTACAACAATATAAAAATCGGCCCTTATAAAAGAGCCCGTGAATATCGGAGACGGCTTTCGAGCGAGCGAGTGTTTTATCTACATAGACGAATCGTCAGTCGCTTATATTAAGGAGATTTATAACCCAAAGATTCTCGGTGTGGATATTTGCGAGGAAACGGATGCCAAGCGAGACGCAAGGGGCTTGAAATATTGCGTTGTAAAGTTTCTTCCGTTCTGGCAAGGTCGATATGTCGATCTGGTAGATATATATCGGATATGCGTAGGTACAGTCGACGTCGAAGATACTCCTTTGCAATAAGACGAAAAATCGAGACGATCGTGTACTGTACGTATACGATCTAAGTAAATTATGTCAAAATCATATAAATCAAAAAATAAATATTATATATGGGACAAGCTCACACTAATCGACCTAGTCTCACAGTAAGCTTCATAAGTACCATAGTATTATATACTTGTAATAGAGACTCGAAGATACAGATAAATACATACAAAACATCCATAACTTTGGAACAAACAATTGTAATGAACACACAAATATATATGCCTTTATCAGAATTTAAACCCGGGACCTCCAGCTTCGTAGGCAGGGTCAATACCGACTAGACTAGGGTTGTATAATCAAAAGAAGAGATGACAAACACAAAGATAATGTTGTGATGTACCTAGTGCATAAATATTTTCCATCATATTTTCACGGAACACGCATTACTAATACGAACGTTTCCGAAAAAATACGATGGAAAATATTTATGCACTACAACTGTAGGTAGAAGAATCTCCTCAACGACGGGTCGTGCACTCCCTTCGTTCAAAAGCGATTGGTAAGTCGACCGATCAAAAAGCCGCGGCGGTATACAGGCAAAGAGACAGCGTTGGCCGAGAGCCGAAGCGTAATTACGTTACAAAATTAGCAAAGTAGCGACATGAGTCAGGTAAAGCGTGATTAATTTGAATAATTATCAAATTATATGCTCGCTTGAGCTTACACGGGTGCTCAGGTGCTTTCGTATAATTCTTAGAGTGTTTTCACATTGGCCGATCCGATATCGGATGTGGGAAGTAAGTAAAATGGAAAGAAAAAAAACTGTCAACCTTCTGTCTGTCACTTTGCACAGCGATATTTTTGGCTTCTTTTTCAAATTATACATGGCTCTAGATGCCTAAAACTGCTTTTATTTTATCAAAAAACACCAGATTACTGTGCAATAGTGTGGGCAGGCCCAGTACTGAACAAATAATAACATATCTTTTTGTTTCAGACGTTGTGGTCTTGCACGGCTACGTCGTGTCGCCCTGACGGCCGATGTCAACGTCTACAACGAACTATATATTGTATTTCTAGTGAATCTTGTTATTTTATCTTTAAGTTTTTTGTGCTTTAATTACTGCTGTGTAGTTCCGGTAAGTGGATGCATGCCGCAACTCAATCAGGCGATGGCACGCCATATCCAAATTTTAATTGTGTACAATGCGATAACTCTTTTAAAACGCAGAGAGGCCTCAATATTCATATTTCCAAAAAACACCGTCTTTGTATCAGCCAAAATGACGCCGGTCTAAATTTAGGCCCATCCCTTTTGACCACCCCCCTTTCTGACCATCCAAATTCTATCCCTTTCCATTTACACCTTAGCGAACTTAAAAATAATGTGCCCGTTATTAAAAGAGTTCCGCGCGGCGCCAGGATCACAGTCGCTAAACACCTTTCAGGCCTACTTACAAAATGTGTGGAAAATAATCAAATTGATGATTGGCATAATCTTTTCCTTTTCTCATTCAAAACCCTTCATGCCAAGAAGGATAAGACAATTTCTTTAACACAAAAAATCAAAAACAATTGCGTTTCGAATACAACTCCACACATTTCTCGACCTTCTGGATGTAGCTCATCCACTTTCAATAGAACTAAATTAATTGAAAGCAAAATTAGCGACGGCGATCTTAAAGGTGCCGCTCGTCTTCTTTTCACAAACGACGTGCTATCGCCAGATACTCCCGATACCCTCTCGGCCTTACGATCTAAACATCCCCCGGCTCCTTCAGTACCACACTCGTTTGCCCCACCTACAGCTGACCAGGCCTGCCTCCAAATCGAAGGCAAAGACGTTATTGACGCCATATTGTCTTTCAAAGCCGGTTCGGCGGCCGGCCTGGATGGGATCTCGCCCCAACATTTGAAAGATCTTATTTCTCATTCCGTGGGCGACGCAGGTGAGCAGCTTGTCTGTTCCCTTACTAAATTAATAAATTTTATGTTTTCAGGCAAAATTAACACTAATATCGTCCCGATTCTATACGGGGCAAACCTGATCGCCCTAACCAAAAAGGACGGAGGGGTGAGACCCATTGCGGTGGGGTCAACTTTACGACGTCTGGCTTCAAAAATTGCGGTTAGACACATTAGATCAAAATTACAATCCCTTTTTGAACCAATACAGCTAGGTTTCGGCACGAAAGGTGGGTGCGAGGCAGCCGTCCATGCCCTAAGGACCTACCTTTCACTCGATGATTGCGAAATTGTTGTCAAAATTGACGTTAAAAATGCTTTTAATTCGGTTAGTAGAGACACCTTGCTGACAGAAGTTAAGGACAAAATTCCGGAACTATACAATTACCTTTTCTTTTGCTATTCAGACTCATCTAAATTAATGTACAAGTCACATGAATTATCTTCCGAGGTTGGCTGTCAGCAGGGTGACCCTCTCGGGCCAGCAATTTTTAGTTTGGCTATAAATCCAATTATCAAAAATTTAAAATCAAAATTCAATGTGTGGTACTTAGATGACGGAACCCTAGGAGGTGACGTGAATACTGTACTCTCTGATTTGTCTTTTATTAAGAGTAGTTTCGAAAATATTGGTTTAGAACTGAATTTCAGTAAATGCGAACTCTTTATTCAAAAATCTTCTTGTACTTTGACCAACTTACAACCCAAATTTGACGATCTGACTCCCAATATCAAATCAGTAGACAAGTATTCTCTTTGCCTCCTGGGTTCTCCTATATTCGAAGAATCTTTTCCCGATTATATTTCTAACTCCATAACTAAATTCAAAAGTCACACGGATCGCTTACTCGAAATTAGCCCTCATTATGCTCTTGTGATTCTTAAATTCTGCCTTTTTGTCCCTAAATTTACGTATGTGCTCCGCTGTTGTCCTTTCTGGAAACATCAAAATTTATTGTCGCCCATAGATGATTTGATCAAAATTAGTTTAGAGACGATTCTAAACATTCAGCTAAGTGAGCCTTCCTGGTCTCAAGCGTCCCTCCCCATTCGGTTTGGAGGTTTAGGAATTCGCAAAATTTCCAGTGTGGCTTCCCCAGCCTTTTTGGCGTCCACTCATAGCACGTCTGGTCTCATAGGAAATATCTTAAGGGCTTTGCCCACAAACTGTGAGATTGCGGGCTTTGAGGATGCCAAAAATGCTTTTAATATTGCTTGCCCAGGCAAACAATTTCCAGACAACCCAAATTCACAAAGGAGTTGGGATAATGTTTACTGTGATTTAACTTACAATACTCTCCTAAACAACTGTACAGGTCCAGACCGCGCGAGGCTTTTGGCGGTCGGAGCCCGGGAAGCCGGTTACTGGCTACATGCCCATCCTTCGCCCAATACTGGTACTTTCTTGGATCCGGCCTCCCTTAGACTGGCGACTGGTTTGCGACTCGGGGTTTCGGTGTGTACGCCACACATATGCTCTTGTGGCACGGACGTGGACCGACTGGGACACCACGGATTATCTTGTCAAAAAAGTGCAGGCCGTTTTTCGAGACATGCGTCGCTTAATGACATAGTCCGTCGGTCTCTTGCCACCATCAATGTGCCTGCTCTTCTTGAGCCGACTGGCATTATCAGAGATGATGGCAAGAGGCCCGATGGAGTGTCCTTAGTTCCTTGGAGCTTGGGACGGATGTTGGTGTGGGATGCTACCTGCGTAGACACACTGGCACCGTCCCACCTCCAACGGACTACTGTAAAAGCGGGCGGAGCGGCGGAAAGCGCCGAAATTCTAAAACGTAACAAATATAAGAGCCTCGGTAGAGAGTACCATTTTGTACCATTTGGTGTTGAAACTCTAGGTCCATGGGGTCCCAGCGCGCATAAGTTGTTCGCAGAAATCGCGAAGCGTCTGGTTGACGTAACTGGTGACCGAAGAGCTGGCGGCTACCTCGCACAACGTATCAGCATTGCGATACAGCGAGGAAATGCCGCCAGCATCCTTGGTACAATGCCTCAAGGGCCTATTTTAGATTTAAGCTAGTTATTAATTTCGTTTAGTAGTACCACTGTATATATATTGTATGTAAATAAATGTTTTAAAAAAAGTAAAATGTAAAAAATATGTGTTTTTCTGTATTTGCTTATACATTTAATAAATCATTATTACTGAAATACGATAGACAACACAAAAAAGGTGGACTTAATACCAATGTTATGGCACTCTCCTGCAGTCGTTTTTGTCATAGTCGCCTTCCGACATCCGATATCGGAAAGGCGCTTCCCCCGTCAGCTGTCGGACCGATGATATATGTTTGTGTGCGTATGTGTAGGCATAATGTTTATTGCAGTGTAGCGTGACCGGTGAAGACGGCGCCCGGGCGCGCCCCCGCGGCCTGACTACGGGGGGATGTAGGATCCTACATCCGATATCGGATCGGACAATGTGAAAACGCTCTTAGGCGTTTTAACAGAACAATTTATTATTTAGTCATCATTATGAGCAAACCGAAATAAAATATTTTCATAGAAAGTAATTTAATTTGTTCTTAGTGGATCAATATGAGCGTTTAAGTTTGCAAATTCATTTTTAATACCCTCGTTAGAAATGTTAATTAAGATATATTGTTAGTAGAATTACGAAGCAGAAAATAATTTATAGCCGAGAAAATATATCTTACGAACATAATGAAATCAAAGGAATACTAATAAACACTTTTTGAGATGGAGTTCCTACTCCTAAGTCCTACGCTCTCACAAACTTAAATTAAGAACCATGTATATTCGCTCAGAACGTACCTGCTACAAAACGCAATCAGATTCACTTAGCTTTCAAATAAAACAAATGAGAGTCGCCTTTTAACGTGAAACAGCGCTAGTGTTGGTTAAAATTCGACTCTATTGAGTCCTCTGGTTTAAGACTCGACTGTGTTTTCAGACTCATATAAGTAATTAAGTCGAAACACGAGTTCTTTTCAACTTGTTAGTGACCCGGGTCTTTTGTAGAGACTGGATTCCTTTTTAGAGAACTCTATTTTTTTTAAACAATTGCATTCATATTCTTTACGATGTAAACGTCAAAGGTTAAGCAGGTGCACCATACAATAACAGTTAAGTATTTTCTTTACTGCTACTTTTATTAACATAACACGTTCAAAATTATTGACGGAGTGTCGAGTCCTTTTGAGTTTTTCTTAAAAAAGACTCAATAAAGGACTCAAGTTAAAACTTAAAATAGGTACTCGGTAGTTTTCTAGCACAGAGTCTCGAAAATACGAGTACCTACCTTGAGTTTTACTAATTTAGACTCAAAAGACTCTAGTTACTGCCAACACTAAAGCGCTTGGAATAAATTTATCCTTGTCTGATGACACCCCTCCTTCGCCCCGACGTGCAATAAGACGGATTGCATCTTGCACTTGCATTATTTAATAACATCGCGCAGATGAGGACCGCTCTGTTTTTTCTCAGACGTAATTGAAGCTACAAGAGTAATAAGCTTTGTTCATATTAAACGGGGATATTACGGCTCCCTCTGGGTTGGAATGACAGCTGTACAAAAGTTTGATTTAGTGCAAGATTAATCCACTCCGCTGATGTTGGTGATGTTAGTGTCCTGAAATGCTATCTTAAATAATGTTCGAGTTTTCTTGTGATGCCCCCGCTCTCATAAATATTTGTAGTTCGTAAAGATTTTAGTTGTGTGATAATTATTTTGGAACAATTTTATACAGAGAGCTAATTGGATTCATAAATAGTGTGATATATTTACACCAAAAGACAAAACAAAACAAAATATATAAACATATTTACAAAGGTATCGATGGAAATTTAATATTAATTTACAATTAGCTACTCAATGTGACCATTAGATGCCAAACACAGCTATTCAGTTCTTATGAATAATGAAGAAGGAAATAACAAGTGAGAGAATCCAATATTGAACAAGCTTTTGACAGATGATGCCAATCATTACTCAGCATTATACCGACTGACAGCTACAGGACCGCGCGGCAACCTTCGCCAGGCGGCATGAGGGGTCAAGTATAAATGGTCGTCTTTATTGTCCAATTTGTCTTGAACTTCAAAATGGCTGCCCCGCGCCGCGCTGGAGATCTCTCAGATTTGGCGCTGTAAAGTGTTTTATCTATTCGTTTTACGTGTTGTTAGTTTAATGAGAAATTAGCGTTTTCATTAGATACTTTTAAGGAATTAATGGAAAATTACCCGTAGCGTTATTTCGAAACGCGAGCGAATCGTAAACGTAAATACCAAATAAACGATGTGAAAGCTGTTGACAGTTGAGACAGGTACCGGTAGAAGGGTTACTTAGCCGATTGAGCAAAAAGGTTGGTTTTTTATTCCATTAGCTTAATAAAGTAGTTGTCGACGCGGATCTGTGTCGCCGGAAATATAGTGGAGCGTAAACTGTGGGAAATAGAAGTTTCGACTTTGTAAAAGGACAGATGAAATGGCAGCTCACATAAATATCTCACTAACATGCAAACTGCCTTTACACATGAAATGAATATTTTTCATTTAACTGACTAACTTAGCCACAACTTTTGCCACTGGAGTTTTTGTTTTATTATACTGCTAGTTTTATACTCTATAGTTTGGCCGAAGCGATATAATGAGCAATGTCATCATGAGCTTCAAATTTCTATATAAATATGACGTTTATTATAATGACACTCTTCCACTTTGTTCTATTCAAATTAAAAAAAAAGTTGCTTTTGCGACTCTATCATCCTGACGTTCATCACACTCTACGTCCTACGTCTAAATCTTTGATGATTCGGCTTATGCCGACGTTGAATTAGATACAGTTAGGAGGTATATATTATTATTTCGTAGTTCAAAGATAAACGGTGTCCGATAAGATATTCAATTATTCAATCAGCCAGATTAGCCTTCATTTAATATGCAGACTAACACAAAACTAAATCAAATGGGATTCGTTGGTTGTCGAGAGATAACAGGAGCCCGATTCACATTTTAACAACTTGTTACGGTTTTTAGGGTTCCGTACCTCAAAAGGAAAAAACGGAACCCTTATAGACCGACGACCGGTCTGGCCTAGTGGGTAGTGACCCTGCCTGCGAAGCCGATGGTCCTGGGTTCGAATCCCAGTAAGGGCATTTATTTGTGTGATGAACACTAATATTTGTTCCTGAGTCATGGGTGTTTTCTATGTATATAAGTATGTATTTATCTATATAAGTATGTATAACGTCGTCTAGCAGCCATAGTACAAGCTTTGCTTAGTTTGGGGCTAGGTTGATCTGTGTAAGATGTCCCCAATATTTATTTATTTACTTATTATTTATTATAGGATCACTCGTGCGTCTGTCTGTCTGTCCGTCTGTCACAGCCATTTTCTCGGAAACTACTGGAGCAATTAAGTTGAAATTTGGTACACATATGTAAATTAGTGACCCAAAGATGGACTTCTAACGTAAAGAAATGAATTTTAAAGATGGGGGCCACTTTTGGGGGGTAAATGAGAAAGTTAAAAAATAAAGTTATATCGTGTTATATATTAAATGAAAGATCTCATTTTGAGAATTTTAAATATATATTTTTTATAATTTTAAAATACATAGGTTAGAAGTTATTTAAGAAACTAGAAAATGACGACCCTCCCTTTATCTCCGAAACTACTGGGTCTAAAACTTTGAAAAAAATACACAAAATTGTTCTTTACCTATAGATGACAGTAAAACCTATTAGAAATGTGCAGTCCAGCGTGAGTCCGACTTATTGTACGGAACCCTTGGAACGCGGTTTCGACTCGCACTTGGCCGGTTTTTATATGACCTTCACGATGCTCTTGGTCATTGGCGCGCATCTCACGCCCGATTTTCACTTTATATAGCAAGCACCAGACGGTTTAAAACCATAAAAAATTGTTAAATCTCTCGGGTTCCTGATTTTCTGTATCACCGAAAACGAACAAAGTAAAAATTGTGCCAAGAGTAATGCTGAACGACAGATGACATAAATTCACTTTCTCTGTCACTTGTCCCGCGACGACAGTACATAGTTCGGTCACGTCTGCATTACAAACGCTCGCCGAGACCACAAGAGCCATCACTGCTTTATTTCACGTTCGAAATTCTAATCCGACACAACTTCACTAGTTTTTGCCCGCTGACTGTTCATTTTTTTAATTCGAAGTTTTACTTGGTACTCGTTGTAATAGATCTAGAGTTAGACCAAGAAAAGTCTGCAGCGATTTTGATATCCCACGCAGTGCATGTGTTAATAATACGTCATCATTTCATAGAAGTTTGACGTTTAAAATAACACCCGCACTGCGAGCGCTATCAAAATCTCTGCAGACTTTTCTTGGTCTAACTCTAGACTCTACTAGAATTTGTATTTTCTGCACCTACTAACATTCAGTGGAAACCGCAATGAATAGTTTTACATAAGCAATCGTCCTGCCCATTGTGATTCCTAAAGGACATATTCCATTTTTAGCAAGTTATTAATGAAATGCCTGGATAGGTTGAGATTACACTGAAACTTTGTTTGTTTTACTTAAAACGTGAAGCAAAGGAAAATCAACTCTATTTTCCAAAAAACCTGAGTATTAATTAATTTGTATATATTATCAGGTTCTTTTTCACATTGGTGAGGAATAAACAATGTTTGTATTGTATTATATTGTATTGTATGGTGGGCAGGACGCATATGCATGATTTTTGGAAATCAAATTGAAAAGTGTAGTTGTAACAGTGGATGTAAAACCCCACACTGGCGGCTTGCCGTGCTCTTTTGGTCAGGTATTTGTTATTTTGTTTGCATCTAGCACTACAACAATCCTAGTGCAAGAGTGAAAAAAATCAAGTTATTCTGAATTTTGTTATTTGTAAGTGACAGTAAAACCATATCTTTTCGAATGTAAAGTTTTCGGAGAAGAGGTTTTATCAAGAATAAGTCAAATTTACTGGTTTGCCTATGATGATTTCCGTTGGCAATTGTATCACTCGGCCAGCAATGTTTGGTATTCCCGGCCTAGGGCGTAAAGCGTCGGCTGCCGCGAATAAAACTCAATTTGCGATCGCTACAGCCGGCAGCGCCGCATGCCAAGGAGATCGGGTTCAAAATGTAGCAAGAAGGAAATTCTTTAGGAGCGTTTCATGAGGCACTTACAAACGTAACTATTATATTATGAAAAAGTCAAATTATGGGAGACCGAGGTGAGTTAACACAGAGGTAGGTTGAAACTACGACAATTTTGAGACACATATAACTGTTAAAGAGCTGGAAAAAACGTTGTCCTTGCCTCAAAACGATTATAAATACCGCTAAATTGACGTTCGGCCCGATTCAAACTTCAAGATACGTCAGTTAATAGATCCAGAAACGATATGGATTAGATATGTCAGTTTCAAATGTGACGTTTTTTCAAACAAAAACATCACTTCTGACACTGACACATCTAATCCATATCGTTTCTAGATAATTTCAACTTACTTCTGTTTAATTCAACTGGGTCTCCCCTACTTTTGATCAATATTTTGATATGTCTAAAACTACGACTCTATAAATATAAACAGTGAATATGGTATATGCAAACAAAAAAGTGTTTATGTCGAGGCACCTTGCACACACCAAGTCTCTGTAGTCTATCGTAATGGTCATTTTTAGAAAATACACTTAACAGCTGGGATTTTATAAATTATCATTTTGTAAAAGTTTCCATGTCAACTCGCTAAATTAAAATAATTAATAATAAAGGAGTTATTCAAGGAACGGACCCGAGAGGGTAAATGAGATTAAAGTGGATACAAAAGCATATCCACAAGGGACGAAATTCATAAAAAAATGCAAATTGCTCTAAGTCCATGCCGTGCTATATTATTAAAGGATTTGAAAAGTCAAAGGGCTTAATGTTACGGCGCCAGATATGAAAGCTGTAAACCAGACACCTGGACTTAAACCCTACTTGGACGTAATGACAAAATTAAATATTGAAGCGGTACTGCCCTGCGGCACGGTGGCAGAATGTTGCAAGTCAAATAAATCTTGTTTTGAGAAAAATACAGTTAAGAGATTCATTCAACATTCCAGTCTTGGAAAACACTTAAAATTCATACTACTCTACATTTTTTATTAGGCTATTTTAGTGTCCACTGCTAGGCAAAGCTTCTCTTTATCTCCAGTCGTTTCTGTCGCTTGCTATTTACTACCATTGGCCGTAGAATGCGTCACAGTCATGTTTCTTTTCAGTCTGTTTTTATTTGTGGTGTTTCGTGGGTCCTTAGTAACAATTTTGATATACATTTCCGGGCGCATGCGACGACAGACATGGCCACTACACAGACTGGACATCTAATTTTAGCTTTTGCTCTTCATCATATATATAAAATTGAAAAACCAGAACGGGATAAAAAACGAGGGAAGAAGCGAGATGGCGCCTTACAAATTTCTAAAAAAGTTTTTGACACGTTTCTCGAATACGACGCACGTATGATAAGAAAAACCTGTTCAAATCAATTATCTACACATGGGAATAGAACTAGACCATAAAAACTATCGCTTCCGATGCGTATTTAATTTACAATAAGGAAAAGAAATTTTCATAACAATCTTCATCGGCCATTTCTCGGCAACTCTCGGTTGCTTTCGTTTGGCGGTGCTGCAGATTAGACCAAATAATCCGTAAGTTAAAGTAAACTAAATTATGTTTGTCATGTTGGTATACAGGTATTTCTGAGTTTTTTTACACGAAGTAATATAAAAAGTGCTGCCAACCTCAACCTTAGTCTATAGAGCCCATACGAGTGATTTATGTCATATATGACTTATCATTCTTATCAATCAAAGTAATTACTATATTATTATTATCAATTTGTATTTTGTTGTTTTAAATTTATTTTTGAGTTATATTATTCAGATTGACTTTCACGGCTTCGGCAAACATTGCCATTCGTCCGGGGAACGGGCTAAGAATGCTGAGATGGGCCAAAAATACAAAGTTGATAGTAAGTTATGTAGGTAGATTCAAGTGCATGTTCAGATGTTATTGAGCGACCTGATAAAAATAAGCAAATGTACAGTCAGCAGTCGGCCAAATATCGTAATATAATTTTGTTGCCATAGAAATAAGGATGTGGTCCGATATAGTGGCGAAATATTGAGTGACAAAAGCGGCTAAATTCAGTGGTGGCTCGGACACTTAGAATGGGAGAGGATCGTGCCGTGAAGAGAGCGCAGGTACTTGGGACAACAAAATGGGAGACGCCCGAGTGGACGTCCTTAGGTACCGCTGAAACGACGTAGTTGCTCAAGACCTGCTCAACCTCGGCCATGGCGACTGGCGAGAGCTATCGCAAGACCTAGAGGACTAGACTACCTATGTTTGTATGAAAAGGCGATTTAAGGGCGGTGGTCGTCCATATTCGTCTTAAGGCGAAAATTAATCTAATGAACGATTTTGCAACTAGGCTTATAAGAACAAATAATAATTTTATCTTGAAACAAGTTTTAAACAAATACGTGTAGATGAAAAAATACAATCTTGCCTTTTATCAAATCACATAATTTTTTGACAAATTTGCGAATTGAGTTATCCAAATAACGGCTACAAATAAGAAATCCCTATCACAGTTTTAAACCATGGCAGGGTTGAATACATAATAATGTCGGTATTTAACTAAACATAAGACGAACTCTTTATTTCATTTACGCGAGCGGAGCTGCGGGCCCGTCTAGTTTTAATATACAATTCGAGTTCTGGAGCCCTTTTTTGTAATTAAAGACAACCGGAAAATTGTTTTGCGGATAAGATGCCATGCCACGTTTCGGAATATGGTTATGGATCAAATAAAAGAAAAAAATAAGAACATACAACTTTATTGTAAGGTTATTTGGGTAAGTAGTTGACACGACACAGTTGTCCCCGCTCTTTTGTCATGCGACTATTTATCATAGTTACAGTAAACAGTTAACAGTAAATATAAGTGCAGTTCTGAAGGGCGAGTCTGCATTGTTTTTGACAGCTTGTTACTCTGAAAATTTTGAACTTACATGGTATGCAGAACCGATAGTCACACTATATGCGTTGTGGATTTAATTAAATTAGTCAAATTATCATGTTATGCTACAAACATCTTGTTTAAAATATACATATATCAGTGGCATCTTCCCCATTAAATAGCCTTAACTTTGATTATAAAAAGTATTAAAAAAATTCTACCAAATTCTATTCTACTTTATTGTAATGTAAAAATTGAAATTCGTTTCATTTTTGTACCTACTTACACACAGCCTCAATTAAATAATAATGCAAACTCAAAGAAATTTAACGATTTTTTAAAGAGTTTTAGTACAAGGCAACCTAGACAGTAAAATTCACGCAAAAACAATGAAACTCTCAAAATCTGACAAACTTGGGTTACAGCGTACTACCATCGGGCGGCTGTGGCGGCTCGGGCAGTAACTCGTGGTTATACTGTAAGTGTAAATGCGCCGAGTTTACTGTGCAATAAAACCTTTATGAAGCATCAAGTGCCCTAATACGCATTAATGGCGAGAGATGGGCTCTCGGGAATGCTAGGAACGGAGCCGGGAATATTCCGGCACTAGGGAATTCCGACACATGATACAAGAGGCAAATGAACAGACGAATCGCCCGATGGTAAGCGATTACCGTCGCTCATGGACACCCGCAACAGAGGGGTTGTAAGTGAGTCGCCGGCTTTTAAGACGGAAGTTGAAGGTTCGTATCGGTACGGAAATAGCACAATATCATTTCACAGTTTAGCTGTGCGAAGCAGGAAGTTTTTGGAGAAACGCACGGGTGGGAGGAGGCTACCCAAGTTGCCCATGCCCAGGTCCGGAGTCAGTGGAAGAAAAAGATTCTAGCCCTACACCCCAGCTGAGGGTAACAGGATGGATAGAAAAAGAAGGGGAAAATGTGCCTTAGGTTGTTTCGTAACGTAACCTGTTAGAAGAAAAATTGTAAATAAAATTATGAAATGGTTCTCGTATGGAAATATTACCTAGAATAGGAGAATATTCCCGGGGACATAATATTTTCATGGGCAGCCCTAGCACTTGGCGGACACGCGCTCGCGCATAAACACTTGAAACTTGATTGGCGCCGAGAGTCGCGCTTTATGCCGTGTGCGTTTACTTACAGCCTTATAGACTTTTTATGTAATCGTGTGCCATTATATGTACGGTAGGTAACAGATACAGATAAATTATAAATCGAACTACCTACAGATAATTAATCCATTTGAGAGCTTCGTTGTTTAATTTTATCGGATCTTCCGGGAGGCCTACAGTATATCGAGTAGATGGGCACTCTTGGAAAATATGTTGGATACTCTATTCCTCGGCACCACAGTGACAGGCAGGCGACTCCATCCAACCGCAGCGCTATTTGTATACCTAGGGCACAGCGACCGTGGCCGGCGCGCGATCTATCCATGTCCGCCTGCCGAGGCGCCCAGTTCAAACACTTATATTATCTTACCCGGAATCATCCCCGATCTAACCTCTCTACCCATTACCATATGCGTCCACTCCTGGTTAGTGTTGTAGTCTTCTTGAGAAAATGTTGACGCAATACTGTCCTGGAATTCAGACGAGTTTTTACAGTAGGTACTATAGGTACGCTTTGCAAAACACAAAACTTCTTCTGCTTACACTACACGGGCGGTGGACGGCTCTTTACTGGGATATCTAAATTAAACTCGGATACATACATTTGTTAGACTGCACGTACTAGGTAATTGCATATCCACTAAGGCAGAGATGGCAGGAGACGTGAGGAAATCAACCAATGCATTGGTTTTACTTCTCCAATTTCTCCATTCCGCTGAATTGAAATTGTAGATGTCTGTTTGGCCCTATGGTTGACTGGTAGAGAATGCCATTTGGCATTAAGTCCGCC
The DNA here is from genome assembly GCF_910591565.1 of Cydia splendana. Classification (NCBI taxonomy): domain Eukaryota; kingdom Metazoa; phylum Arthropoda; class Insecta; order Lepidoptera; family Tortricidae; genus Cydia; species Cydia splendana. The sequence goes on along the minus strand of NC_085973.1, from coordinate 213,623 downwards.
ATTTGTACATTTTTGTATATACTTTGTGCAATAAAGTTTAAATAAATAAATAAATAAATAAATTGCACCTATATAATTTAGCTGATTTCCACATAACTCCTCTCGTCTCTGCTCATCTCCGCCTCAGTGAAAAGACTGAAAAAACAGCCTTAACTCCCTGCGAAAGCTTCCGAATCCACGAACTTCTTGCGCGAATTGTTCCTTATCTATTGTGATCTTTGCGTCCCCAACACGCTTCTAATTTATACCCACGAACGGCAATTACCTTTTATACTTATTATTTATTACCACCGTTTCGCCCTATTTTTATTAGGCCCTCCAGAATTTACGCCATCCTGATGAATGGCGCTACAAATAAATTATTGATACTCGGGCGGGGTCATTATACAAAATATATCGCTTTTGCCATAATATATTTACGTATTTTCACGGCGACGGATAATTTTCCCATTTAAAAGCAAATGGTTCTGTGGAGCACAATAAATAATAATATTGATACGAAATTTGGCTGTTTATAAAGGCTTTAAAAAGCCGATCAAACTTTAATACTATCTAGAGACTGGTCTCTGAATATAGGAGTAAAAAAAATCTCCATGTAAACTCAAGAATGTCGTACGTCTTAAATCGTCGTCAAGAATGTCTTAGGGCGCCGTTGGCCTTTAAGATATTGCATATACTCGAGAAAATTTGATCCATACCGGTGTGACTCGGGTGACCGAGTGGTTGAGGCAGAGGACGCTGGTTCGTTCCCAGCCCTGAACACTGGAGGCCCGCAGTCAAAATTGCCTGGCTGCACCTTATACATATTTATTTTCTGATAGCAAGGAAATGTTAGCGTAGATTTACAAATTTTCCGATAGTAAAGGTCACGGTTCACACCTGACACAATGAGACGAGGAAGGAAAGGTTTCATTAGTATAAATGTCACTGGATTTATTTAGGAAAAGCGCTACATTTGAACATTCTATAGACAACAACCAACAGGATCTCGCCGTCAAAAAAATTCTTCTTCTTTGACTAGTTACATTCTGAAATGTAGGTACTTATTTAGTAAATCTAGGGAGTTCTCCACAATTACAGACATTTACAAACTTAAGGGCAACCGCAACCACAATTAACGGACTGAATGACGTCACTCAGGACTTATAAGATTTATCGAAATTTAAACAGACAAAAACCAACCTGCAACCGACCCTTAATTGAACTTTAACTGAACAAATTGACAAAGCGACAAAACTTAATGATGTCCTATGTATAGAAAGACATACCTATGTAGGTACATAATACATGTAAGCAATTTAATAAATAGATATAGGACGCCGGCCGTCAGGAGGTTAACTGAATTTTTACTTATTTATTCAAATATAGTCCATTAGCTAAGCGATCTGCGTAAGTAGGTAGGTATTTGACCAGTGACCACCCAAGTGTTGCTTTTAAGGATGATTCACGTTAAACCGGGCCGTGTCCGGGCTGGAACTTCCGGCGCACCGTTTTTTATGGAAAACATCACGTGATCACCTGTCATGTCATAGAAAAGTAAGCGCCGGACGCTCCGGCCCGGACACGGCCGGGTGTAACGTGAGTCATCCTTTAGATCTCGTTTGTCAGCCTTTTCAGCGATCTTTTACTTTATCCGTTTTGGGTGACACCGGGCAAACACCGACCAGTCCGTAAAAAATAATTTAAACCCGAACGGCGACCGCATCGCATACTCGTACACATAAAACCCTTAAAAATACATTACGAGAAACGAATCAACGGAAAAACACGAGATAAAACTTTTTTTCGGGAATATAATTGAGTTTTACTGAACATTAACTTTTGCATTAACGAAAGAGTCATAAATAAATACACGCGTTCGGTTGGTGATTTATATAATCGCCGAACGAAAACTCCCTGTAATAGGGATTTGAATGGAGTTTTTTTGTCGGTGAATTTATTTGCCAGGGATTTTTATTTGGATTTATTTATGTCGGCTGGCATGTAGAACGGATATTGTACAGAGCTGGTCTGTCGATATAGTACGTAAAAACAGAATTAGATATTGGGGAAAAAAATATTATTTAGCCGTATAATAACATTAATAACATGAAGTAAATGTTACAGTGTTTTACAAGCTTGCAGATAACTTGAGTGACAGAGTGAACGTGGTGCCTATCAGACAAGGCTGAAACGTTTGATACAATATGGTATATCCGCCATCACAGACTCCAATAACAATTAAATTCAAGATGGCTGTCGCGGCCAGGCACGTCTCGATCCTGCGATAGCCACACAACCGCCTACTATAGAGGTACTGCTATAACGACTTAGCTCTTGAAGTCATAACGCCCGAACGTGCCTACTTTATGACCTCTGTGATAACGAGTAGTATTAAGTGGGTAGCGGGTCAGTTGTAGAGCAGGTTGGAAGCTGATTGACAAATTAATCACAAGTTGCCATTTATGCTTTACGTTTACATTTATAAATTTAAAAATGAGACATTCATAATATATAAAGAGACACTTTAACACAACTACATATATAATTATGTTTTCCTTTTTGGAAGCCGGTAGAAAATTAGTTTATGTCACTCAGCTGAAAATAGAAGGGTGTCCTTCTGAATCCCTAACAACGTTTGTCCTAAAGTCACTTGCCCTAACTGGTTTGTCCTAATAGGCACATGCCCTAACGATCAATTGTCATAACGATTATTGTCCATAATGTAATGGTTAGCCTAAGACTCATTTGTCCTAAGCATTTGTACCATAACTATCAAGATCTCTAATGTATTTTACCATATTCTTCGAAATCCCTAACAATGTTTGCCATAAAATAAAATGCTCTAACTGTTTTGACCTAATGGCTATTGCCCTAATGATCAATAGTCATAACAGTTATTTTTCCTATTGATCAATTATCATAACAATTATTTTCCATAATTAATTGTTAGCCTAAAACTCATATGTCCTAAGTGTTTCCACCTTAACTATCAATATCCTTAATGTTTTTTTACCATATTCCTCGAAATTTCTAACAATGTTTGGCCTAACATATCACGCCCTAACTGGTTTGATCTAATGGGTATTGGTGTAATGGGTGGTTAGGTTAGAACTGTGATCCTTGAAAAAATGAACTGGTGCCACAAAAGTGGGTTAGGTTAGGTTAGAACTGTGACCCTCGCAAAAACGAACTGCTGCCACAAAAGTGGGTTAGGTTAGGTTAGAACTGCGACCATTGTAAAAACGAACTGCTGTCAAAAATTGGTTAGGTTAGGTTAGAACTGCGATCCTCGCCAAAACGAACTGTTGCCACAAAAGTGGGTTAGGTTAGGTTAGAACTGTGACCCTCGCAAAAACGAACTGCTGCCACAAAAGTGGGTTAGGTTAGGTTAGAACTGTGACCCTCGCAAAAACGAACTGCTGCCACAAAAGTGGGTTAGGTTAGGTTAGAACTGCGACCATTGTAAAAACGAACTGCTGTTAAAAATAGGTTAGGTTAGAACTACGATCCTTGCAAAAACGAACTGCTGCCACAAAAGTGGGTTAGGTTTGGTTAGAACTGTGATCCTCGCAAAAACGAACTGCTGCAACAAAAGTGGGTTAGGTTAAAATTAGGTACCATGATGGTTAGGACGTATGACCTTTAGGCTTAAAAATAATTAGGTCAGATAAGAATTATGCTCAATAACATTAGGATAAATACTCAATATGGAAAGTGCCAGTAGGGAAAAACATATTAGGACAAAAAAAAATCGGCCATTCGATAATAGGGAAATCAAAATTAGGGCATACGAGTGTTAGGTCAAGCAACGATAGGCTAAGTAAAATTAGGTAACATGATGATTAGGACATATAATTTTTAGGCCTAACAATAATTAGGCAAAAAAATAATTATGCTACATAACATTAGGATAAATACTCAATATGGAAAGTGCCATTAGGGAAAAACATATTAGGACAAAAAAAATCGGCCATTCGATAATAGGGAAACCAAAATTAGGGTATACGAGTGTTAGGACAACTGATCATTATGTCAAACAATATTAGGGAATGCAAATATAGGAGAAAAAACTTTAGGGATTCAGATATAGATCCAAATAGAATCGGTTTACATTGTAATAAAATTAATTAATTTTGACGCTATGTAGTAATACAACACAAACATACGTCCCTCTCTCTATCTCACTATCTCTCAGCTTTACCTTAAAGTTGACAGGTACAGAATGCTTTTATTTGTAACATTTTTTCACAAAGGTAAAAATAATATTATGTAAGTATGATTGCTTCCATTATTACTTTTTTGTTTAAATTATCTAAAAATAAAAATTCAAAACAATGATATTATTATCCGCTAGGGTGGTTCACGTTTGTATGGGAAAAATTCAAACTCTAGTTAGAAGAAGCGGCACCCCCTCATTTTTTTACACTTGTTATGTTGACAAAATACGCCAAGTTTTGTAATCTTATCTCAACTACAAGGGGGTGCTACAACACTTTGAAATTTTTCAAAGTTGTATGATATCCAAAAAAAAAGTATTTATTATTCAGAATTTTATTTAAGTATCTGGTTTCACACTATTTGCACATGTGATTTATAAGTTTTTAAGTAGAAAAACATTTTTATTTCTATTTTTTATAATTTTTCAAAAGTAAGATTTTTATTTTTTTTAGATTTTTATGTAAGTAGTGGTTTTCACAATATTTGAAGTGTGATTTAAAAGTTATTAAGTAAAAAAAAAATTTTATTTCTAGTTTTTATGACTTTTTAGGCGAAATTCAAAAAATCTTACGTTTGGAAAATTATAAAAAATAGAAATAAAAATGTTTTTCTACTTAAAAACTTATAAATCACATGTGCAAATAGTGTGAAACCAGATACTTAAATAAAATTCTGAATAATAAAAACTTTTTTTTATTGGATTTCATACAACTTTGAAAAATTTCAAAGTGTTGTAGCACCCCCTTGTAGTTGAGATAAAATTACGAAACTTGGTGTATTTTATCAGCATAATAAGTGTAACAAAATAAGGGGGTGCCCCGTAGGAAAATAAAAAAAAATGTTTTTTGAACCACCCTATTATCCGCGATCCCGGGCACGCACAGCCATCTCGCTCAAACTAACGTTCAGTGGGACAAGAACCTGAACTCACGGCGCCTTCATTATCACCGTGCGTGTTTTCATTATTCGCAACTAGGCAATTACGAAACCCTGTTCAGTAAGTGTGGAAGTAAGAGATGGGAGGGAGGGGGAGGGAGGAATTAATAAAGGTAGTGTATAATCTGGATGGACACGGCCGCTGACTCGGCCCCCAACATTCGTGCAGACATCTGCACATGCACTAACTTGTTTGTGGAAAGCGTGTTGACTCACAGACTCACTTACATTGAAGTGTGAACAAATAAGGAGGTAATAAGCTTGAATATTTTTTTGTCTTCAAAATCGACATTAAAAATTATTAAAAGTTAGTTACCTCGCTCGATTTTCATAGGATCGCAGTTTATGCTCATCGATTTTGACACTCTGACAAAGTTATTTAAATATGAGTTCATGAAAGAGAACAACTTTACTTAAAAGGCACACACCAAATACTAGTTATGGACATAAATATAGCGTAAATAGTTTCAAATAAAGTGCTATCTACTCGTCAAAAAAAAAAAAAAATAATGGTTGGACCATTCATCATTCATCTACTTTTTCCAAATAATAATTTGGTTTACTTTTGTTTCAAACCAGGTACACTAATATGATCAAATAATACAATTCCACCCGAATGAAAGCAGAAAAACTGTTTCATAATTTAGTTAGGAATCCACTCAATCTGTTAGAACAAAACCTCACACCGCGTTCCCAGCAAAAGTTTCCAACTGCTAAAATAATTAACAAACCGTGCAAAATTGTTAATTACGCGGACTGCATACAAAAATTAACATGCACACAATTAAATTAAAACAGTCTGAGCTAATTTTATATGCATGAAAACTTTTCCCGAATTGCAGAGACGTGCGTTTCATGCAATTTTCTGGCTAATTTTCTCAGAAAAAAAGCACGTTTTGGTTAACTGCATTAATATTACTTATCATTCTTGTAGCACCCCATCCGTTTAGCAGATTGACTTGAATACAGTGTTATTCTCATGAATAAACATGAGATAGATAAGGGTGAGAAAGGTTGTTAAAAACCCGAAAAAGGAATTTATATCTGGTCGGATATTTTACATTGTTAGGTTGTCAAGTTGTTAACACGGTGAATCTTCTCTATATCATATCAGCTGCTTCAGAACTCGGGGTCGACCATTAAACTATTTTTACGCACGATCTTCCTTCTAGTTTGTTCACATAATCAATGGAAGTGCTAAAAGCTTGTTCTAAGGCAGGCAGTACTATTCACCATCGTCGTATCAAAAATATGTACTTAGGTATACGCGCAGACTGCTCCGCTTATTTCCGGCATAAAATATCCGGGCCAGTGCGCATTAAATCGCAGAAAAGATCCAAAAAGGTCGAGGAAAGTAACGTAAGGGCATTAAAAAAACATCTCACTTAAATCGCACTCTCTTAATAAAAGATTCAAGCGAATCTGGCTTGCTAATTCGGCCGATTATCTTTTAAAATATACTAATTGGTTTTTCTTCTTCTTAATTCTCAGCAGAAGCATGAAAAGTAAGTGAACGGTGAAATCTCACAACGCAATTTATACGGCCCGGGAATTTCCATTTTGACATAAACTGAGTTAAAAATGGCATTAATTATCACCGTTGAAGCCCGAGGGGGGATTAGGTCAGGGGGAGGGGACGTGGCGTCATCAGTCATTATTACAGACCTGTCGTTAATCCGTAAAGTTTTTGATTTGTTTAAAATGAATTGTGAAAAATGTTGTAGAATAAATGTACAATACACGAAAATATTGCGGATTTTTATTGGTACAGCCGGATTGTTATCTTAAGCCAGGGTTTTCTTCACATTGGAAATTTTATAGCGAACAACTAACAATAAGTTAGCTTAAGCCCATATCAACAACAGGGATGTTCATCGTATTATTATAGTAACTTTTGATTTGATAAGATAAGGATCCTGAGTCCTGACCGAGTTGTCAGTTCTCATATTGTTTTTTTTTAAACATTTTTTTAATGATCTAGGCGCAGCGGTATGATAATATAATTTTATTTTAGCCTGTCATAACTTTTGGTGACCCGTCCCAATTCTTTTAACAGCGAGATATTGAGTAATACTAATAGGTATTCAAAGCTGCGAGCAGAGTATATTTATGGAGAAGGGATAACTATCAGCAATATGTGTCAGATAAGTGTCAGTTATTTGTGAACCGAAGTCAAAAATTAACTAATTTTAAGCAAGAGCTTCGTCTACCTATATATATTCCGTCTAAAGTAAGTTTTGGGTTGGAATTATTGTCTAAAGTAAGTTTTGGGTTGAAATTATTGTCTAAAGTAAGTTTTGGGTTGGAATTATTGTCTAAAGTAAAAATCCTTTTCACCTGAATGCAGCTTTTACTTTATGAAAGATTTACGACCTTATGAAAAATGAAAGAAATGTAAGAGGGAAAAGTTGAAAAATAATAAGCATATTAAATGCAAAGATTCTGAAATACTGAGCTTAGAGAAACAACACTGATAAGATCTAACTTATATTATGTACATATTAGGCACAGGATGCAGGTGACGTCACAAATATAATTATGTATGACGTACATTTGCAATAATAATAATGGTTAAGCGCGTATAAACATAATTATGACACGCCCTATATAATGATACTAATAACCGGCCAAGCGCTTGTCAGACCACGTATAATGGAGGGTTCCGTACCGAGCATTTACAAAAAAAGCCATACAGACAAAATGGCGTATTTTTGCGGCACTTACGCCATTTTAATAAAAAGTTTTTAAAAATAATTTTCGTGGAAAATATTTAATAAGCTTTGTTTCTTTTATTTTTTGCACGCTCAATTAAATAAACAGGGGGGATATACAATTTTTGACATTCGGAGGGATTATGAAAAAACCCTTTTAGCAACCGCAATGGTGTCTTTAAAGGCCTATGGACTGATTTGCCGCAATACCTATATCTAATCGGTCGGACTCTCGACATATCGGCAGCTCACTTGATCCCGTCAAACGCTAAACAAAGTCCTCAACATGATCGATTGACATTCAGAGGCTCTCCCATCGTTCGTATTCCGCAAATATACTGCCTATTTATTGTACACAGGTGCAAATATTCAGCTATCAACGCTTTTATAAATGTAGAGTGTACTGATATTATTCCAAAAATATAAAATCTACACTGGCAATATTAGACTAAATGCCATTTTGAATATCCCGCTACCATTTCAACAATTCCACAGCATTGTTGCAACAATACCGCACTCGTCAAAATTTCTCGGCTAAGATCAATGTGGCATATTTTATATAATTTGGTTGGGAAGAACGTCATAGGACAAGAACTCTCGAAATTGAATTGAATACGTCCCTCGCTCAGACGCAGTCAGAAAGAAAGAGTTCCGAGCCTTCTGCTCTGTAAGTCTGTAACCTTCTGTAAGTGGAATGTGTACAAAAGCAAGAGTTAGACGCGACGAAAGAGCTTGCGGATGGTCGTAACTGACAGGCAGTCTTCATCACATTGACATATTAATATTATGTAATCTTGGAAATCATTAGAAAGTCTACCGAAATAACCCTGACACACCTTCGTTATAAAGATTCGGGCTGTAAAAACGGCGATCCCTCACCGGGTCAAAGACTGGAGCAAGTTTGCTCATAATTGAACATTCCGCGCGAAATGAAAAGAAGGCAGAGGCTGGAATCCCTTTCAATGGGTCAAGTGCGCCATTAATATGGAGGCATTACGGGCAGATTACTTGTCTGGTTATCATACAAACAAGTATTTATTTACCTGCGCTAGAATTCGAAAATATCCTGACAGGGGGATACAGACGTCGCCACGCACGGCCCGGCGCTGCGCTCAATGTCAGACTTACTGGCTACAATAGACCTCTCAGTGATGATAGATCGATCCCAATACAAACAATTCGAAAGAGATGTAAACCTCTACTTGAATAAATTATTTTTCGATTTACTATTAAATACAATACAGCGCGGCATTATTATTTATTATTATAATGGGGAGTCTACTGAAGGCACTCTGGTGTATTAAGCGAACGCTAAATCGGATGAAGTATCCGTATCTTGTTCAGATTATTCAAAAGCCGTTAATCGATTTTATTACAGAGCAGTAAGGGCTATGATTGTGCAATGAATTGCTATCTTTGATCACTTTGTGCTTTCGTCGGATTTGTTCATTGAGTCCGCTCCATTAGTCTGTAATTACTTTGGTTTCCGTTGGATGGGTGGGATTTAAAGTCGGTTATTCTCTCTCATATAAGGCAATAAATATGAGTATGCTTCATAACCTTCTACATATAGAGTCATCATCATCATAAACTTAGCTGCACTCTTGTCGTGAAGTAATCTCCACTTATTTATTTCCTTGGTATTTTCCTTGACAGTTTGGTACGACACGTCGTTTACTTTCCCCATCACTTGATCTTGATGCTTGCCCCTCTTGGCTTGTCTCTCTTCCTGTTTACTTGTGGACACATTAGTAGACATAGTGTTGATCCACTTCTCTAATGTATAAATCTATCTATTTGATGTTGACTGTATACATTGTATTTCGACGACCGGTCTGGCCTAGTGGGTAGTGACCCTGCCTGTGAAGCCGATGGTCCTGGGTTCGAATCCCAGTAAGGGCATTTATTTGTGTGATGACACAGATATTTGTTCCTGAGTCATGGTTGTTTTCTATGTATTTAAGTATTTATATATTATATATATATCGTTGTCTGAGTACCCTCAACACAAGCCTTCTTGAGCTTACTGGAGGACTTGGTCAATCTGTGTAAGAATGTCCTATAATATTTATTTATTATTTATTTATTGAGCCGAGAGCGACTACAGTTAATAATTTGTATTTCGAAATTTTTAAATGTTATCATGACATTGTGTTGTGTTTAGATGTTGCGACAAAATGTAACAATGGGGTGACAAACGGGGTCCGGCCCTGTGTTACTAAGGCGCTAGCACGAGAGAGCAAGTTGAGTTCTCAACCCAACCAGCGTTATGTGACCTCCAAATTGTAACAACTACGCAAATTCGGACAGCGCTCACAAAAATGTAAGGTAAGGTGGGGTAAGACGAACATAGTTTGTTTTGCTCGGGCCAAGACAAACAGTATGAGGATTCCATACAAGTGTTTGTCTTCCCCGGTGATAGTCTTACCCCACCTTACCTTAAGTAAAACTACATTTGTATAAGCTTTTTACCTGACATTAGTTTTTCAGTGAGATAAAAAATAAAAATACCTGTTGCTAAACGCTGTTGTGTGCCAATGCTCGGCGAGCGGTCAGAACGCCAGCTCCGGGGTAATTACCAACAAAGCGCTCAAACGGCCGACTGCTCCCAGCAGCAGCCATGTTTGCTTATCATTATTACATAAGGCTATTATCTTTTAGGAAGCACCATTATGACACGAAATTCTAGACCCAAATTTGTTGAGAATTGCCGAAAAGAAAATGGTTAAAAGATGTCAACCAGGTGAAGTGAAGGATAAAGAGCAAATCAGAATCCTGGGCTCTGAAGACGAGTCGATGCGGACATAGAAAATAATAGAAACAAAAAGATCGTCCTGCGTGGATCTCTATTGATTTTTGTTTAGGTGAGAAGTCGATTTTAAAAATGTAAACCTTTCAGACCATACAAACACATAATAAAAACTATTTTTTATTCTTGATCAAAAGAAAACCAGGTTTCTTTTGATCAAGAATAAAAAAAAAAATTTTTTGTCAGAGAATACCTAAATTACTTAGCAGTTAGCATTAAAGGCAAATAACTTAGTGTGAATAAAATAAATGGTACGTCGACAGCAAAAGGAAGAAAGGTGATTAATCGGTGATTGACGTAGTCTCGAATAGTTAATTTTACACTATTCTAACCCAAACGGCAGTCAACAGCATATTCAAAGACTGACTAAGAGACCTCTCTTATACTTATCATTTTTGTCCATTAAAATATTTTGCTACCCTTATCTGGAAAAGATCGTTTCTCAGCGATAGAACCGCCTGTTGTTGCTTAGCTCTTTATAATATTAATTATGCTGTATTTAGTATTGCTTTTGTTGTGCACAATAGAGAATATTATTATTATTGACAAGACAATGTCGGCGCTCTCCGAGACATAATTGCGAAGAAAATGAAAGGCTTCTTGCTATAATTACTTACTCTAATTTCACTTGACAACCTTAAGCCTGCATCGGGCACTGCAGGCGACGTTGCACTATAATTCAGAAACTTATTCAAGACGGCGTTTATCTTTACCAAAATTGATGTAATGTTAGTTAAGTTTCTACTTTCTAGAGGGAGGGTATTTTCGGTACCGAAACAAAACTGCTCAGTTGCCTGCCATGCATGAGCAGCGTTGGTAGAGCCCAGCGGTAAGAGCGTGCGGTTTTCAATCCGGAGGTTGCTGGATCACACCCCGGCTGTAGTAACTACGGATTTTTCGGAACTTATGTATGATATATCATTTGATATTTACCAGCGGTTTTCAAACCGGGCTAATGTCTTGGTCTGACTCTAAACTAGTGCCTCATTATCTGATTAATGTGGAAGGTAGTCTGGAGAATTATGGACGGACATACATGATGGTTCTTAGTAACTATTACGGAACGCTCACAAAACGGAGATCAAAATATAATAAAGCCGGGTAAGATTAGAGACGAGTTGGAAATTGGAACCTGTTCATGAATAGCAGGATTAGAGCTCCGCAAACAATTAGCGCTCCGGGACTGAACCTATTATGCAAGGTATCGTTCCAAACGATTACGGAGCTTGGGCGAGTCTATTAAGCTATGAAAAAAAAGTGTGCGATCACTACACTTTTTTTATTTTGTTTTTTTTTTTATGTTACTTCTACTTAGAAGCACGAGCTCTTTTTAATAGGAAAAATGTGTCTATACTAGAAACTATAACGGTGACAAAATTGAAGCACCAACACGAACACTTTTTTTCTCCTATTAAAATCAAACAAGCTCATAAGTCTGAAGAGAATTAACGTAAAAATTGTAAAAAAATATATAAGTATAAGTACAACATGTAATAAAATAGCCCATCTACCGCGAAGGATTCCATTCATTGATCTATGTTCCTCTTTGTCGCTCGAATATGCAGGACAAAATAAAAGAATAAAGGAATATAAGGAATAAAGGCAGACAAGGATATTTCGATCTTCGATGCTAGCAGTAGGCTCTTAGCATAGGACAGGGGTATTTCATCAAAAGGTCAACTTTTGTCAGCGACGTGACGCGTATGGCAGCTTAACAAACTACAAAAAAATCTGTAGAATAGAACCTTGAATTTAAAGCTACCTTATCAAATGTCATGTTAAATATCTTAGCTATAAAAAGGAAGAATTAAATCATTACCCTCCTTTTGCGTTGCCTTAGTCGGGTAAAAAGAAGCATCATGTGGAATGGTTCGTAGAAGTTTTTATATAAAGGAAGGAAAGGAGTTTTCTTTAATTACGAAAGTTGGTTTCAAAAGAAAACAAGTTTACAGCTTCTTTCCAGAGAATCACCCCGCAAAAAGCGACGGCAATTCCCATGTGACACAACGACATGTTTCATGCCTTGGGCTGCCTTTCTTTCTACTAAAGTGGAGATGAGAGGTGACGTGCGGGAATCAACAAATGCCATTGGTTGTAATCACATTTATTCTCCGCCCCGCTAGATCCAATGCTATTGGTTAATTCCTACAGGTCTCTTCTCATCTCCACCTCAGTGTCAGCCACCGTAATGTAATAGGCTGTACGGAACTCACTATGAATCCAAAGTAATTGGGTCTTCACCAAGAACGACCCTTTCTCTTGAACCAACGGCAACACAGGCACTACAGGCTATCTAGAGTTGGCAGACGCGCGATAACCGGAAACGCTGGGAGCGTTCTAATATGGCGGACTGCCTCTTTGTGCTTAAACGCCAGTTTATATTGTGGGCCGCTGCCAGAAATGCTAATTGAAATATATTTCGGCTAAGGAATATACAAGCAAAGAAGCGGTACTTTCCGTACGTCCTAGGGATCTGAATGAATTTTAATCAAATACTTAGATTTTTATTTCAGGCCCATAATAGTATTATAATAATATGTTAGTAATGACAGTTATAAATAGTACCTATATTATTTACACATGCTTATTTAACATTAAAAATATATAAATATGTAAAAGTATAAAACGTACGTAATAACAGACACTTTGAAAGTAACACAGGTTCTCAGAAATGTCTCTGCACTTGACATTTCTGAGTCCCGAGAAACCCCGCCGACCCAAAAATAGGAGCCGCTTTCTGATTTACCCAATAGAATATTGAGTTGATATTTAAACACAGGGATGGGACCTTAAGGCATGCAGCTTTCAAAATCAAAGAATATGCCTTGGAACCTTGGCTCGTATCAATAAGGTTGAATTTGTAGTGTTAAATATAATTTCATGATAATATTAATGTTTAGTGTTTCTATTTTATGCAGGAAAACATTATTGAAGAAACCGAAATCTCGATAAGGCCTGGTCTTAAAAAAATTACAGCGTTTAAGATACACTGCAGTTAATTAACTTTTTTGGATCAACTGTGGAGCAACACTGTGTAACAGTAAGGAACTAGGTAAGTTACCTGATGTTACCGTGTATGCAACACGGTACCTCCTAGTGTAGTATAGCTTCACAAAAGTTAACTGCGTTGTGGATGCACCTGTACGAAGGTATTGGGATTAATTTTACAAGCAGGCTCCACGATCTTTTACTAAGCCATGGAAAAAAGGCACGACATAAATTAGAGTAGTTGATGCTCGAATTCATATTAACTAGATCCGTATCCGTATACCTGACACCAATTAGTGAAGGCGAGCGAAATGCCCTGGCACTAATATAAAATCAATATCATATTTTTAAAACCCGACTACACTTTAGGGTAGGATATAAATGGAAATATTCGCTGACGCAAGGCCTATTTGTTTAGGCGCCGATATCGGAATGACTCGTAAATTAGGATTGTATTGACAGTGGTGTCGACGGAGATGCCAAATAAATTGCCATTATTTGCATAATTAGCCGGCCCGAGGCCGATCTGCAAATTTCATCCTAAAGGTTTATAAATGATGTATTTTAAATTGCCTGCCAACAAATAGGTCACGAAAATACCTACACGGAAATTAAGAAATTTCTGAAAATGAAATGAAAATGAAAATTCAAGTCGTTTTCATAAATGTTTGTCAAATCCAACATTTCCAACAAGCTGATAACCGCTTGTCTCTATCTGTTATTTTGACATGAGACAATGAGACAAAATTTAACAGAGGTTTAAAGAAGAGATAATCAGTAAACGAGCAAACAATCTTATTTATTTATTTTATTTTATTTAATCCGCCTCAAGGGAAGCGGTCATCGTCGCCGATGTACATAAACGCCATCGTAGGGGCCACTTATGCTTTACCGACCTCTGAGCCCTTAATAAACTCTTCTTAAAGAGCCCCATGTCGTAGCCCAAAGGATATATCTCAAGAGGTTACTTGTTCCACATTCTGCACGCTCTAGGAAGAAACGAGCGAGATACTCGCTTGTTCTTGATGCGCCATGTAGGTATCTGAAGAAGTAACAATGGGAAGTTTTACGAAGAAATGGGTTAGCCTTTCCCGAAATTCCACAAACTTAAGCTACCTTCTACTAGAAAATCACCGCGAAACTTTACCTATATCAGCCACCTGAGATAATAGAAGTACGAGTACCTATACCTGATTTGATTGGCGTTAATTGTTATATGTTCGTGCCCTATTGTCAGCCAATCATGGTCCTAACTCGATTAGTCTCTCGATCACGTCGAACCAATCACCTGCGTCTTGCGTCAAAACGCTTTGTGCTTTGGTTGTGGAATTGACAGGATAATAGTGACGAAGATAAACGAGAAAAGTAGTGCATCTTCATTCTTCTTTCTTTTTGGGTCGAGATTCAAACAAATATGTAGCTATCTTAGGATACCTAGGTATCTCTCTAAAAGGAGCCAACCTATCACAAGTGACTTCAGGAAAACTGAAGCTATACTATGATGTACCTACCCTGTATACTTGGACTAACTTTGTTCTACTATTTACTATGACTATTTTACTTTTATTATTTTATTCCGGTCAAACAATACCGACGTTTGACAATGTAAGGTGTCTTTAGGCTGGGCCTGTATAGCAGTTGGCCGACCACACCCGAACGATGGACTAATACGCACCTATACCTTTAATTACTGATATGCAGAGTCAGGCTACTCATTGTACTCTGTGCCACGGACCTGTGTCACGTGTCACTTGTCAAGTCGTCTCTCGAGGACTTATTCGGATTCATATCGAACCCAGATCACCAGTAGATGAAGCATGTAACTTGGAGTTACCACGATTGATGTTCTCATATATTATAGTTCTCGAATCAAATGATTAAGACGAATGGAACGAAAGA
The DNA here is from genome assembly GCF_910591565.1 of Cydia splendana. Lineage (NCBI taxonomy): Eukaryota > Metazoa > Arthropoda > Insecta > Lepidoptera > Tortricidae > Cydia > Cydia splendana. The sequence goes on along the minus strand of NC_085973.1, from coordinate 198,080 downwards.
TGTACGGTTGGAATCACACATACAAGCATAAATAGTTTGGAGATAATAATTCCAAATTTGAAATATCACTGACAGTTTCATATATATATAACCTTAAAACCCATTGTTAGTGAAAACTAGATTCCCATATTCCTTCAGTCTGAACGCATCACTAGTTTAAACCAGTTTTCCGTAAGGCCTAGGCGAAAAATTGTTAGAACTGATATTTTTCAATCAAAGCTAGTTTCTGCGGTCCATTTATGAAGAGAACTTTAGCGTTAAAATGTGACTTACAGATGGCGCGCGTGTTGAGAAGCGGCGAGTTGATGCTTGACGGCGCACGTAATCGGGTTTTTGGGTATTTAGTATTTACCTTGCTATATACAGGGTGAAATTTAATTCACTGGCCAAATTGAAACACCCGAAAGAACTCGAAAAAATATTAAACACGTGTTTTTTCTTTTAATACCGCTCAGTACATTTTTTTTCGAAATAACTCATCATCAAGTTGTCCTAAAAACCTCGTACGTTATGGTGAACCGACAACTACCCACTACACCCGCTTCTCTCTTATCAGTTAAGGTCATTGACACCCCGCCCCTCCCGCTGTTTGCATTCGCGTCACCAATTATGAACCCTATTGCAGCGAGATAAGACGCTTACCTACATAAGTTGCTAATTTTTCCTTCATACTTTAACGGGCTTAGAGCCGTCAAAATGCAAAGGCAACCCATTCTTAATCTAAAATATTATTTCTGACTAATGATTATTAACAAAACGTCCGTGGCTTAAAAACAATGAGTAAAAACTAGGTCAGGAATCTTTGCATTCAGGCGTATTTGAAAAATTGAATCATCTTATGTACTTACATTTGATTAAAAGTCGACGCAATTAACGAAAGTCCCACGAGATGGTACTCTTGGATTCAATCCTTGTCTGCGAAGGCGTGGAACTGATTCCATTTCGTATAATCTTTGTGCACCACGTAAACACTCACCACTTAATAAATAACACCGCACCATTTCCTAATATTACCGGTTCGAAAACATTTTTTTAAACCTTAGTACGCGCGCGATTATTATTTTAAGGTTGGCGAGTGACGAGTGACTAATCATTTATGCTAACCGTTATGTTTACCGCTAGCGCGGAATCGTTTAGACTACCCTCGAAATTGATAAACCTGCCTACCATCGCCAACACTAACTAGGTGGACCCTATTGCAACGATTATAAGGTTTAGTGAAGGTCAGATAAGGGTTTTGCTGATGTTGTTGTTAAAACCTACTATTGGGTTTGTTTACATTTGTGGTAATAGGGTGACCACGACTCGTGGAAAGTATTTAAGAATTGAAAAATGAAAATTAAAAAAAAATGTACTCTTTTTTTTCGCTAAATAGATTCCTTAAGTGTAACCTAGTGCCTGGAATGAATATGGCCAGTGATTTAAATTTCACCCTGTATAGAAGAATTGATGATGGACTTTAACTGTCAAATACTAAAGGGTTAGATTTAGAATGGTGGTGGATAGTTTCAATAATTTTAAGTTGACTTTCAAACAATACATATGATATGTAAGGAATATAGGAGAGTCTTGTATTTAACGGACCGAATAGGTACCTATACCACGAGATTAAAAATCACCGCCGCCAAACAATCGAAGTAACGCTCTCATTTTAAAGCGACTTGCTGAAATAACATGAAACTTGGCATGGACGTGGCATGGACACTCAAGAAACATATGTAGTTATTGATTGGAATATAAAGAAAATAGAGCCAGTACAAGTATTACATACAAAGTATATCTACACACTCTGTTTTATTTGTGTTACAATTTTTAGCAACCATAACTATTTAATTACCAGACAAAGATCTACGTTATTCTTTAAATATACCTATATATACCTATGAACATTCGTTGCTGGCAAGTTTCATCTTATCGTTTCAAAATATAACCATATGGGTTTGTGAGACTCTAAATAGGTACATTATGTACATACCTTCAGCATGAAAGAAAAATGCAATAAAATCCTACTCACTTTGCAACCACAGCTGAAAATGATGTACGTAATCACAAACCATGAATGCAAATGCCACAAACTTATTAGCGCCCTCTGCTACGCTCGAGGTCCTTAATCATAAACAAAATGTGCAGCAATTCCCCTAAGCGCAGACGGTATTCTCAATGCTCACAGAGGGCAGGCTTTTGTAACAGGGCGACCAATTTAAAACATTAGTAAGAACTGGGCAATCGATACCCGAGGACAGAGTGTGGTCAGCCTTTAAGATGGGAGTAACATACGCCCTTTTCTCGAAAGTTTGAATGTCATACAGATCCGGAAATACTACCGGGCGACTGTTCATTCCACAGTTTAGCGTGAGAGGCAGAAAGTTCGATTCGGTTCTACTAAATAGGAATAACAAGTTCACGCTTGGGGCGACGCGCGCGGCACGAAGATAACAACTCTGCCAAATTATACGCCACTACATCTATATATTTACAAATTAAATGTTTGTAAAGAGCTCTTCAATTGTACCTAACTATTATAAAAAGGAAGGAATGTAAAATTTGCACGCTCCTTGTAAGCTTGGGTAGCCTGGTTGGATAAGACCGATTGGACCGGTGTTCCAAAAGGTATAGCAAGTTCGAGTCCTGTCCGAAGCGGAAGTCACGACTATTTATCGTCAGTTTGAAGCCGGCATTCACCCGGCGATTACCGCCTCCTCCGACGGCCGCAGTTTTTCATCAAAGCGCTATTGTTACTTGTTACGGACGCAACTCCGTCCACTTCGTGTTTGCTTTGTTTGTGTTCCTTTATGAGCGTTCTAGTTCGCCGGGAAATCATTGAAGTATGTAAGTGGAACATTTCATTAAAATGTTAAGAGAATAGTGGACGACCGACTGTAGATAAACGTAGTCTCCAAATCAAATCAAATGCAACTTCTTAACCGTGGATCAAGTCCGGTCGCTTTACCTGAGGAAACCGAAATAATCCCAATAGCAGTCGTTTTCATAAAAACCAGTATCTCAATAGAAAAAAACTGAACCCTTAGGTATAGGATTACTCGTGCGTCTGTCTGTCTGTCTGTCCAACCATTCCCCCTCCCCACTTTCACCTCCGAAACTACTTCGTCTAAAATTTTGAAAGAAATACACAAAATAGTTCTTTACCTATAGATGACAGGAAAACCTATTAGAAATGTGCAGTCAAGAGTGACTCGGACCTAATTACCTTGTTCTTAATCCAACCCCTACGGGTTTTTAAAGACATTTCATTCACGTTCCGCATAAAAAATACATTGTTAAAAATTGGGTAAGGTACGGAACCCTTGGAACGCGAGTCTGACTCGCACTTGACCGGTTTTTGGGATAAGAATGGCGAAACCAACAGGGAAAACGCTAAAGGAAACAACATATTTACGCTTATATAGGTACACTTACCCTTGAACTTTGGACATTAAAAGTCACAAAACACAACCTTGTAGAGGTCACAACGTATGTTATCCGGGTAGGTATATGATAGCGCCATAGTGGCTATCGTCAGCAAAACTATTTGAATAGCCGCCTATCTGCGATCTGACCGCGCGCGCGCGTCCGGGTTGGACGTACGGTCAGCAACTTATAAGCAGGGTAGTGAAAAAAAGACTTATTGAGTATACCGGACAAAGGTAAACTTTAAGAGCCAACGGGAGTGGTCATTTCTCCATACAAACGTACTCCTCGTTTTCCTCCGTGGTTTTTGAAGCTAGAGCAATGATTTTTTCAACACAGATTAATATTGTTAATATCTGTGTCGGACCGTTTTGCTTTTTTTGATATTTTTGTTTTTTAAGGCGCTAGAACCCTTCAAAAATGGCCAAAATGGCCTAATTGACTATGCCGCAATGAAAGGCGTGGCATTCAAAACTGATATCAATTAGCCAAAAAAGCAAGACGGTCCGACACAGATAATTTCATAATCATTTAGATTTCCAAATTTGGTTACGATTGGTTAAGTTTTGGAGGAGGAAACAGAGGAGTACGAAACCTCGATTTTTGAGATTTTTACGCAGGATTTTTCGCCTTGTCCTTATCGCACTACTTTTAGGTGCCGCTTCCGTTAGCGAGACGGGTATATTTACCTAAAATATTTACAACTCAGCTCCTGTTTCGTCTTAAAATAGATTCTTATAGTTGAATGCTCATGCATTGCGCGAGTGTAAGTAATAGGGCGTTTTCGCTTAACTGTGTACCATTACCATTAACGGCCGGTTAGCAATCGATTACACCACGCTACACCGACAAGATCCCAGCTCTTAAATTGAAGAAGAAGCAATCAGTAAATGTCACAAAACTTACGGTTAATGTCATACATTTTGTTAGCAAAGTGACAGTTTAGAGCGGTTTCACACTACGTCCGATCCGAATCCGATCCGAACCCGTGAAAATATGGTCCGTAGCAGTAGCCGTAGAACTATTTATATGGTAAGTTACGCACTAGATCCGATCTCTGTCATCCGATTTCTTTCCGTCATTCAACGTGTGCGGTGCGTAACTTACCATAGAAATAGTTCTACGGCTACTACGGACCATATTTTCACGGGTTCGGATCGGATTCGGATCGGACGTAGTGCGAAACCGCTCTAAGATGTGACTTAAACACAACTTAAAAAAACGCACTTTAAATTAGGTGTTGGTCAAAACTACAATGCCCATTAACCGCTCTTTCAAGATTTTTTTGGTAATAATTTTTACAATAATAAATTGGAATATAATTTTTCCTTACACATCTTTTACAAAATATCATTATTATCATTAATTATTGAAATTACAATCATTGAATTGAAACAAACCGTATCATCTTCAAAATATTCTCACTTAGCTTTGAATTACAAACGTTTGTTAAAATTTTCAACAATATAGGTATTTATTGTACTTCTTCTGCACACTGTCCACTTAAGGACCAAAGGACCGAATACATAGTAATGTTGCGGACTATACACCCCTTGATTAGCGTAATGGCCGCCGCGTGACCTCGCACTGCAATTACGCTAAATGATTTATTTGTGGTAACAATGTCAGTAAATCAAGTTAATTGATACTGTTAGTTGTGAGTACAATATTCTTACAGGAAATGGCGGTATATATTGCACATCGGTCTTTGGAAACAAACTCGGCTAATTTCGGCTTCGTAGAGCGTTTTGACACACTACCTATGTGGCGTCATATATATAACATCATATCACAATCAATGCTATTGGATGATTCCTCTCATTTGCGATCATTTCCGCTTCAGTGGAATGGCATTTAAAAGTGTTACTGCTTAAAACGTCGTCAATCAAAGGTACCTATATTCCGACCCGAAAAATAAATTATTAATTCATTTTTAACGACAATTTCTAAAATTAAATACCTGCGAGGATGGCGCACAGATATTGAAATACTATTAATATTAACCTTTTTTAAATACACTCATGTTTCGGAGTAGGTAGATTAATGAATGAATTGCACTCATTACAGAATACAGAGGGCTTTAGCAAAATTAAACGATTACGATAAGAATATAATTTCTACGCCCTTTAAGTCGGCCGCAGTCGTCAATAATCCATGTTTAAGTGCGAAAACTTTTTACGGCCCTCTGTTATCGCCAGAAATTTGGACGCAGTATGTTATGTATGCCGTACGCAGTAAAACAGGGGGCCGATTGTAACTTATCAATTTGTTATTGACAGTATTGCATTAGGCATCTCACACTACGCACCAATAAGTGAGAGAAAGATGCCAATTGAGACCACTCTGAAAGTATTTCGCGCTCGCTTAGTCAGCGAACAATCCGAGTCGTTTCATCAAGCATCTCGCTCGCAGTAATTGGTCTACGTAAGGTCATGACGTAAGAGTACCTAACTAATAAACAAACCCTGGGATTTTGGGTAACGGAAATGTTTTACACTAGTCAAAAAATAGGTAAAGACTGTAAAAACGGATTTTACCATTTTCACGCTCATTGACCGGAGCGTGGCGAAGGTCTACGTTTCGACTGGAGCATTTTGCTTTTGTATGTCCGGATGTTCTCCTCTACAGGTCGCAATTCTTAACCGAATCTCGTGAAATTTTGTGACTGGATTCTATGTCTAAATAAATTTTTTTTGTCCGTCCGGATTTTAGTTTTTTTTTAAAATGGCGGAGTCGTGATAGCTCGCGCCTAAACTAATAGTGGTATCGGTACCATACGAGTGTTTTCTTTTTGAGATATGTTTATAGATTAATCGGCCAAAAATTCAGAAAATTTATTTCGCTGGTTTCGGAGGTATTGAGATATTTAATTTTAACTAATTTTAATTTGAGAAGGAGTAGCTAAATTTCGTCAACCCATTTAAGAACTATTTGGCTCAGTTTGTAAACGTTCGCTTTTTTTTGTTTGCACAGAGGGTCTGGGTTCGATCCCCAGTAATTGTCTGCTGGGATATTATAACTTTGTGTATTTTTTTACACATAAATTTCGTATTGTTTTTTTTTAATTTACTATATTTAAAGCTCTTAGCACCATGTTATTTAAAGCTCTGCTCGCGAGGTCTACAGCTCACAGAGCCACTAGTTTAATTCATAGTTGGATAGTTAGCTATTATTTATACAATAAACAAAGTTACACGAAATTATTCCCGCGCCCAAAACCCCGCGGTATGCTAATAAACACTAAAGTCCAAAGACGTAGAGAGGTAATAGCAGATAATTCTATATATTTAGATACCTACTACAACGGTCGTATCAAAACAAGATGAAGACCTTACTAATAGTTAGATCTGAATCGGTCGCCGGGTAAAGCGTAACTTAGATCTGTCATAAAAGGGTAATTAAATTTTAAGAGCGAGCAGGTTAGTGAGATATAAACATTCTACTTTGTAGTTTAGGTATTATAGCACCTGCTCTGCCCGTAGTTTAACAGTAGGTTGCAAAACCGGTCCATACATACCTGAAACAAAGAAACAGAGAGCTATTAATAAAAACTAGGTAACACAAAATAAATGTGATTTCATACTTTAACAATACGAGTAGGTACAGTGCGCCCCGGACTACAAACTAACTAAATCGCAACAGTAAAGTTAGCTAACACCACACCGCTGCAATCGCCACTCATACTTACAACACTCTATATCATTGTATGGCCCTTCCGTAGTATATTATCTTCTGTCAATCTTATTGTGTGTAGTACAGTCACCATCAGATTTATCGGAGCGGTCGAGGTGCTCAGAAATATCTGGACACGATCTCTAACGCCTTGACAATAGAGGCGTGTTCAGATTTTTGTGAGCACCTTGGCAGCTCCGAAAAATCTGTACTTGGATACCGAGAATATAACACATCTTTAGTAATTTTCGTTTCACTTAATCTTGTCAACTCATCTGAATTTCATCCATATTGGCTGTTTGTAAACACCAGCTATCACTTTACTCAATTGCCGAACAACGTAATGCTCTACGAGCACACTTTTAGATATTGTTTTTAATTACTCTTGTAGGTTAACTGGAAGAGATCCCTCATAGGGATAAGTTTGCCTTTGTACTACGCATATGTTCTGTCTGCTGTAAAATATTTCTTATTCGTACAAGAAAGTTTTTATACTTACTAACTCACTTTTGTTCTCTACCTCTACCACAGAGGCCATAATTTGTCGTTTAATACCGTACATTTGGTGAAACTTATTTATAACCTAAAATATTTTTTTTATCCCACGTAGCTCCGACTTTGACATTGGCTAAATCATCGACAGTACCGATGGAGCCACATATTTCCCAAAGATCGATTGATTGTAAGTTTAAACCAGTCTTATCATATTGTGATAAACAGATGAACGCGAACATAATCTAAAATGTATGAAACCGCTTTATAATTAGTAGGCAACGGTCATCGCACCGCGGCATGAATCGTTAACGAGGATGCTTTGTGTACAAAATGATGACGCTTTAACAATGGAGGATGGGACTATATTCCACTTTTGAAAACGAACTATTATAAACTTCAATTTAGTTATTTAGTTTAGGTTAGGTTAAGACAGGTAGCCTGCATGGGAGTCCCACATAACCATCCCAGGCCCGTCCCCGCGCCTCGGTGGTATGCGTAATGCATTCCCCCTCTATAAAAAAAGAAAAAGGCCGATACAGACGGACTGCAACCCGACTGCAATTTGTATGGGAACTGCACGCCGACTGCACGCCAACTGCAACGTCTGCGTGCAGTTACCATACAAGTTGCAGTCGGTTTGCAGTCTCTCTGTACCCGCCCTTAGTGGAGTTACTAAAATATTGAGACAAATTCATATGAAAAAACAATAAAATGTGTTCGGGTAACTAAGTTCAATGTTTAAAAACTTTAAAGTTTAAATACGTCTCATGGATCTGAGTCGGGGGCACAGACGCAATGTAATAAACAAGTAGAATATTATAGTCGTTAGCGGCGGGATTAGTTACGTTAACACCGAGACTATTAAGGAAACATGCGACAGCGACTAATTGCCCGGACTTACTTAAACCTTCCTTTACATTTATACAGAGTTTATACAGGTTAGCTTAAGGCGCAGAATAATATTCATTTATCTAGATTTAAAATTTGTTTTTCTGTTCCCAAAAGTTAAGAGCAATGTTAAAAGAAATTCTCTTATTTTTAATTCAAACCAAAACTACGCAAGGACGGTTATTGCAGGCACAAGTATGTGGGTTCGAACCCCAGCACCCCCCAATATCATTTCATCATCATCATCAAGTGCGGATGAAATGCATGGGTTTAATAACAGATTGAGATTTCAAAGCTGAAATAGGCCTCTGAATTACGATGAAAAGCGTTCGTAAGATTACACTAGAATAAACTTTTATCGCACATTTCTCGAGAGCGCACTTAAACCGGTGTTTAACATTCGAATTTTACGGTGACCTTATTTACGCCGGGAAATTGAAACTAGCGCAGTAAAGATAGTTCTAAATGTACTGAGCAGTAAACATGAGGATTTTATATTGCGTTCTTTCCTCTTGTCAGTACGACCTACCTACGAAACTTATCTGATCTGTTTCTATTTTTAACACTTCGCTCGACAAATGTCTGGCAACAGCGGGCGACACATATCGCCAGTGCATGGCATAAGTCGTGCGATATCGTCAGTATGTCAGGCGAATTCGCGATGGCTCACGATTTTGCCTGACGTCGCTACCGACTTAACCCTTAAATGCATAGTGTTGCCAAATGTCTACAAAGCATTAAACAGCTCACAGATTTAAAAAAAGGCTTACGTGCTTGAACGCACCTTTATACCAAACTTCAAATAGTAGGGTGATGATTTAAGGGTTAAATTTACGCAATATTTTTAATTTATAAAAATTACATTCGTTTTACGACGAAAAGTCGGAATGCTTGGAAATATCCAGAAGTTAATAATTTTTAGTATGTGATTTTGAACGGTGTTTTCGGGGTTTGTAATTATTTTATATTTAAAAACTTTATCATAGCTACATCACAAATAGTGTACCTTTCTAATGGTAGTAAAAAATTTCATATATCTATTACTGAAAATTACATATTTACATAAATATGATTTAGCCAATTCAACTTCTAACACTGATTACGCAGTGAAAATCGAAGTTATATTTTTTTTAATATTTTTCCTAGAATCGGCAAACAATTATGTGATACATATATTAATTTCGGGCAAAAAGAAAAAATCATGCATTTAAGGGTTAAGTCGCGCAATGTCGCCAGTTAGATCAAGAATAATCGCTCGACTTCCTGACTTTAGATAAACGATAAAAACAATAATATATTAATTCATTAAAACTTAAACACACACTTACGATACTTATCGCCGCATTTTATCTGTTATGTTCTGATAACGATCGTTATAGCTTCTGACTCATTAAATTGAGCTCGTTAAGGTAATTTTATTGGGTTTCCTGTTAAACCTGTTCCCAGTTTCAAGCCACTCATGGAAAACGTTTTTTTATGGACATTTCATGTTAAATTGCTCTTTAGTGGATTCTATTTACACTGCAAGAATGTGATAATTTTATTTATGTTTATAAGGCAAAAAAGCCTGATAATATTTACAATTATTTCCTTTAGCCGCCCATTAATCAAAATCTGACAAAAAAAAATTCATTAGATTTACCTTTTTATTTTGTGTTATGATTTTACTAACATGATACAATATTAAATAGGTTTTTGCCCCGGAATGTCCACATAGAAGTATTCATTACTTTGCCATAGAACGGACAGTATTGTTTTGCTACGACAGTGCGCGCGGTGCTACGCCGTAGCGTGTATTTAGCTACGAAAGCCGTAGCCTGCGACTACGACAAGCCAATTGGTTTTATAATATTTGTTTCAATAATGGAATTTAAACTGTCGTGAGTCACTCAAACATTAAGCTTTTTTACACGAGGTTATCAGGCCAATTCGAACGTAGGTACACTGACATCCGAATAATATTTGAATCATAATATTTAGTTATCGTGCGTCTCGCTCGCGCTAATACATGCACGGACAAAGTATGAGTGAAATGCACGATAACAGAATGACATCAGGTATATAGATGTCATTTTGATATCAGTGCTGCAGTGTACCTTCGAATTGGCCTGTATCCCATCAAATACGCTGAAAACATAAGCTAGTCTGACAGCGCCCTAAATTATGATATTTCTAATACAGTGGGCAATCGCGAAGCAAACTTAACGTTCTCGAAATAAGGCCAACTCCGCTTTGATCCCATCTCGGCGATGACACGTGATATCTCGTTTAGGCACGCTATGTGGGGCGCGAGATAACAGGCTTCACATTGTACTCATATGCTTAATATTTAATAAAACGACTGTTTAAATAATTTTTTATTTGAGCTCAATAATCGAGTGATGTGCTAAGCAATGCTTGCAGAACATGTTCTGGTACCCATGGTACCCATGGTACCCATGGGTAAGGGTACTTACGAGACAACATCACATTTGTACAGAAAACCATACTTAACAACAATGAAAATGCCTGATACTGTTATATATTTTTTTGTTTATAAAATGGACTTATATAATTATGTTAGTCTGTAAGGTATTTGTAATATGGGCCTTGTTGCCTGATTTAAAATGTGTAGTAAATAATTTTGTTTTGGATTTTTAATTTTTAATTTAGTAGGTATCTATTTGGGATATAAAACAGAGTTAACAAATTACCGTGTCTGTAGATTCAATACAAGCAATATTGTGCCGTGTGTGGAAATGAGGCGCGCAGCGATAGGCTGGCAAATGGAGCCTGAACGATGTCGGTGATAACTCAGCCCGGGCCTTAATACTCAGCCCGATTCAGATGTAACTACGTGTTGTGGTTTTGACACGACCTTGGCGATCGTGTTGGTGATGGGCGCGCATCTCACGCACCACCTTTCACTCCATTTCGCATGCACCAATCAGCGTGAGCGATCTTCAAGGTCGTATCGAAATAAGATAACAAGTTGTTTTTGCATCTAGCTCAATGTGTTCCTTCTCTAAGACATCAGATGAATGGCGAGTCAAACGGCGCGATTCGGGAAATGAATTAAAGATTAACTAGATACGATATAGTAAAGATATGTGACGTCCCACGGTGTCCCACGGGTAAAGGTACCTTATGGCGGTTGGCGCATACGCTATCATTAACGCCGCTCCAATATTATTGCGGCGCTATGAGACGTAAGCGCCGGCCGCCATAAGGTACCTTTTTCCTTGGAACGTCACATGTCTTCACTATTTCATATCTAGTGAATCTCTAATTCATTTCCCAAATCGCGGCGCCAGCCGCCATAAGGTACCTTTTGCAGTGGAACGTCACATATCTTTGCTATTTCATATCTAGTGAGTCTCTAATTCATTTCCCGAATCTAGCCGAAAGTGATATTAAGAATTATTCTAAGGACTGTTCTAGAGATTTCGAGGTTAGTCCTAATCCGATTGTATTAAACAGAGAATATTAAACAACTCGCGGTCACTTCCTCTTGCTGAACGCATCGTAAACTCCGTTTTTATATTTATTTATTTAAACCTTATTGCACAAAAGAAAACTTATAGTACAAAAGGCAGACTTGATGCCAAAAGCATTATCTACCAGTCAAAGTTAAGGCAAAACAGAGAGATAACATAACATGCAGATAGATAAAATGAATGGTTAATTCAATTGGGCAATTCAATATCCAACCAAGCATCCTGTTTTTGAACCATTTCGTGCCAAAATGACAGATCGGCCGGAAAAATAGGAGCAAAGAAACTGTTATTTTAGTGTATGGAATATAAAAAACACAGGTTTCATGAGGTGTAAGAGTGTGTGGTGAAAATGAGCCGCGCTGCGATAGCCCGGTAAATCGAGCCTGCGCGACGCAGGCAATAAATCAGACAGGCCTTATTACCGTGTGTTACCGTCTTCTCTAAAACACATCGTCAGGGAAATCGCATGCGATGTCAATGTCACACTGGTGAACACTGTAACGGGGACTTGGCGCCGGAAAAATGTATTGAATTTATATAATATATCAAAAATAGTCATCGTCCTTGCGTTGTGCCGGCTTTTTGCCACGGCCCATGGCTCATCAGAGCCAGGAGTCAGCTTGGCAACAATGGCAACTATACTCAATAGTAGACGTATAGGCATTCGTTTTTAAGAAAGCGACTGCTATCTGACCTCCCAACTCAGAAGGCAAGCTACTTAGGCTTTATTGGGTAGTCGAGTTTCCTTTCCTTCACTGAAAAGCGACTGGTAAATATCAAATTATATATCACACTCCTTATAAAACAAAATCGGGGGACCGCCGCGTCTGTCTGTATGTTTGCGATAAACTCAAAAACTACTGAACAGATTTTCATGAGTTTTCACCTATCCTATCCTATCAATAGTGATTCTTGAGGAAGGTTTAGGTGTACAATTTGTAACCCGTGCGAAGCCGGGGCGGGTCGCTAGTCGTACATAAGTTCGGAAAACTTCGGAGTTTGAACCCGCAACCTCCGGATTGAAAGTCGCACGCTCTTACCGCTATATAATCAGCGCTCCAACGTTTTATCATGTATTATTCATGTATCTGTCTAACACAGAATGAGGGAATGTGGTGAAATTTTGTGGCAACAAAACAAAACGGTTTAATTTTATTTCCCGTCGCCATCGCCTGCCACAACAAACAAACCATTGTAAACGGCTTTTCAGTTGATACACGACCGCTGAATTAACCCTTGTATGGATACCACTGGTGCTTAACTCAATAAATACATTTTCAAATTCATGCTTAGATTTGGACGAAAATGTCATTCATGATTATTTACTCATAATTATGGTTATTAAAAAAACATTTTATAGTTTCAGAATCCAGTATCCTTCGCTTTCGGGATTAAGAAGAGATCATTGTCATTTTTCTGCGTGTGTGTAAAATACTTGAGTTATATCGTAAAATTAGCTTAATGTTACTATATGACTCTAATCTTGACAGTTTAAATTACCCGAACGCCTTACTATGTAGATTAGCAGCTAACTGTCTGAGCCGTCAGTCTGCGGTTTTTTCACCCGCAGCGCTGACGAGGGTGCTAATTATTACAGTTAAACAGCTGAATTAACACGTCCCTTGTTGCGCAGATGAACTCTACAACGTGACTTCACGTCACGGTATTACGCTTACACGTATTTTGTAAACGGCGAACCGCGACTGTAGATATACCAATTTATTTATGACACGACTATTAGCTAATAATAACCATGAATAATATACATATATGCTTAAAGAGAAGAGTGCTCTACGATCTAACAGTGTGCCTTACTTACTGTATGTAGGTATCGTAAGTCGACGTAATTGTCTGATGATGTTGATACTCCCCTAGGTAATGAAAACGAGATACAATGCTTAACTTGAGTTTAACTTCAGTTACACTTTTTGGAGCACATTAGAGCACACTCCGTTTTAGTTACCTTCGTGTTAATGACAAGTTAATTAATTAGAATCTAAAAATATCGCAAGTATCTCTTTTACAGTACAGTACAAGACGTTCTTTTCTTTATAAAGGCCCGTACCTAGTAAATGTGTGAAACAGAAACCTTTCCTAGTAAGACCCTGCCTAGATGACTGATATGAATTCGTAATACATAATAAAAGTGTACAACGATAAGGAAGGTCGCCCCCCCCCCCCCTGGCCCCCTTTGATCCACTTTTAGTTCGCTTTGATCCACTTCAAACGTAACAAGCGCCTCTGTTGTTCCAACTTTCAAAATGGTTGTTGAATGCAGACCTAAGGAAAGCCGTGCTCTTGGATCGCTCCCATGGGAGCTCTGGCCCCGATTATTAAACGCCTAATTTAATTAAGTACGGAGAATTATCAGTTATCAACTTAAGTATCAGTGTAATTACATTAGTTGACTGAATAATTGTACATTTATAATAGCCGAATTCGTACTGTTGCGAGTCATACTAACATTTAGCTAATTTTACGGTTTAACTCACGGTGTATTTGTCTCGTGACATGTTTCGGAGAGCCTAGGCATCTAGGCATAAGTATTCATGCACTAACAGTGCATGAGTAGCGGTCACGTGAGCCGCGCGGCGCGCACTCTTGTAAAACAGTAAAACAGTTATACATATAAATGTATAGCATTGCAAGCATCTATAATTGCATTAGAGATCTGCGAAATCACCCCAAAATATGATGCCATATTAATGTTTAAAAGTTGCAAAGGCGTAATATGCATAATATATAAAAAGCAAAAGACATTTTTTATCCACAATTTCAACAAAATAGAATAGATAATAACAGCCATAAGCGCAAAATATATCGCAACATACCTTTATTACATAATTAAGCATACATTTGTGCTGCCACATATTTAGCCACTTTAGCTGTCACTATCCATTTGATGCCGACTATATTACTACCTTTGATCTTAATCACATGTAAATTGAGACAGACGTAACAAGATAATGTTTGTATCAAAGATATCAACACCAGTTGTACACACGTGTGTAATATGAGCGTGTAATACATTAAGCAATGGTGTTAACCTTCATATAAATACCAAGTATATTAATTCATCTAATTTTGGGCCAGTTACCACAAACTCAACCGGCCCTTAACATTGCAACAAGTCACAAGAAAAAGTTGACTCACCCATACTTAGGGCATAATGAAAATTCCTGGAACTGCCCACTTAGAAAAAATAAGTCGCCTCAGAATCCAGAAACTTTCAGTATGGCCCACGTATTACTTATCACCACACCTGTGTGTGTAGGTATGTGTGTGTTACTAACACGATGATGCGGCAGCCCGAAGCCCGGCGCGACGCCCTGGGGCGTAAAAAAGGTTAATCGCGCCGTTAATACGCCCTGCTCATAAACCTCATCGGGGACGTTAACTATGTTTATAATTTATTGATAGCGAGATCAGTCGATACCCCAAGTTCGTATGTTATTCATCAGATCATCTTTTGGGACAGGAAGGATTGCCTGTAGGTACGTTAGATAGACACACAGAGGGAAGGAAACTCACAATATTCTGTCCACGTTCTCGTTTTCCTCGTTTCGCAACTGTGACATTGTCACCTGTCATGTCACTGGTCCAACCAGTAATAGTATTTTATACAATCGTGATATAATGGAGAGCTTTTCAGACGAGTACCGTGTTTAGACAACGAAGCTTGCTGAGTTGTCTAAGTAAGGTACGAGATTGTTTAGTTGTTGTGAGAATGTTTTAGTTGGCATAATATACACTTAGTTGTTTATTGTTTACCAATTGTTTCATTTGGTCAGACTGTACTGTACCAAAGGGGGGCCGTTTCTGAGAGTTAAATTTTTTTTTTTTTGAGAAAATGAGAAAAACGTAGGGGTTTCAAAACACTTAGAATAATTTACATGATTTTGTTGAAATAATCACTTTTTTCTTAATAAACTTTCCTCTAAAATCAAAAATGGGCGAGATATTTGACCCGAAAGTTGCTGCCGAAAGCTGTGTAATTACGTTTTTTGGGTTGTTGAAAAAAAAAATTACCTCGAAGACTAAGGCGGGAGCAAAGCTCCTGCCTTAGTCTTCTAACCTAAACATATCCAAGTCGGCTCTGCCCAGGAAGGTCTTGCTCGCTCGCTTCGCTCGCTCGCTGCCACTGGCTTCAAATATTAAAATATACATTATAAAAAGTACAACAACTCGGCCATTTTTGATTGTTTGGTATGTATCTTTTTCTTATTTGTAACTTGCCTAATGTATGAAAAGCGAACTGTAGCTCCAACGAAACGTTATTCGTCCAAGAGTTGTTCGACCAAGTGAAAGATTTGACAAATGATAAGTCTCCCAAAAGTTTAGAGGCGTTATAATAATCTGCTTTACAATCATTCTACCAATTGAAACATTGCCATACAAAAATTTGCTAATCGTTAGTTGTCAAAGTGAAACGTCGGCGAAATGTTGGTTGGCAAATGAAATTCCGCCAAAAATAGTTCTGCGAAAAGGCAGAACACCCAAAAATATAGTGTTACCAAAATTAACCCAATGCAATACTTAGTTCTACTCATTGAGGGTTCTACTAGTGAATAATGAATAATGAAACACTCAATCTAATAACGTTTCCTGAGGAGTAGTGGGCAACATATTTTCATCGCTGTCACTCATTTTCATTTAGTATTTTTCACAGTTTCACTCACAAAACAAAAACTTTGACACTACAAGGTTTCAAATTTCAATGCAGAGAAAATCTCGTTGGCGTCCGTTGTGAAAAGCAGCGTGTTTAAGTAGACGGAAGTATGACAGATGCCGCGACGGTATTAGTTCCGAAACGCCATCGTTGGCTAATTTGTGTTGAGTCGAGTCTCCTTAAACAAGCAATATTTTATCGAGATGTATGAAGTTCTAATTTCAATATTTTTATAATTGACTAAACCGTATCGATACAATTATTATAGTTGAGTCGGAAGTGCCACAGACTATCCAACGTGTTGAAAAGAGTGAGGTTATAGAGTTGTATATGAAGTTGTAATACACAGATTATAGTCGACGAGTAGAAAAATATAATATTGACTCAATTCGTATTGTTCTTATCGACCCGGAAATTGACAGAAAATGTACAGTGCCATGTGCCAATTGTCAGTGCGGTGAATTAGGTGCAGTACGAATATGATGGTCGCAGTTGCCTACGTCGTGATAATGGCAACATCTGTTTCTTTCAATCGCGCGGTGTTAAAAAGTGAGAAAAAATACCACTGACAATTATTCCGTTGTCGCATAGCCATTGAAACGTTCAATTCGTCGCCCACTTTATCAAATGGTGTGACAGTGACATCTGATCTTCTGCAACTTTACCAGCATAACCGTGTTAGTATTAGTATACAACGAACTAGAATACTTAACTATCAGAAGTCTGAATACCTATAATTCAAAAATTACCCCACGTTTATTATGCCGCGAGTGATTCAATTATATTCACGCAGCTTGACAACTTCAAATATTGTAACGCCGCGCAAGATGTTTGACATTACTTTTATATGCTTTGA
This sequence comes from Cydia splendana, assembly GCF_910591565.1. Taxonomy (NCBI): domain Eukaryota; kingdom Metazoa; phylum Arthropoda; class Insecta; order Lepidoptera; family Tortricidae; genus Cydia; species Cydia splendana. The sequence goes on along the minus strand of NC_085973.1, from coordinate 180,616 downwards.
GTGACCAATCACAACTTTTTTAATTTCATTTTTTTTTTATTTCTAAGCTGCGGGAGGGGAACTGTCAGTGACACGTGTTAGATGGGTGACGGTCATGTTGACCGTTTCTCAAAATCAAAAATGTATAGCTATATACTCGTACATTCCATCGCAGTTAGTAAGAGTATTATCCAACCATAAAACTTTGTACATGGTATGCGATGATGGAGAACACCTTTTGTTTGTGCTGGGAGTAGCACGTTAACTTCAAGTACAAAGCCACTAGTTATGTTAGCTGCAGTGTTCTCATTTCTCCTTCTAGTGGCTAACCAGCGAGGGTGTTGGGGTCGTTCCGTTAACGCGATCATTCCGCAATTTTAATATTTTGACTAGGTTATTACTATTACTGATACACTGAAAACATGTAATTACCCACGATTGAAGAGTCAAATGTATCTAGACAGATATACGTTATACGTCCACCATTCCTAATATTTTTAAACACAAGTTTGAGTAAATCCAATTATATTTATAGTATAAATTATCTCAGTTGAATTTTTCGGGTTCGGGTGCTAATCCGTTAAACAAAAGCCTTTGTTTCTTTTAAGAGCGCTCTACAGCACGTGCCAAAGCAACCATTTCGTTCAAAAAGCAACTATCGTGATAGTATTAAGGTTCAAATTCATGGGACAGCTCGTTCAGAGAACAATCAGGGTGGTCTTGTTTTTGGAGATAACAAAACGTGTTATCTCCATAATGGGCTGTTTTATGAATTTGAACCATATAAATAGAATGGTAAGTATGCTTTTTAAACGGGCTTGTTCCCGTTATTTATGTCGGGGCTATTAGCAGTAAGTAGTGTAACCACTGCATAAAGGAAACAATACATTTTGTTTAACAGATTAGGGTCCGAGCCCGAAAAAATCACCTGAGATAATTCATACTATACAAACAGTGCTTTCATGCGGTGCAATATTAATAAATTAAAATATTTCCTTATAAGTTAAATTAGATAGGTATAGTACGTGCAGTTTGTGGTTCATATAAGTTTACACATGGGATTCGACTACCTCGTCTCCTAGTGACATGCAATTTAATCCTGGTCATAATCAATTTTTACTTTTAATACGTAAAAATTACACTAATTAGGTAGTTAACAGTGTCATTATAATAAAATGCGCATTATCACCAACCAGACCACTGTAATAAATACAGTGCCATATAAATAATTAAAAAAATTAATCTAATCACAAAAATAAACACAATATTTACCTAGGTACCGGAATAACCTCAACACACCCTAGGTCCAGTGCATTAGGAAGTTATAGGTACTAAAGCCACGTGACTCCACTGGTTAGTCGGTGCCTAACCGTTGCATTTGCAACTTACATTAATGCATTGTACGCTTAGCCTCGCCATTATAATATACACTCGAGCGCAATTAAAACAGATCACTTTGTATAGAAATTTCCACGACAAGTAACCCGTTTTTATCATAGGTACTTTAGTGTATACACGTGGAATATTGGATCTTGTGCCAAAGTCGGTATACAAGCACAGGTACCTAAGGCTCATTTTATTTAAAAAGTTAAAGACATTCTTCAGAATAAATAAGGTTTAATATAACATTTTTTTTATAAGAATTAAATTTTCGGGGCATTATTTGTATGTATATTTTTATAATACTTTAAAAACCAAAAGTTTATGAATGTAGGTATGCTTTATATGTAATTATATAACAAGCGTAGATAGTAAAACTACAGTTAAAAAAACCTGGGGTAATATATGTAGATAGGTATGTGGAACAAGTTGTTTTGTGAAAAGACATTCACAAAATATTTTTGATACCCTCCTTTTCTTCGCCGTCAACATAGAAATAAACATATTTAGTACCCTTATTTAATTATTTATTTATTTATTATTTATTTATTTAAAATTTCATTCAGACAACATACCATATAGACTAACATAATATATAAACATGTTTAATTACACAAACGGGTCTACCGCGATATAATTTCATTGTAGAATTGTATTAGTAGACCCGTTCGTGTAATTAAATATGTGTACAAAACGCGAGAGTTTAAAGTGCTATATATAAACATTTTATAAAATTAAAACTAAACACTATTAATGCAACAAAACGGCGTGGCTCAGTTGAATCGGCTGCTTTTGTGTCGTTGGATTCGGCAGTTTGCTCCTGAACTTCCTAAACACGACACCCTTCGGCCACTCGATGGTCCCCTGCAGCGGCCGCGGCACACCCACACACACACACACACACACACACGCACGCACGCACGCACGCACGCACGCACGCACGCACGCACGCACGCACGCACGCATTGAATCCCGATTAGGGCACTTAACTACCTATTAGTCTGATGACTATCGGCTCGATTCGGAAAATGAATTAGATTTCTACTAGACTTCAGCAAGCTACGATACGGATAATTTAAAGATATTTGTAAGATAGATATGTCAAATTTGACGTTTCTGCAATTCTGGAGGTCCTCTTGAACGATTTCGACAAGTTGTGACTTAGATATCCTAGTCACATCTAGTCGATATCTAATGTAGATCTAGTTGATCTCTAAATCGTCTCAAGATCTTGTGATTATCTTGAAATCCGAATAGGCCTGTATGAATTGTTTCGTACATGGTCTAATAAAACATGGTCTTCCATTCCCAGAGTGACACGGGCCTACGTCACAATAACATTGCCACTTTATTTCAACATAACATGTTACATGGGTACATTATACCTATGGTTAATAAGTTAAAATATTTCTTTATAATTTTATAATTTTCATTTATATGTATTTTAGCTTAAATTTTACAATAACACGTCATTTTTAATTACTCGTTAGCAATGTCTTCCGATTCACGAAAGAAATTTCAGACTTTCGGGTAATTCTGTTTATACTACTGGCAACACAGGATAGCGCTGTGCACATTTGACAATTCGGATCTAGATAACTTCATGCCCTGACCGTCATCCTTGTCGAACGCGTGTTAATTGTTATTTCCTTCTCGCTCAGTGTCAGCAGTCGCAGTGTTTTCCAAACTTTTCACGTCGTAAGCTTGGTAATTAATGTGTAACTGTGAATTAGTTTTTTAAACGTTTGTCTTGTATAGATAAATAAAGTTTAATTTAATACATTAGATTTGTTTTATTTTACTATGTTTCTACATGAATAACTTAAAATTAATGCCGTTTGGGGATCGATGTTACTCCACGTCCGTAGGAACTACCTTAGATAACCCTACACGTGATCCCCGGGTGGTGCTAAACGAGTAACAAATTTTGGCTGCTGCACTGTCGCTCCCGTGACCTCGCAGCCCTCACTGGATTTGTCACATATATTCTTCTATACCTTCCAAGATGCCAACTAGACCTGCTACTGCGAATGCGCTACAAAACCATACGACAAGGAACATAGAACCTTCTGTTCGTGTCTGCTCTTTAAACATTGAAGGGATGAGTCTTGCAAAAGCCGAATGCATGCAGAAAATTCTATTTAATCACGACATTGACGTTGCCCTTGTCCAGGAAACCCATACAAAGGATGATGCCCAGCTTCTACGGAGAGGTGTGCTCCAGGACTATACAGTTGTCGCAGCGACATACCATGGCCAATATGGTACAGCTGTCTATGTCCGCCAAACTCTTGCTCCCACATGTCATATAATAGCAAACGACTTAAATGAAGAAAATATTGCCACTAACATCGTCCAACTTGGAGAACTCAAATTTTGCAACGTCTACAAACCACCAAACAGCAAATGGCCAGACCCTATCCTCCCACAACTTTCCCATCCCGCTCTTTATATTGGGGATTTCAATAGTCATCACACAAGCTGGGGGTATAAAGAGAACGACTGCAACGGTGAGAAGGTGATGCAATGGGCTGACGCTACGAATTCTTACCTAGTATACGATAGCAAGAGTAAGGGAACTTTTAAATCGGCGCGCTGGGGAAGAGATTACAATCCCGACCTGGCCTTTGTAACAAAAGATACAGAAGGTAACCCACTTCCAGTCCAAAGAACGGTACTAGCAGACTGCCCCCATAGCCAACACCGTCCTGTTGTGTTCGAAATTGGTCTCAAGATACCTATCGTGCCATCCTACCCAGTCCCCCGCTGGAACTTCCAGAAAGCGTACTGGGATGGTTTCAAAAAGAAACTGGATAGTAGCATCAGGTGGATTCCACCTGTCCCGGATAGCTATGAACGCTTTAAAAAAACTACTCCTAGCTACCGCTAAAGAGTTTATATCCAGAGGTTTCAGACGGCAATATATACCATGCTGGAATAAGGACACAGAAGATCTTTGGCAGGATTTCCAAAGTACTGGTGACCGCTCCACAGCCCACGAAGTCATTAAATCACTCGACTTAGCTCGCCGCGAGAAATGGGAGAAAACTGTTCAAAAAATGAACTTTACGCACTCCAGCAAAAAGGCATGGCACCTAGTGAGAAAATTGACTGACGGAACAAGTACAAAGAGGCCCAAACCAAACGTAAGCCCCAACGCAATCGCAGACAGGATGATAAGGATGTCTAGAGCGCCAAACCACAAATGCCACACCAGGAACATACGTAAAGAACTCTCTACACTCAAATCTAGTGCTGCACCCAACGCCACATACAGTAGACCCTTTACGGTAGATGAGGTCACAAAAGCTTTGAGCCACATCTCAACGAACAAAGCTTGTGGAGAGGATGGTATATTTCCTGAATTCCTTATTCATAGTGGACCAAAGACCCGCGCGTGGATGGCAAACTTTTACACTTCCATAATGGATTCCGGGAAAATGCCTACATCATTAAAACGGGCTAGGGTAATCGCTATCCTCAAACCTGGAAAGTCTGACGACAAAGCAGAGAGCTATAGACCAATCGCTCTCTTAAGCGTTGTATACAAATTACTGGAAAGACTAGTCCACAATCGCATTCATGACGCCGTAAACGCAATCATCCCCCAGGAACAGGCCGGCTTTAGACCTAACCGTAGCTGCTGTGATCAGGTGCTCGCTCTCACAACACATGTCGAAAACGGGTTTAATAAGAACCTTAAATCATCTGCGGTTTTTATCGACTTGACTGCTGCATACGATACAGTTTGGCGCCAGGGATTGTTATATAAACTGTTGAAAATAATCCCGTGCATGAAAATCTACAGGCTTATTGAAAACACCCTTACTAATAGGCCGATACAGGTTTTCCTGGGTGACGAAACCAGCAGCGTCAGAACACTAAACAATGGGCTCCCGCAGGGTTCTGTCCTAGCCCCTCTCCTGTTCAATATCTACGTGCATGACCTTCCCGATACTGTGTCACGTAAATTCGGATACGCCGACGACCTGGCTATGATTACCCAACACCACAAAATGGATTCCACTGAACCAATCCTACAAAGAGACCTGGAAGCCCTCGACGACTTTTTCACCCGGTGGCGCCTCTGTCCTAACCCAAGTAAGACGGAAGTCTGCTGCTTCCACCTTAACAATAAGCTTGCAGAAAGAACACTGACAGTCAAGTTTAAAGGCACAATACTTAAACATAACCCGCACCCCAAGTACCTTGGAGTTACCCTGGACAGAAGTCTTACTTACAAGTGTCACCTACAAAAAGTATCGGCTAAACTGCAGACCAGGAATAGTCTAGTGCAAAAATTAACAGGAACAACTTGGGGAGCCTCTGCCTCCTGTCTCCGAACCACAGCGCTGGCCCTGGTTTACTCGACGGCTGAGTACTGTGCCCCAGTCTGGATAAATAGTGTTCATACCTCAGCCATCGACACGCAGCTAAACCAGACTCTCCGTCTAATAACGGGATGCCTTAAGCCAACACCCACCCACTGGCTTCCAGCTCTTACCCACATAGCCCCTGCGCACCTGCGAAGAGAAAAATGCCTCCAACGCGAATTATCAAAAGCGCACTGCAGTCCTAGCCTACCAATCCACCAAGACCTCGAGGGCTTCGGAAGTAAACGCCTTAAATCCCGAAACCCCCCTGCATTACTGATGGGAAATTCCCTGACCACCCGGACCCTGGAGGAGGCATGGACCACAGAATGGGAAGCCCTCAGAGACCAAGCCAACCCCTTCTCTACTTTACCCCTGCGTGTACCCCCAGTAGGCTTCAAGGAACCCCGCCGGGTGTGGTCCGCCCTTAACCGCCTAAGAACAGGAGTTGGCAACTGCGGCCACCACTGGTATAAATGGGGCTGGAGCTCCTCTCCTGCCTGTAACTGCGGGCACCCAGATCAGACCATCAACCACATCATTCTGGAATGCCCCCTTACTAGATACACAGGCCAAGTAGACGATTTTAAGACCCTGTCAGATGAAGCAGTTGCGTACCTGGGAAGGGCGAAATTTTAACAAAACCTTTGACATTGTAATCCAGTGACATGTACATATGCCATACGATAAATAATAATGCCGTTAAAATAATTTTCACCGTTGGTTAAAATTCTCCCACATTTCAAAGTTTGAGAACCCGTAAACAGCATGATGACGTAGGCGCGTGTCAGTTAGGTCATACGCGAATCTCGGAATGGAGTACCAGGCGGAGTATATTATTATACCATGGTTTCGTAGTTAGATGTTTCCTATTTACATAATAAAGTATGTTTTGATTGACGTCGGTCGTGTCAGGTGAAAAGCTTACACAACGCGTTTCATTACCGTAAAAACAAAACCAACAAAAGCGTCAACAAAAAAAAAAACAATTAAACGCAGCGAAATGAAGCAGCTAAGCGCTAATTAGCGAAATTTAAATAAATAAGCAATAAGGGAGGTGTTCCGGCGGGAATTTATCGCGCTGCAAATTAAGAACAGTCTCCGCCTTAAATATTTACCGACTAGATAGAGAGAAATGTTTAAGAAACTCTAACGGCTTTCTAATTTTTGTAAGTATTTTGTATTTTTCAACCGTTTGCCATGGACTCCATCCTTAATGTACCCTCCGGGGAAAGTAATTGCTGTAAAGAACGTAGTAAATTTCCTACAATCAGCAGCAGAACTTGCTGAGCGAGCATGGTGTTCAAAATAATCTTTTTGAGTCACCAAGAGCGTATTTAAGTAGTTAATTAACACTGCTAACTGATTTTTTAAAAAAATATTTCGAGCTTTATTTATTTATTTATATTTATTTAAACTTTATTGCACAAAAGAAAACTTATCGTACAAAAGGCGGACTTATTGCCAAAGTTTTATCATGAGAATCAGTTAAATACCACTTTACTTGTCACTTTTAGCCTGATAATAAAATTAGACAATTGTCGGCTGACATATTTCATTAAATAAAAAATGTCAGCATGGTTTTTTAACCTGTCTCATTTAGGAAACATAAAAATGACCTATAAAAGAACTTAATAGGTGTATGAGTTGAGTTGACTTGACAGATTTAAACAATGGCACGCAAAGCACCCATTTAAATCAACCTTATTACGAAACATTAAGGTTTATATTAATGCTTCGTGATAAGTTAACTAAACAACTGTGGCATCGACGGTATTTTCCATAAAAGCTCCTAAAAGTAATCCCGAAATTGTTCCGTTTGTAAATAAAACACGTTCTCGTGTCGCGTTTACTCGCTCACCTGGAAAAGTAATTAAAGTTACAAATCTCCAATTAACGCAATCGTAATCGGGACACGACAGAGGGAGGTGTGGAGTGGGACCCTCGTCACGTTTGCGGCACTCGCATCAAGCTCGCGTCACACGCACGGCCGTCAGCCATTTTGAACTGAGAGCGCTCGAGAGTGCTCACGCGCACCTAGAGGCCGATTATAAGTTTAAAATCTCGTGTTTTGATACGACTTAGTTCATTTATTATTTAGGATTTGGAATAAGTTCTGGTATGATTAAATAAAAAACCGGCCAAGTGCGAGTCAGACTCGCGCACGAAGGGTTCCGTACCATTACGACAAAAACGGTATTAAATCACGTTTGTTGTATGGGACTCCCACTTAAATATTTGTTTTATTTTGTTTTAAGTATTTTTTATTACAGCGGCAAGGGCAACAGAAATACATCATCTGTGAAAATTTCAAGTGTCTATCACGGTTCATGAGTGGTGGTGACAGACAGACAGACGGACGGACAGCGGAGTCTTAGTAATAGGGTCCCGTTTTTACCCTTTGGGTACGGAACCCTAAAAATAACCCTATTTATCGTGAATTCAATGGATATACAGATATACAGAACACAATGCTGGTAATGTAACAAGTGTATTTGGCTAATTCCAACTACTTTAAAATGTTGGCTAGTTCCGAAAAACACCTGTACCTAACTCCATTGTATTAGAATCAATTTTTGGAATTACCCGAATACACCAAATATGAACTAGGCATAGAACCTCTCAAACAAAATTGTATTCTTAAGCAAAAAAAAATACATTAACGTGGTAGGTAATCTAATGAAATACAGGTCCGCAATTGTCAATTTGCTCTTTTTAATTCTGTTAGAGAGACCGTTTTCTTTTTGTTGAACTGCATCGTTTTTTACGTGGTATAACGCGGTTATTTGCCTCAAGTTTCGGCGTGACATAAAGTTGATTCGGGAGTCGACGTGACTGCTGTCCCGACGTGCTCCCGGCGATACCTACGACATCCTTCCCCCCTTCCCCCCCCCCCCCCCCATTCGAGCTAAAAATAAACCAACAGGCGTACTCGTCGCCGGATGAACGGAAAATAAGTATCACTTTTTAACACCATGCGATTGACAAACATAGAAACTGCCGTTATCACGCTGCGCTGTCACATAGACATAATGACCATTAACGGTGCAGCATATATCATGGACGCATTTTTATTACTTGTCGTGTCATGTGTCACTTACGCACTTACATACTTGTTAGAACGTGACAAATGATAAAAATCCAACCATCTTAGCCCTACAGGACTGACTTCACTACAAACGAGTATTTTAAAATTATATAACTAAAACTGCTGATGGTGATGAAGATCATTAGTCTTCATCAACTGTTCTACTTCACTTAATTATGATTTTAGACAAAATGCACGATTTAGTTTATACTCATCACTATATATATCTATTTGAATGGAACATACCTATTTAAAAAAAAATCTTCCGCTTTCTCCAGGATTTAATCATTAAATTCTGACCAAATCACAAACCACCTGTAACGTATGCTTTCATACATTAAACAATTAATTTTTCAAATAGGTTTAACCGTCCTTGGGTAGGTACCTACTAAAATTGGGGAATTGAGAATTTGAGAACCTCCTTCGAAATCTTGAGCCGCTTAATTTCTCATCACACCAGGTCAGTTGAGCAATTAATAGTTGTGTATGGTATTTACTTATGAGTAACTCCGACAACCTTAATTGATCGGCCCAAAACCAATTAATAATATAACGCCACAGATTATAAAATAGTTCTGACAACGCTACGTAGAATCAATAGGTACCTACTCCGCTTGAAAGCTCATATTGTATTCCGTCTCCAATTCAGTCATTTTCATTCCATCGACAAATCAAAGTCATTCAAATGAATTTAAATGTCTACAAAGGTTGTGACGCGAGTCCAAAGTGAGTACACACGTCATCACGATGTCATGTATTTTGCGCGACTTCAAATTACTTATCTACTCAAAAGAAATCTCAAAGCACCCCGTCCCCCCTCCCGCGACCGTCCCCTTGCGCTGTAGGGTCGTCATTGTCAGTTATTGCTCTGGGCGAAGTAAAGGGCCAGTTACACAGTACGAGTTTCTAGACACGAACATATTAATACCGTAAGACCGACCGACTTTACTACCTAGTCTAACTACATAAATTATGATTTTCGAGAAATTCCTGATTTTCTTAAAAATACGCTAGAGACTGGCGGGAGCATGCAAGAAACCGTGAAGAGTGGCAGAAGAAAGAGGAGGCCTTTGCCCAGCAGTGAGACACAAAATAGACTATTGAATAAAAACAGCCATATAGCCATACCCTACGAGGTGGATGTCGTCGTAGTACTCAACAGATTCACTATGGGATCTATCCCAAAATCGAGAATCAAGATTTAGCTATCCCACAGAAAACATCGACATCTGATAAGCCGAAATGTATGAAACAGCCAATTATTTTTACCATAGTACTTAAATAATTTGTTCAGTATTACCTGCTCAATCACATAAATCACTTTGAAAGTAGTTTTGAGAGTATTTTATGACATAACCGAAGGCAAGTAATTTTTCATGAATGTAAACAGCTTTAAGAAGGCGATAATTTATGTAATACGACTTGTCGGCCAAAATCGTAGTGAAACTCGTGCCATGTAAATGGTTCTTAATCCCCGAGTTTGCTTGAGATCCGGATTTATTCATTGATTCGCGGATAATGAAGTGGTCTCGGAAGGGCCCTTAGTTTGGTTAATTATTTTAATATTAGCCCAATAATTAATTATAATAAGTGCGGCATATTGTTGTCCATTTCCCGTATTGTGCAAATTTTGTTGAAATAATTTAGATTGGAAGTTCATCGTAATGTTTTGTAATAATATCTAAAAGAAAAATATAGATTTAGATTGTGAATTTAAGTAATGGCTGCACAGTGTATTATAATCGCCATGCGATAAATAAATAAATACAGAAACCTAAAGGATTGATGCAAGGACTATTGGAAAAAATAAGATAAGATACCATTTTATTGCTCTTAGTAATAAGTAGGTCAACCTAATCTATTTAATCAAATAAATTACAAATTAAAACATTACACTAATATTACATTAATTATAAAATACATCACATAATTACATTACATTTACACAAGTTATATTACTTAGTTTATTGCTTAGTTGTAGTTATGTACTTACATAATAGGCATTTTAGTAGAATTTGATAAACAATTCCAATACTAATAAGTATAAGTATTAAGTACAAATCCAAAAAAAAACTATCTATCATAAGATAAATAATACAAGCTGAAATGTATGTATATTTTAATTGTGTGAAAATTGTATAGATAGGTAAATGAGATAATTTAACTACATACTTACTAAAACTAAACATACGTTTGTTGGCGGAAAGTTTCATTTGATTTAAAAGCTTTCGACTTAGTTGACAACGATACTCTCCTATGCAAACTGTCAGCCTTAGGTTTCACCCCTCAACTTCTTGTTTTCTTCTCTGACTACCTCAGGAATCGCACACAATATGTCCAATTAAATTCTTACCAATCTGAAAGGTATTACACTCGTTCCGGGGTTAGTCAAGGTAGCACTCTGGGGCCTACTCTTTTCTTAATCATGGTCAATGATCTGCCAAGTAATATATCAGGCGTGGAATCACTATTTTATGCGGATGATCTTAAAATAATTCAACCGGTCGTAAATCCATCCGACTGTACGGTACTCCAACAAACAATCAACATGGTTGACAGCTGGAGTAAAACAAACCGCTTGTACCTAAATGAATCTAAGTGCAAAGTAATAAGTTTTAGCCGGTCTGTAGATTATATCCTCCAGACATATACTCTTACTAACATTCCCCTTGACCGAGTAACAGAAATAAAGGATCTAGGGTTAACACTCGACACTAAGCTAAACATGCACTCACACATTATAAATATTTGCAAAAGTGCCTACAAAATTTTAGGGTTCATTATTAGAACGACTTCTGAATTTCGTGACCCTAAAATCGCAATAATTATTTATAATGCCTATGTTCGCAGCAAGCTTGAGTACAATTCTATCGCATGGGACCCTCGGGAAGCAAAATATACCATAATGGTCGAGCGCGTCCAACGTAAATTTGCTAGACATCTTTACAAAAGGTATTACGGATACTACCCATACTTATTTCCGTCATCCTTTGTATTGGGAATGGTAGGGTTAGAGTCTCTCGAGCTAAGGCGTAAGCAAACGCTTGCCTTACACTATTGTCTGCTTTTAAGAAATCGTATTGACAACCCATCCGTTCTGGAGCGTATGCGTATTTTTACCCCAGACAACTACATAGCTGCAGTAGGGCGTAGCGCACGTAGAGCCAGAAACCTTTTTGCATATCCAAATGTTCGCACCTATCACGGTTCAAACGCACCCACGTACCGAGCAATAGAATTACTAAATAACTTCATAGCTACAGTCCAAAACGCAGACATATTCGCAGACAAGTGGCCGTCCCTACAACGTAGTATCAGGATTTTTTTAAACTCTACCTATGTTATTTAATATCAGATTCTTTTTTTTATCTCTATGTAACTTAGTAATACATAATATGTATGTTCAATTATAAAGATAAGTGTGTAATACAATAAGTGTACCTACTAATTTTATGATACTGACTGATACTGACAACATATATGTACCTAATTAACAGTATAAGTGCCTTGGCTTGAGCTGTAAACTTATACATAGTGTTTGAATAAAGAATAAAGAATAAAGGATAAAATCCGCGGACTAATCAACGTGAGCGCCGTGAGCGGTATACCAAACAAACAAACAAACAAAATTTACTTTATTCATGTAGGCCTAGCAACAAGCTCTTATGAATCGTAATTAATCTTAATCTAATTATCAGAGCAATTTATTGATGTTAGTATTATGCCATAATAAAATTGGATTATTATACATATCAAATTTAACACTAAAAATTTCACAAAAGGATCGTCAAATATTAAAAAGATTGTATAAAAAAATACTAGTCTAGAATTTCTAGAATAAAATCTAAATGTCAAAAAAAAGCATAAGTAACAAAAGAAGTAGATAGTATTACATCGGAATATCCATTTCCTCATCAATAATCAAATATACCTAATAAATAAATAATCATTTCGAATAACAATTAATCCCACGTTGTAATATCATTCATGTAGTCTTGTGTGGTATAATAAGCTTTAGAAATAAGTTTAGGCTTTACATAATTCTTAAATTTATTAATAGATAATTCAGTAATATGGTTTGGAAGTTTATTATAAAATCTTACACAATTACCCATGAATGATTTTTTAATTTTATGGAGCCGAGTGAAGGGCACTGCGAGCTTATGTTTATTTCTAGTATTAATATTGGGTCCTTACCTATGAAATTGGCGTTTTTGTTCATAGATATAAGTCTGATCCTAGTTTTTTTTTTTTTACAAAAGTACATACACAATTACAATAAAACTACAGTGCACTCAATAAACAACGATTTTACATACAATTAATTGTTATTTTTTATTGTTAAGTGTTCAGAATTAAGCCTTGAAAATAGGTCTTTTCATGTGCTGTCGGTTCGAGTATTAAAATTACTTATATTTTTCTAATGGTACCAATTTTCAAGAAATGGAGATATTGAAAACATACCTTAAAGGTGTCAAAAATTACTGGAAAAATTTTGTTTGGTTTGAATTAGCCATCAAAAAAATATCCGCAAAATTAATTGTATGGAAATTCGTGTTTCGTTGAAATTCTCCGAACAAAACGCCAATTTCATAGGTAATGACCTAATATTATGAATTTCACATTTTTTCCTAAAATTTACAATATTTTTATGTACATACAGAATATTCTCATAAATGTATTGACAGTGCACTGTCATTATGTCAATTTCCTTAAATTTATCTCTAAGTGAGTCTCTATGGTTCATTTTGTATATTGCTCGAATAGCCCTCTTCTGCAGAACAAAAATGGTATTTATCTCTGAAGCACCGCCCCACAGTAAAATACCATATGCCATAATGCTATGGAAGTAACTAAAATATACTAATCGAGCTGTTTTCACATCAGTTAACTGACGGATTTTGCTCACTGCAAAAGCTGCAGAGCTCAGTCTATTCGAAAGAGTAGCAATATGGGGACCCCACTGGAGTTTAGAATCTAAAGTTATTCCAAGAAAAACTGTACTATCAACTAATTCCAATTCCTCATCCTTCACAATGACACTTGTTTGTACATGCCTTACGTTACTACTAGTGACAAACTTAATACATTTGGTCTTTTTCTCATTTAACAGTAAATTATTAACATTGAACCAATTTACTACTTTTGAAATAGCATTGTTTACATCATTGTAAGCTTGTTGCTGACGTTTGACTTTGAAAATAAGTGAGGTGTCGTCTGCAAACAATACTATATCATGGTGGGTCTTAACAAGGAATGGCAAGTCATTTATGTAGATAAGGAACAGGAAAGGCCCCAATATTGACCCCTGTGGTACACCCATAGAGACCAATGACCCAGGTGATCGCTGTCCACTCACATCGACCCTTTGTATTCTACCATTTAAGTAGGACTTAAGTAAATTCAGTGCCGATCCTCTAACTCCGTAATAATGAAGTTTCCTGATTAATGTTTCATGACAAACACAGTCGAAGGCCTTAGATAAATCACAGAAGACACCTAAAGCATCTCGTGACTCCTCCCAGGCATCGAAAATATGCTTAATTAGCTCAACACCAGCATCGGTTGTTGAGCGACCCCGTGTAAAACCAAACTGCTTATTATGCATCAAATTATTAACGTTAAAATGTCGTATTAATTGAGAAAGAACTAATTTTTCAAAAATCTTGCTAAATGTTGGTAGCACAGATATCGGTCTAAAGTTAGTGGGGTCAGAGCTGCTACCAGATTTAAATAAAGGAATTACTTTACTATGTTTCATTAGATCAGGAAACTCGCCGCAATCAACACTGTTGTTAAATATAACTACCAAGTCAGGCGCTACAATTTCTACTAAGGATTTGACAGCATGGACAGAGACTCCCCAGAGGTCATTAGTTTTTTTGACATTAATTGATTTAAACGCCTTTATTACATCTGAGGTACAAACATGTTCAAAATGAAGGTCTCCACAACACTCTGGAGCGTTATGTTTTAATAATGTAACAGCAGATGAGGTTGATGAATTTAAATCCTTAGTTGTGGATACTGGTACCTCGGTGAAAAATTTTTCAAATTCTGTAGCTACTTCTAAATTGGAATCTATAATTTTGTTATCAATGTTTAGTTTAAGTTCTTTAATTGTATGTTTCGAGCGACCAGTCTCCACATTTATAACTTTCCAGGTTGCTTTAACAATGTCGGAACTACTTTTTATTTTCTGACTTAGATAATTTCGCTTAGCTATATGACAATCTACTTTAAACTTCTTCGAATACTCCTTCACATGTTCTTTAAATTCATCACTCTGATTAAACCGCCGTTCCTCATATAAGGCATACAGTTCACGTCTTCTTTGATGTAAGTCCGCAGTAGCCCACTCACTAAAAACTGATGCACCACTAACTACGACCGATTTTGAGGTGAATATCGCATTATAATGATCCATAAAAGTGTGAAAGAATGAATTATACATACTATTAGGACTCATATCGGAAGACAAAAAGGGTAGCGCCTGAACTAAACTTAGCTTCATTCTTTCCACGCGGTCCGAGGTTACTGGTACAAAAGTTATTTGTTTTCTCATGGTATTTTTCCTTAATGCCTCAAATACCATTAATTGACCTAAGTGGTCTGATTCTAAATTGCTGATAACTTTTTTAGCAATAGGAAAAATATCTGTGAAAATATTATCTATACAGGTTGCACTAGTAGCAGTCACTCTAGTGGGCTCCATAAACATGTGGTTGAGATTACAAGATTTAAAAAGATTCAATAATCTACAAGACATTGTTGAATTTTCCATAATATTTACATTAAAGTCGCCGCATATAAGCAATTTCTTACTAGAAGATGATATTTTAAGTAGGGCAGATTCCATTATGTTTTCAAATAATTCAAAATTACTTAATGGCGGCCTATACACACAGACAACAATAAATTGCTCTAATTCTACTGCACTTAGTTCTATAGTCCGTTCAACAGACATGGATACAATGTCCTTACGTTCCTTAAATTTTAACTGACTATTTAATATAATTAATGACCCACCATGTATGGAACTAAGTCTGGTGAACGAACTTCCCGCCTGGTGATTATTAAATTGGGGCATTAATTCATTATTATTTAACCAATGTTCAGTAAGACATAAAATATCAATATTAAAATCATTCAAAAAAAGTTCTATCTGTAAATTTTTTCCTCTAATACATTGAATATTTTGATGCACCAGGTGGATATACTTTCCATGTTTGCAGTATTTTTCATTATATTTATTTAAAACTAAATTGCCAGAGACAGAATCTTTTGTCTTAACAGCTAGTTTAAATCTATTAAATCATTGGTTATGACTGGAACCAATTCCATGTTCATACTGGGCTGCTCAATAGGAGCAGAATTGTCTGCCAAATTCTTGGCAGAAATGTCAAGTAAATATGATAGCGATAAAGCTATTTGTCTTTTGTAATAATTTGAAAGGCAACACTTGCCTTTAGTCAAAAACACCATAGGCATATGGTATTTACTAACAAAATTGTTAGTGTCAATTATGCTAAACTTACTACTATATGTACAAAGATTATATAGAGATATATTTAACTTATGTCTAGTGGTATTTTCTGCCTCTGACATTTGCTCACAATAGGGGAATGTGAAAAAAATAATTTCATGCACTGCAAGCGAGTTTAACTGTTCAAAGTATTTAATTAAATTATTTTTGTTCACATTACCCCTATTCCCCATAAGAATAAGCAGTGTTGTCTTAGAATTAATATTACTGTCATTTAAAATTTGTTTTAAGATATTTTCAAAGCTACTGTGAGGCAGACAATTGCTGATTGTACTAAGTCCCTTTAGGTAAAAGCTTAAAAATGAGCTCATATTGCTTCCAATTTCATCAGAATACATAATAACATTAGGTTTAGGTGTGCTTTGTTGTGTAGTGTGGAAGGAGCTATTATCATTTACATGCTGTTGTGGTAAACCGTCACACAGGCTTAGGTCGAGTAAACTGGTCGACGAATGTTCAGTCACTTGCTTACAAGCACAAGACTGGGCATTGGTCAGTGACTCAAACCGTTCTGAATTAAGCTTAATCTGGGATATTAAATCATCCATGGCCAAAGAATATTCATTAATCACCTTTTTAGAACTCTCATTTATTTTTTCTAAGGATTCTATGGAATCCTCCAAACTCTGAATTTTTAATTTTAAAGTCTGTGTGTCGGTTTCATATTGCAATTGACTATTTTCTAACTGGGCAGAATATAAATCTAACTTATCCACTAAATTAACATTAATTTTACAAAATCTCAATTTTTTAAAAAACAATTTATTTATTTTTGACAAGTTTTGGTTTTTTTTTATGAGTCTATTTAATTTAATATATTTCTTTAGTTTGTTCCCGCTGCAATTTACTAACCTTGGTGTGGTAGTATCATAGGCTAAATCTGTAGTGGCCACAAGGTTTTCAATTGGTGCGGTAACCAACTGAGAGTCGGGCCGGACCAGTTCTTCGAACAAGCTCTGAGAGTGTGCCACTGCTGCATTGTGTTGGACCTCCTGTAGCTCATAGATTTGTTCGTGGGCGTCGTGCAGTGCTCTCTCCAATGAGTTGATGTCCTTCAGGGCCTGCTCATACGCAGCACTACACTCAGTGAACCTGTCAACCGTCTCCTGAAGCCGGGCCCGCTCTGAATTTACATTATTGTAGTCAGCTTCTAATGAGCAAAGTTCCTTTTTAAGCTTATCATTGCTACTAAGTACTAATAATAGTTCCTTCTCACTGTCTTCCCTTTCACTGAGCAATTGAGCACAAGATTCCTTGGATATTTTCAACTCCAGCAAGGTAAGTTGGAGTTTATCAGTCTCCTGCTGGCGAGCCGCTGCGGCTGCTCTGCGGGTAAGCATTGTAGACAGTTTTGCAATTGAAAGTAACCCCAAAAATAAACAAGGAATCGCTCACTCAAGCTAAGTGATATTTAGGTACGTACTTACGTGAAATAGTGACGATTGACTGTATCTACACTGCGTTCTAACCCTGTACAATGATCAACGCTTTATTATAAACACATTTAGTAAATATTAGTGATAAAAAAAAACCCAGAAAGGATTCCAAGGCGAACGCAGGTTTCAAACTTATAACCTGTAACGGCTACAAATCTGAGATATTACAAGACACTAGTAAACGTCACTAAAGCACTTCACTTATTCTGTATACATAAAACTTAATGTTAAAACTATTATCGTTTGACAGCCGGGGTTGCCATCTTTGACAGCCGGGGTTACCTTGTCAAGGCAAGACATAATATGCAATTATGCATGCATATGCGCACATGTAACACCCCTGTAGTTGCAGGCGTCCATAGGCTACGGTGACTGCTTACCAGGCGGGCCATATGCTTGTTTGCCACCGACATGCTATTAAAAAAGTTCAAACAAGTAAGTAAGTAATAAATTGTTCCTCCAAGACCTCAAGATAAACATATTCAACTCTAATTACCCCCTTATTCTAAACGCGCTACAAACCTCAATAATCGTTTGTCTTTATCTGTCATTTCGACTTATGTATTTGTAAGAAAGGGATAAAACATAATTTAACTAAATCAGGCCCGTAAAGTTTTATGAATAAGGGGGTTCAAGTTTCGTGTAGTAGTAGTGGAAGTGTTAAAAATGACCGCAGAGCAAAATTCGTGGCAACTAGCGTCTGTTTTAAGAGTCAATTCATAATTCGTCGGTGCAAATAAAAAAATCGCCGTGTATTTTTTAGCTACTTTTCAGGAGACCAAAAAAACTGTTTTCACTTCTCATGCTCAAAAAGTGCACCTTTATGTCGTGCGTAGACGACATAAAATCGCATTTTATGCTCTAGAGCATAAAGTAAAATCATCTATTACGACCCTTATTGACTTAGCAATAAAGTCCAAATTCTGCCATACAAACTGCCAGCCCTGCCGGCGCGCCCACGACCGGCGCTCTCCCGATCGGCGTGCCCCGCGCCTCCGACCGGCCCAAGAACAATTTTCTTTAGTCTTGAATAAATACGTTAAAATAACCTAAAATATTTGATTTTTTGTATATTTTCCTCGCAATCGAAGTGAAAAGCAGAGTGTACAACAAGGGCATAAATGTCCATTTTTACCCTCGTCTACTATTTTGGTCTTCGCTTCGCTCAGACCAAAAAATTGCCTCGGGTAAAAATGGGTCACTTTATGCCCTTGTTGTACAATCTACTATTATTTTCCTGTTTGTAATATATTTGTTGCACCTGTATTTTATTTCTGGTAGATCAATGGTGTTTACATGATAGGTACCTATTAAGAAAATAAACAGTTTTTTTTCGTAAATTTCTTACAATATAAATACTTTTAATCAGAATTTTGCTACATAGCGACTTAAATTTGGTTCAATTGAAATCGTCATGTGTAAAGTTTACACAAAGCGATTTGTTGCCAAAGTAACGTGGCACGAGAAATGATACATTTTTGCGGATTTTAGGGTCAATGTCGGGTAATCCACTCTACAATAAATCGCCATGTGCAACATTATCGCCATCACCATCGACGGAAAACAAAGCATTAAATTTCGTTATGTGCTAAAAAAGATCACATAGCAATTTTTTTGTACAAATGTTGTTATTTATTTTCAAAACTAATCAAGTTATAAAAAATATTTATATGGGTCGGCGGGAAATTGAAAATGGAATTAAAATATGCCAAAATAAAAAAAAATGAAAAAAACACAGAGCGATTTTTTTATTCGCACCGACGATATGAAGTAGTATTTGCTCCGGTCACAACAAATACGATACACGTCTAAAGCCTGTTTTAAAGAGGATTAAAAGTGTTGAGCACTGAGCATTCGCCGCTTTTTTATTCTTATTTATTTACTACGTAGCTTAAAGAGTAAATTGTATAGTATACAAATTAATGAAATAAATTAAAAATAAGGCTTATCAATACTACAAAAAACCATTTTTGAAATCAGAATGCCGCTTTCAAAATAAGTCGTGAGTGGCTCGCTCAATCTACGTAGACGCACCCCTAAAGCGAGGTTAGGTAGTCGGCAATGTAACGTGAATTGCATGCAAGTTCTTCCTAGTTGCTAGCCTAAGCCTCGCTTTACGATTAGGTATAAATGTGCAAGCTTTCAACAAGTTGGAATAGATCTCGGAAATTTCACAAGAAACAAAGAAAACTTTCATGTTGGGAATGGATAATTTCGATTCACATACAATAATTATGAGAAATTTCCGAAAATTCTTCATATGGATATTTCGCAATTTTGGAGATTTCCTACTTATACATAGGATATAGGTTAAGTACTGTCTTCAGTCCATAAATTATTGTAGAAGAATATACCTACAGTATAGAGGATGAGGTCAGACACCCGCTCGGACGAGTTTTGGAGGCCCTGTCCGTCTCGGTCCGGACAGGCAGGGTATGGGATTGCTGTCATTTGTTTACTTGCAGAATAGCTGTCTTGACTTTCCTTGTCAAATAGACCGCTTTACCTCGTCGTGCCCCCTGGGTTACATCCGCATCCAGAATATGGCGACCTCAACTTGGCATGAAATAACCAGGCACTTTGGCTGAATACTTACCAACGTAGTTTTTATTTAAAACCATAAACATAATTAATATCAAACTTATTACAATAAAAGATAACCTAAAATTAAAACTACCTACAAAACTAAAACTAATACCAACTAGTTATGAGCAAGTTACAAAAACTAAAAGAATACTCATTAAATCGTTTGCCATATATTCCATTTGTTCCAGTTTTTTTCAATGTCACTCACAGTCGTTGACATAGATACTATGTTGACTTGTGGAAGTCGAGTCCATGTCACCTGCCACTCTGTCTACTCAAACAGGCCCCTCACACCAAGGCGCGAAGGCAAGCTTCCTCTGAATACTTAAACGCCTCGCCATCACTCCAAATTGTTGTCATTATTCCTCGTCGTTGAAAAATAAATGCTGCATTACCCCCCCTTCCATCCCCACCACCCAGAGGGGGTAATTATGAATCCCTTAGCGAAAGAGTCCACTTTTTTACTCAAATCGAATTACGTTTAACGAAGAAATGATTTTCATTTTGTTAAGTCTGACGGAGGACAATATTAAACAGATGTTGAATAGCTTGAGTAAGTATGTTGGTGTAGATATTGACGGGCAAGGCTGTATTAGGATCTGCTTAAAGCGGGGAGGAAATTACGTTAGGTATAAGATTGTAAAGCTTGTTAACGAAAGAAAAGTAGGTAATTTTAATAGGTATGACACTTAATAAATTCGTTGCGAGATGACTGTTTTAAATATTATCTTTGAACTGTTTTAAATTCATGATCGATATTCAAATCTCGGTACATTTCTCATGAATACGTGACGTCGTCTCTTATTTTTTTTGCCCACGGACCACTTGTTGTTGTTCGAAGTTTGACTACTCATTGTATAAGTACATTTACTTATACAATGAGTAGGCAATGAGTAGTGAGTGTTGTTTGGTTGTACGCTGTTTATAGAAACATTATATCAAACTATCAACATACAGCTTGCCTTTTTTGTTCTTCACTGAAATATAAAATGAATGTTAGGTAACTACGTATAATATGCCAGAAATTACTTTTACGTTCCTGAAGAACACACATTTTAGTGCAATCATTTTTATTTGAAGCATTTCCTTCCTCCTAAGTTTTTTATTAATTTACTTACATTTGTTTTATTCAGAATTTAATTACGATTTTTATTTTTCTTACGAAATGATTGAACACGTAATGTAGCATCACTACTATTGTTTTAATTTTTAATTCAAAACGTCGCACTTCCTGACGCGACCCCATAAATTTCCAAGATGATGACTACGCTAATACATTGCATAAAAATACGCTCTTTTAATTAAGGTTAACTAAAAATTTCATTAAAACTCGTTTTACAGCACTAAAACCTACGTCTCATATAATTTTGCGGTTGTGTTAAAAATTCACGCTGTAAGTATATAATGGCTCGGCTCTAACATTTTACAGAGACAATCCGGAAGTCAGCTTCCTATCAGAGTCAGATGTCGTAAGGAGCGTTTGTAAGCGCCACTGTCTGGAGTGTCTGGCCCCGACGCCGATGGCAGGTATACACACTCATGAATATCACATGGAGCTAATAAACACGTCAAATGTCTCCGGCGAGCGAGACAATCACATTGCACGCTAATATACACTTTGATAATACATATATCGAGTGACTTTTTTTACAATTCAATACAAATACTCTTTATTGCGCACCTCAATGAAGATAATATCTAATACAGAAAAAACACAACAACAAAAGTAAAGGTAAATGATAGGCGGTCTTATTGTTAAACAGGCGATGCGAAGGGATGAAAGTCATATGACGAGAAACGTATTTAAACCAAGGAAAAATGGATGGACCATGTGAGAGATGATAACGAAAAGAAATGATGTGAATGTTGAGATGACAGGTGTCAGAGAGGTTTAGAAGAAAAAAACGTCCTAAGCAATTGAATAAACCAATATTATAAAAAAAATTACCTGCGGAAAAAACGACATTAAATTTGAAGCCTATTTTAGATTTAAGCTAGTTATTAATTTCGTTTAGTAGTCCACTGTATATATCTTGTATGTAAATAAATTATTTTTATCAATTTGAAGTTAAGAAGTTGCTCCAATAAATTCTATTTTATTCTTTGTAAAAGGGCCGATGGTCAAGCTCTAAGTGGCGTGGGCTTGGTGACTCCTTCTAGCCCTTTACCTACGGGCCCTGGAATCACTCCGTCACCGCCCAATACGGGCATGTTTTGGCGAGAGTCAGCGGTTAGGCATAATTTCACTTACTTGTAACTTTTGAAGTATTATAGCTACACACTTGAAACTTCACACACACAATAAGTATAATGTGTTTAATCAATAAATAATCACCTGTAGTAATAATATTCACTATTTTTTCTGCTATCAAGCAATATATCAGTCACTAAGAAATTGAAGATTGTTAAGCTACTACTCGCGGATTTCACAAGTTAAAGTTTAAGAACACTAGTTTATAGTATACTTAACACAAATAACGATAATTATGAAAATAATGCATAAATATCTATCACATAAAACGTTGCATAAAAACAATTTGCCACTTATGGAAAATAGTGATGTGGGTCTATCGACACATTTGTCGATATATCGATAACCTAGTAAATGTAAAACTGAAATTTAACAAGAGATTTTCGTGAAATTATTATTAGGTGATGACTTACGGCTCCGAAACGTGGTCTTTCACTATCGGCCTCATCTCAAAACTCAAAGTCGCTCAACGAGCTATGGAGAGGGCTATGCTCGGAGTTTCTCTACGTGATCGAATCAGAAATGAGGAGATCCGTAGACGAACTAAAGTCACCGACATAGCCCACCGGATTAGCAAGCTGAAGTGGCAATGGGCAGGCCACATTGCACGCAGAGAAGATGGCCGATGGGGTCGAAAAGTGCTCGAGTGGAGACCACGGACTAGCAAGCGCAGCGTAGGACGTCCACCCACAAGATGGACAGACGATCTTGTTAAGGTCGCCGGAAGACGCTGGATGCGGGTCGCTTCCAACCGGCACGTATGGAGGTCCAAGGGGGAGGCCTATGTTCAGCAGTGGACGTCTTATGGCTGAGATGATGATGATGATGATGATGATTATTAGGTACTATTGTATACATGTTAAATTCCAATATTTGAACCAAAAACGGTAAAAAAACACTAAAAATAACACTCCAAACACTCCCACGCCGTACTCTTATATCGACAACAAGTCGATGAAATTTAAAACAACACTATTGTCCGCCATATTGTTCAATTTTTAGCACCTCTGCAGTACGGGTGTCAACTCCAGTTGCCAGCAAAAAAGCGGTAATTTTAAAATTATGTTTCTGTCAGAGCCATCTACCGAAATATTATGATATTATTTTCTTTACTATTTTCTATACTAATCCCAGTGCATAATGTGACCGCTATTACCAAGCCAAAAGGTCTCGTTTTGATTTAAAAAAATTGTTTAAAACGACCATTACTTCGATCAACTATAGTTGACACCCGTACTGCAGCGGTGTTGCCTTACTGGCAACTCTAGTTGACACCCGTAGGTAGGCTAGAGAGCTCCCGTCCGAGCTGATAGTCACTTTTTTCTAATAAAAATTATAATAATAAAGACAATGAAGGCGTAGGGATGTGACGACCCCATCGCCCGCTGGTTTTACCAGTGCAATCAGTCAACGCAGGGCAGCTTGTGGCGAGCTGTTGGGGATTAGCGACCTCACGTACCCGAGTTCTCCTGGAGAGTTCTGTTACCCGCAAGGAGGGTGGGTGGGACAGGATTATCTGCCTCTGGCTTGCCTTAGCCGGCCGGCCAGAGTGGAGTCGTTAGAGCTATAAGCTCCAGGGGTGGAAGTGAAATATGCATAAGACGCGAGTTGGCACAGTGGCTGTTAACAGCCACTGGGTAGAAAGCGGCGCACACCTCTCGACACCCCTGAGCCGCTCACACCGGTGTTGCCCTTGAGCCATCCTAGATGTCGCTTTTTGTGGGGGCCCATCTTGTGAGGGCGAGTCACCGTCTGCCGGAAATAAAATTGCATACCGTTTTATTAGGCAGGCGTCCGGTTTTTTACCCCATAGCTCAGTTCTTAGTCCATCGCTTTCACCCAATAACCTAGTTCATTTTAGATTCCATCAACTCTCAATAGTCCTTACACCCTGGCGGGTGCTGCCTCTGCGTGCGTCCCATGACACGGGCAAGGGCAGCCTCCGCTCGGTGTACCCCTTACATTTCGTTAAAGTGTCAAAAGGGCCTCTACGTGTTGGCTTCGGCTCCGCGCACGCCTCCCAAAGGTCCGGAACACCATTGTTCCGTGATGGGAAAGAAAGACAATGATTGGGAATAGAGAGCAAGTTTCCAGTAATAAATTAACATTAATTTAGTGCCTTCCGTGAGCCCGAATGTTCTTAAACGATGCATCTAGTGGGCATGTTACTCGCATCTGTGCGACGCACATTTCTTGCGACAAGCTGTACAATAAATATTTAAGTTTGGGGTTATCCACCGCGAGGGCGTTACTGGCTGTACATAACAACCCGCTGGGATTTATGTCTTGCCAAATAAAGATGTGTTCGATCTTATTGTTAAACACAACCCCTTCGAAAGTTACGGCAGTACGAGTATGTTGACGATCAAAGTAAAAGTAAAAGAAATGCTGAAGACTTTTAAAATATTTTAACGGAAGTATTATACAAATTAAGTACATAGACAGGCCTATTCGGATTTCGAGATAATCACAAGATCTTGAGACGATTTAGAGATTAACTAGATCTACATTAGATATCGACTAGATGTGACTTGGATATCTAAGTCATAACTTGTCGAAATCGTTCAAGAGGACCTCCAGAATCGCGGAAACGTCAAATTTGACATATTTATCTTACAAATACCGACGACTGGTCTGGTCTACACGGAGAAAAAAATCTAGTGTTCTTTACCAGAATATTGTAAATTTAACTTGATTTTATTGTATTATATGTGACAACTAGACTTTTTTTACACATTAATAGAAAATTCTAGTTCTTTAAAACATCATTTCTAGTTCCTATTACCCACTGTAACAGACTGACATCTACATTCATTTATTTACTCTCTCGGAAATTACTGAATCTGTTAGGATTGAATTTCCCGCGTTATATTGGCACTGTTAATGCGACAGTGGAGTCGGAGCGCCATCTGGCTTTCAATGGGTAAACTAGTAGGTAGCTTAGTTTTGGTTCACTATTTACTACCCTGCAAAATTATATAATTTAATATTTTAGATGAAAATTATTAAAGCAATATTTATTGTTTAATTAATTAAATACTACTACTACTTCATTGTGCTTTTTAATTTATTCATGTTATCCTTAGAGATGCCATCTGTTGTAAGGTAGATGAATCAAAATACGCGGGAATGAAGTAGACCAATCATATGCAAGGGTGGCAAATGTTAACCAATCAAAACTTTCGATTTTGGTTCAACCATTGAGGAACTTGCATTAACATGGCGGTTTAGGGGTTCTCATGGAACCCGCGAGCGAGGTTATTTAAGGAATCGAAAAGAGCATTCGGGGCTTTTTTCCGTCAGCAGAGCGTCGAGTCAATAAGGAGTCCTGTGAGTGTTCGTTTGTAAGGAAAACCATGTGTTTAAGATTGTTTGCAGATATGAAACTCAATGGGCGAGACGCCGCTTACAGCACCCTGGTACGATGGGCGTGAATACTGGGCGTGTGGTCACCGCGGGGCAGCTACCAAAAGCACTGCATCTCGCAATCATCAAGCGAAGCTTCACCCGGGCCGTGGGCGTGTATAATTACACGAATCCATCACGTGACCGCTGCCCATTGACTACTTGTCACGGTACGTTAATTCATTTAAACTTAATTATTTGCATGTCATTTTATATCTTGAGGAAACCTACATACATGTTGCATTCGTCCATAGGCTGCATTGATGGCATACTATCCGTAGAATTTTAGGTTTGTTTGATACTGGCTAGTTAAAAATATAATCATTCTTTTTATATTATCGTTGTGTGAATATAGCGGGTAGTTTGCATAGACCGCGTTACATTATACCCTCCATTGTGCGACAGAAGTACGTAGGTACAATATCTGTTCATGGTGATTGGAAGTTCGATCCTCATACGATAGTGTTATTCTAATAACTATGACAGAGAGGGTTGGAGTTTAGTATATTCAAATATATTTATTTGGTGAAAACATAAATCGTGTATGTGCTTATGTGCTTACATTAACTCAATATTGAAGATAGGTGTTTCAGTGTTCGTGTGAAATGTGGATATAGGATATATGCATTCAATTGCAATGACGTGAGAGAGGTTGGTATGTTTTGTCAAGTACATAATATTTGAGCTGTGAATCTTTTAGCTGTAATTTAAAGTATGCTTAGTAGCAAATGAGCGTGGTTATGATTGTGGGTTAACTAACAACCCTTCTAGTGTTACAGGTTACGGGTGTTACTCAATTTACGAATACCACATATGTAATTAGTGTTCAATATTTATTGTTAATCGAAATAGAGAATTCAGAAAGGAAATAATTAGTGTGTATGTATGTATTTTTGACGTTTTATTTAATGAGTAATTGTGCGACTTGCTTTGATTTTAGATATAAATGAAGCTATATTTTTATCATTGAATGTTACTTAGCCATAAATATCACTCATAGATTTCTATAACTAGTATGGGCGCGAGATTAACGAACGTTGTAGGTACAATCATTAAATGTTTTAGCATATAACTATAACTGTTTATTTATCAAATTCTCGGTTTACGTCTTCTTCGAGCTTCGAGTCCCGCCATCGGTTCCAGACTGCTTCCGCTTCCGAGAGTATACTCGTCACCTTGGAAACTCCTCTGCATGGGCTCCAAGTCAAGATGCAGATTTCGCACATAAGGCATCAAGGAGATTTACTTGTGGA
Organism: Cydia splendana; assembly: GCF_910591565.1. NCBI lineage: Eukaryota > Metazoa > Arthropoda > Insecta > Lepidoptera > Tortricidae > Cydia > Cydia splendana. Next base: position 153,319 of record NC_085973.1, on the reverse strand, counting down.
CAAGGTGGCCGAAGCTAGTTCAAACGGTGCGTTGGTTCCGATTTAATGTTATCTCAATGTTGATTTGACATGCCTTTATACTCTATGCTTTCATGTATATATAATTTACCTTTTAACCATAGTTCGAATAATAATTGGTTGTTTAATTGCATAAGAGAGTATACCAGTGTTTAGGGACATAAACCAACGTCTTAATATTTTATTAAACACTATTTATTTCTCAATTCCCGGTTCACGAGTGAGTGCGGCAGCTAGCCCTGTTCCATCGGCGGCTTCGGAGTGGCCGTCTCAGAGCATCCTCGTCTGAAGCTGACCAATCCCACTGCTGCAACGGGCGCCCCTACCTTCTACATGAAGAAGCGACCGGCAGCGCTACGCCGCATCTGAACCTTCACTCTACTCATTGGGTCCGGTGCAGTATTCACCTGCGTGGGATGAGCAAGCTTTGGCTTCTCCACGACGTGAGAGCATCGTAGCCCACCAATCAGATCCTAATACGGAAACGGTGACGTAGATCATTACCAATTATGTTAGGTGTACTAAAACGGTTAAATAGGATTATTAATTTATTACGGTATTTATCTGTAGGTAGAATTATTGTAGGACATTCGCCATATTTGTATGTTTATATTATTGCGGTTTTAATATATGAATAGGTAGAGATATTTTATTATGGACTCTGGTTTCAAATGTAGGTACGGATTTTATTTCTTAACGTTCATTATTGATTTAGAAATCTAGTCAATGATTCTTGTGATTATCTGATGATTCTTTGACGATGTGAGACTTCTAGGACATTCGGTAAAGCCATCTGTGTGATAATTGATACCTATTTAATGATCGTGATTATGTACTCATATTTTAATGCAAGTATTTACTAGTTCATACAAACGTATGACTTTGAGCTAATCATATACATATATATCTCTCTCTCCTACGATCTGGTTCAGCTTTAGCTGGTTGCGAATCACTGTATCATTTGTAAAGCATTGTAGTTACATTGCTAATGCGTATCATTTTATCTATTATTACTGATAATATTTGGTAAACAGATTGGTATATTTCTTATGGTCTTACAATTATACTTGAGCTACGAGTCCGTGTGATTCGCAAATAGCTATATGCTATACAGTTCAAGAGTCGTGAAATGCTATTGTGGGTGTATATTTTGAATATTTGGTATATAGTTTGATCTATATTTAGTCAATATTTTATACTTGCCCCAAATTCATTTGTCATATTGAATCAAGTCATTTGACTAGTGTGGTTATTAGTACCTATTACTACCATTTTGGATTACGTCCAATTGAAAGTATATTATATTTATTTACTTTCTTCAAGGTTCTTTGAATTACCCATAATTCAATTATTTTAAATATCGCTAATAAGTCAATTATTTTAAATATCGCTAATAAGCGATGGTTTCACTCCAGGTTGATGGAGTACAGCATGAGTGCATGTATCATTAGTATGATTCAATCTGGACGCAAGCCGTGATGCAAATGCTTGGCTTTTAATTACATTAATGGGTAAAGGTAGCAAATCCTATCCACAACTGGCTTTTAACTTAAATAACAGTTGTTTTACCCTTTGCGTGATATTGCGTAATATATTAATATAATAAAATGGCTGATCTCATGATAGTAGGGGCAACGCTTATATCATTGTCTTGTTTATGGTCGTTCTTGGCACTCATGTCAATTACTTACTTGGTATAAGTCTCGGTTTCTGTACTCGATAGTATAAACCATTACGTGATATATTCCATTTAGGCGACGGGCCTAAGGTACTGCAGACGGTGCAGGTCCTAGTGACATACCTATGGATATATTCTCGTAGAGACTTGCGGCTCGACATATAGGAGTTGTCCATGGATCGACGTATGCATGATAATTTTATGAGACTTAAAAGGTTGCCTTATAGTTGACTGCAACCAGCTATTTTATGTTACAATATACTTAATTAAGATAATAAAATCGTGCGATGCCAGAATTCACCCGTCAGTCCTATCTCATGCTAACATATCGTTATATATTATATCTGAACTTGTTAGTAAATCTTATATTTTCATATTTGACCATTTTGTCAGAAACACATTTAAATCTTTTACTTGTTTTCATAATTTTCAGGCACCCTTTTATATAAATTAGAAATATATTAAATTCTGATATATCTCACAATGGCATTTTATATGAAGAAGGTAGGGTTTATAATAGCCGTTTGTTAATAAATAATATTCAATTATTTGGATAGGATTTTATAAATTCTTCTCTAGGGGCGTTACCTGATATTTCTAGTTCTTTGAGGTTTTATTTATTAGGTAATACTTGAGGTTTTTATTTATTAGGCAATATTTAGGATCCTTGTGACATATGTTAGCTTCATCCTATTTTAGGAGCGTTATCCATTAAATCTCGTATTTTAGGTTGTTATTTACGTATTAGGAAATATTTAGAATTATGTATTGTGCTTGTTGGAACATATTCCAGATTTTATGTTATGTAGTAACATGTCTCACACCTCGGAGAGCTTAGGTTATTACTTGTCATAATGTTGGTCTATATTTCCCAACTAGATGATCTTGGCATACTTTCCTTATATATTTACATAAGGTTTTATTTATTACTGTGACATATTTTATTATGTTTGTGTACAGGTTAAACTTGGGCAGTCAGGTTTTTGTCCCGTCTTGTTTTCCTGACTTAGGTATTTGGCCCTAGCAATCAAGGCGGTATATCCTAATGTGTCCTAACTAGACGTCATTGGATATAGAGCTTATAAATTATTGTATTAATTCAGCTTGCAAACTTAATATATTTGAATGCAATAAATCAAATTCGTTAGCATTCAATACCTTGTTTATTTTATACTTCATCCCCTCTAGCCTAGACCCTTATATACTAAATTTCAGTATTATTTTCCAAAGGTTTCAATAATACAGAAAACTGAGGAAAATTTCAGTATTTCAGGTTATAAAGCTTCTATAGTAGAACTTAGGCTGGGTAAGACATTACACCACATACCTAGTATCGTCGAAAATAAATTTTGTGTAGTATACAAAACCTATCTGTAGCCATCATTATAGGACAGGGTAGAGTTTATCAGATATTTCATTAGTGTTCACCAGATTTTTTATTAGTTTTAAATATAATTTTAGCTGACTGAAATAATCAACAATTTCTGTTTACTATATGCAGTATTGGAGAATACCAGATTTATGTTTGTGTTAAATATAATTGTTGTGGCATGAAATAAACAGTATGTTCTGTTTACTATATATATTGTAGAGTTTAACGGGTTTTATATTTGTGTTCAGTAAATCATTATTGCGGACTGAAATTGTAATATACTGTCGAGTGAAACAGAGTTAGGTTAAATATCTTAGGTAGGTCTTCGCTTTAACATGCTTTTGTTGCGACGAAGACTTACCTAAGGTGTTTAACATTATTCTGTTTAACTCGGCAGTAAGTACCTACATTGGCTTAGTCCGCAATAATGATGTTTGTGGTATAGGTGTGGTGGCCTGAAACATAAACAGAAAAATCTCAATCCTAAATAATTACTATGAGTAAAGTAAAAACAAACTTTTTTTTTCAATTCGTTTTAATTTTAGTAGTACATAACATAAATTATCGGCCGCAATTTTAGTGAGCGTATGGCAAATATAACACAGAGATAATTTTGGTAGCAAACACAACACACAAACAGAACACTCCAATATAACCTTATCACTATTAGCAACATATGTATAAATTTTCAATTAAACCGCTATCCGCTTCGTCCGCCTTTGTTCACTACACACAGACACTTTTATTTGCTAAAACCGGTGATCTAAACAGGAATGCAACCTGATTATTGGCGACACTTGAAATGAACTCTGTCCGGACTTCGGTGAAAATGACAGAATGTTCTGGGCGCTGCGGGCGGCGGCGCAGGGGTGCGGGGGGGCCGCAGTTAGCTCATATCGTGGACTGAACAGTTTTTCGTTACAGGCAAATAATATTTTGTTTAGTGTGCAATAATATTGTAATGCCAACAATTTTTATTGTTGCTGGAACCACTCTTTATTGTTATCATTAAAAAGAGTATGTTAGACAACAGAGAACGTATCTAGTTATGTGTAAAAATATTCATAGTAATCAAGAAATGTCGAGTAAGTAATAGGTATTAAAAATCCGCTAACAGGTACGAGAAAATCTAGTACCTATTAATGAATTACATAAGGTGGACCCTAAACAAAGATTTTGGAATACACACTTTTATTATTGTTGTGTTAAACTAGATGATGGTGAACCGAATTAATAAATATTGTAAACATCGCAATTATTGTAAAGTGTTGTATGCTAAATGCATATTTTACTCTGTTACTATTAGATTGTTACCAAAACGATATCAGAGTTTTAGTGTACTAGAATATTTTAACTAGAATATTCTAATATTGTCCAAAATACGAGTCTATTAAACATGGCTGAAATCTGTTTTCCTACACTAGAATCATAACTACTATACAATCTGGTAATATTGTAAAATATTTTTTTCTCCGTGTAGTGGATAGTGACCCTGTCTGCTAAGCCGATGGTCCTGGGTTCGAATCCCAGTAAGGGCATTTATTTGTGTGATGAACACTGATATTTGTTCCTGAGTCATGGTTGTTTTCTATGTATATAAGTATGTATTTATCTATACAAGTATGTATATCGTCGCCTAGTACCCATAGTACAAGCTTTGCTTAGTTTGGGGCTAGGTTTGATCTGTGTAAGATGTCCCCTAATATTTATTTATTTATTTATTTATTTTAAATATCTTTAAATTATCCGTATCGTAACTTGTTGAAGTCTAGTAGAAATCTAATTCATTTTCCGAATCGAGCCGATATACATTCTAACGTGGCTTCTAGCACAAATCTTGTGACAACTAATCTTGGGTTTTGCAATAGGGATGTTGACTGTACTTAAAAACAATTACATGCCACACCAGGCACCAGGCACGAAATAAAGCACTTAAAAATTATCATAAAAACGTACACTGCAGTTAGATACTCTTCGACACAGTTTCTATTTAATTAGGTTATCTGCAAGTTTTCAGACGTTTTACTTGTTGCATTTAAGTAACGAAAATCTACTGAAGCTTTTACCTGAGAACCTAAGAGCGTTGCAGAGGCAAGAAATAACGAAATTTCGGTTTTCAATGTTTGCGGTAGAGCTTCTGATTTGTTCATCACCTAGCAATAAATAGCACTTCTTGGCCCGGGGATTTCAATTTTTTCACAACATCTAATAAGTATAATATAAATAGCTGCAAATGTAGAAAGCATTCATTTGTTTACGGTACGATATGATTCTTCTTCTTCTTCTTTATATTTAAGAGCTGTGCTCTTGTCGGTGGAGCAATCTCCAACTCGTCCGGTCCTCTGCCAACTCCTTATAACCTTCTGGTATGACACGACCTGAACCTTTTCTTTTATTTGGTTGAAATAATTTATTCTCGGTCTTCCTCTTCCTCTCTTTCCCTCTATTTTTCCTTCTATGATGTTCTTTAGGAACATGTCGTGTCGTAGCAGATGTCCAATTAGTACTCCTCTTCCTCTTCTATTTTCTATTGTCGCTATTATATTTCTTTTCTCGTTAATCCTACGATACGATATGATATGATTATATTTCCAGAAATAAAATCGAACGAAAAGCATTGTTCCATTCTTTCTATTGATCTCATTGAGCTCGAGTGTCGTACCATCTCGGGGCGCGCGGACCCGAGGAGGCCACTTACACTAATTAACTATATTCCCGAGCCGATCCGTCCACCTCTCTTAATCTTAAACCGGCGCGACGCGGCGGTACTCGTACCTGCCAGTTAAAGATTTTAAGAGATATTATAGGGGTGAACTGCAAAAATATCGTACAATGTGAAGGTGTTAATTGAGTCTTCCTTCTTCCACATAGGTATTATAATCCGTATAAAATTACAGCTTTTGCCGAAACACTTACAGGCAAGATACTTAAAAATTTTAAACTGAATAACTTTGGTAACACAACGAAACCAATCAAAATAAGAATAATTGAATTTCATAATTTATGAATTTACCCATAAGTAGTATATTTTGATTTCACTATTTAACGAACCGGCTTAAAATTATGTTTTTAGGCGTTAATACTCTCAGTGTCTGAATACAGTACAGCCTCTAAACATACGGGTTTCTTCAGCTCAGCCGAAAATAAATAGGTAAATTATTCTTTATTATTTCTCCTGTTTGCTCGTATATTTGACTGCAGTTTAACAGATGGGCTTCAAGAAAAAGCCTCCTAAACATAATTAATTTTCTCTGCTTATATTATACCGGGTGTGGCCTGTAACATGAGCAAAAAATTAAACTGTAGGCTGTACTCCTCATACTGACCAACATTTGTTCAGCGACTTTTAAAAATAACTTGGGGTTTGATTTTTAATACACTTTAAAGTTTATTCTAAGACGCAATGTATTGCGAATTTTGTTATGTTTAAGGCTTGACAAGCAACGTCAATCACAATGATATGGCGTGGCGATGGCGTCCATTGAAAATAATATTTATTTTGTATGAAAAATAGGGAGTCTAAATACTTCATAATTTTTAAAAGTTGTAGAACAAAAGTGTCACCGTTTGAGGAGTACAATCTATGTTTTAATTATTTGCTCGTGTTACAGGCCACACCGTGTATAATGTTCTTCTAACCCAGTTTCAGCCTCCAAACATACGAGTTGCATAATGGCACAGGAGAAAATAATTGTTGAATTATTCCCCTGTTGAACGGCTTCTTTAATTGCTACTTAATTACTGGCCCGGTACGGTACGGGGAGGAGCAAGACTTACATAACGTAACTTACATTTGCCGTAACGGGATTATGGGTGCGGGGCGGGGCGGGGGCCACATTCGAACACCACCGGCTCGATTCGGAAAATGAATTAGATTTCTACTAGACTTCAACAAGTTACGCTACGGATAATTTAAAGATATTTGTAAGATAGATATGTCAAATTTGACGTTTCCGCGATTCTGGAGGTCCTCTTGAACGATTTCGACAAGTTATGACTTAGATATCCAAGTCACATCTAGTCGATATCTAATGTAGATCTAGTTGATCTGTAAATCATCTTAAGATCTTGTGATTATCTCGAAATCCGAATAGGCCTGCACGTCATTTCTTTTCGATCCTATTTTGATTTAATTCGCATCATTTCATGCGCTGTTCGTCTTGCGCCTATCAAGGGTCGTCAATTGAAACAGTATAACAGGGACAACATGATAAAATACTATCAATAGTTTGATGTTGTCCCTGTCACACGATGTCATACAACAGCCAGTGTGGGACCACCATAAGATCAAATTGTAAATGTAATGTTCGAAAACGGCTCTATTGAAAGACTTAACGGCCGCCATCTTAACTCGTACTTACCTGATTCTTCATTAATTGCTTCCCGTATTTTGTTAGCTCTCAAACGGCCTCGAGCCTTTGTCTAATTGCGGAAACGTCAATCTCACGTAAAACAGAGTTTATTGAATCAATATTTGGGTCAATAGTTTTTTAATTTAGACTACACAAAATTTTGTCCGCGTAGGATGTGTTTTATAGGTACAGACGGTACAGTGTTTTATTAGTCCCCTTATATATTTTATCTCCCATTATCTATCTATCCTGTTCCTGTCAGAGGAGGATGATTCCAGAGATAAAAAGTATTTCCATTTTCCCAGTCACATATGTCATCTGTTTCTGCGTTATACAAAATACATCCAAATATGCAAACAAGTAACTTTTAAAATATTGGTAGAATAAACAGTGTTTTTCAATATTTAACCATAATTTTCCAGATTATAAATTATATATCACTTTAAACAAATTAGAGCATGTTGTAAAGCTCACGAGCGTCTCCAGTACCTAGTGTAATTATTTGCAAGTTAGAGAAGCTGTTTGTGCGTTTATTTGCATAGCCGGCCGGGGTCCGGCAGACGCGAAACTATTTCCAAGTCGTCTCGTTACAGGCGCTGGCGCGAGAAACATCTACTCAATGCATACAAGAAATACTTTCAAGTGGAAAATGTCTCTTTATCCGTTGACTACTCTTGCATTCTTTTTGTTCTTTATACTTTTGAATCCGCGAAGACTTTGAATAAACAAAGAAATAAGTTTATGAGGGAGGTAGATGCAACTGTACTTCCTCGAGTATTTGTATGTTGTGTGATAGCACATTTATTACGTTAAATAATACAATTTTAAGCTTATTTCAATACAGTTGTGCGATAGAAAGAAGAGAAATCTAATCTTCAAGGATGGGTATTCCACAGCCGTCTTCAGATCCAATCTTTCTATCCTTCTTCTCGTTCCTCTAATTCTTAGAGAGACAGCTATTGAATTCAAGTATTTGTATGTTTCACTTGTCCTCGAAATTTTTAAAAAGTCAAACCAAATTGCACCCGTCAAACCGGGGTATGGACATAACATTCAAACTGACGCAGTTACTCCGAATATTCGGACATCATTGTCCCTTATGAAAAAGAGACGTGCTACGCATAATTCCCATAAATTGAAAACGTATCTTGGCAGAGAATAAATATATTACATCCCAAATTAATTTGACATAAAACAGTACTTAAAGTGAAGGCGAACATCAATAATAAAAGTTTCGGGGACATTTAAAAATGTAGCCTTCACTTTTATGAGTCGTTATCAAAGTTAAACGATTTATCGGGCAAGTGGCCTCGTAAACGCGCCCAAATAATTGAAACGGCCGTTCGTCAATAATTCATGTCCGCCTCTCGGCCTACGCTATTAGTGGACGGTGTAGTTAGTAGGTACCTCACCTTTTATTAACTTTATTGCAAACACATAAGCAGACTCGACATTTTGCGGGCATAATGTAATGACTGATTCTTATATCGATACACTCAATAAAATTATCGATGCTTCTCTCGTGTAGGTTTTTGATTGTTAAACATTAATTTTACATGTTTAAGAAAAAAAAACAGAAAATGTTAATTTATCATTTACTCTTAAATAATATTTAGGTACAAAAAATAGGTAGGCAGAAACAAATCTGGGGGCGATCACTATAATTTGGGAAAATAATCGATACTTTAGTTTATCAATATGGGGAACTGTATGTCATTAAATTTTGCCCCCAAAAATCCGAAGTCTAGTAATAAGTTACGTATACCGTATGGTCAGTAAAGCGTTTCTGTTAGCACTATCGTCGACGCTGTTGCTGATTATTCGTAATAGGTTTACGAATTATTGCTAAGACGTAGGGTCTACATTTGGTCAGTTGAGTGTGTTGTTAATCCAAGGAGAACTGCCTCTTACCTGCGAACAAGAGAAATCGTACATTAATGTGGCACATTCACAAGTTCTAGCGTCCTTAATCTTAGCGCGTTCCCTGGGGCCTACCCAGAACTTACACATTTCAAGTTTCCGTATGTTCGTTACTATCACTGTAGTGTTATTGGAGTGACTGTCCAATCAAGAACAGACACTTCAAACTTCGATAGACGAGGTAGGCTTTCTCTTGAAGAAGACAGGGATACACTTTTATAAAACCAACTATGCTTTGTTGGGTTTAAACACTAAGTAAACAATTTGCCTCAAGACGTTTTCCTTTAACGAAAATTCGTATAAAGTATTAAATCAACAATCACAAGAAATTAATAATACCATTCATTAACTTATACATAATATTATGAATATGTTTTACAAGAGCAGAATGAATGTTGCCTCACGTACTTTTATTATTTCTAACTTTTCGCAGTCTTCACAGATGCTTCACAGAGGCTTCACAGATGTCGTTGTGCACACGTTGAATTTAACCTAATAAAATTGTTTAAATCAGCCAACCAAGAAAGGTCATATGAAAACTAATTTTAGTAAATAAACTCATTCAAAAACTTCGTAGACGTCATATTATGTTTTTTTATAATATTATCAACAAATTTCGAAAATGTGTTCTGAAAGTAGAGGCCTCGATGGCGCTTTCATTCGCGCTCGACTAAAGTTACCTCCGCTAGCTACATTGTGCGGGCCAATATAAATAAAATATGGCTGCTATTTAACTGATCACCAGATTTAGTAAAATTTAATACCAAAAAAATCTATTTTACCACCCTAAAATAATGAATGATCACCAAAATTATAACACCATTTTAATGTGAAACGATTACCAATTTTATTACATTTTACTATCCTTTTAAAGGAAATGACACCAAACTAATCATTATTAACCCAAAAATAGTAAATGATTACCAAATTTCAAACCCCATTTTAATGTAAAATGATAACCAGATGTTTACATCTTGCTATCCTATTAAAGAAAATGACAACAAAATAATCATTGTAAACCCAAAAATAGTAAATGACCACCAAAATTAGAACTCCATTTTAATGTAAATTTATAACCAAATTTTTAAATCTTGATATCATATTAAAGCAAATGACTCCAAAATAATCATTGTAAACCCAAAAATAGTAAATGACCACCAAAATTGTAACCACATTTTAATTAAAATTGTGTAAATATTTAATATAATTATCGTTATCCTATTAAATTAATTAATCCACTTCGTCACCTTTTTCTAGTAGGATTTTTAATTCTGTAACAGTCGCAGTTCTAACCTAACCCACTTTTCTAGTAGCATTTCGTTTCTGTAAGGGTTGCAGTTCAAACCTAACCTAACCTAACTCACTTTTCTAGTAGCATTTCTTTTCTCCAAGGGTCGCAGTTCAAACCTAACCTGACCCACTTTTCTAGTAGTATTTCTTTTCTGCAAGGTTCGCAGTTCAAACCTAACCTAACCCACTTTTCTAGTAGCATTTCTTTTCTGTAAGGGTCGCAGTTCAAACCTAACCTAACCCACTTTTCTAGTAGCATTTCTTTTCTGTAAGGGTCGCAGTTCAAACCTAACCTAACCCATTTTTCTAGTAGCATTTGGTTTCTGTAAGGGTCGCAGTTCAAACCTAACCTAACCCACTTTTCTAGTAGCATTTCTTTTCTGCAAGGTTCGCAGTTCAAACCTAATCTAACCCACTTTTCTAGTAGCATTTCTTTTCTGTAAGGGTCGCAGTTCAAACCTAACCTAACCCACTTTTCTAGTAGCATTTCGTTTCTACCTAACCTAACCCACTTTTCTAGTAGCATTTCTTTTCTGTAAGGGTCGCAGTTCAAACCTAACCTAACCCATTTTTCTAGTAGCATTTGGTTTCTGTAAGGGTCGCAGTTCAAACCTAACCTAACCCACTTTTCTGATAGCAGCTTGGTTCTGTATGGGGCGCAGTTCAAACCTAACCTAACCCACTTTTCTAGTAGCATTTAGTTTCTAGAAGAATGATTATTTTGGAGTCATTTGCTTTAATAGGATAGCAAACCTAACCCACTTTTCTATTAGCATTTCGTTTCTGTATGGGTCGCAGTTCAAACCTAACCTAACCCACTTTTCTAGTAGCATTTCGTATCTGTATGGGTAGCAGTTGAAACTTAACCTAGCCCACTTTTTAGTAGCATTTCGGTTCTGTGAGGATCGCAGTTGTAACCTAACCTAACCCACTTTTATAGTAGCATTTCGTTTCTGTAAAGGTCGCAGTTCAAACCTAACCTAACCTACTTTTCTAGTACCATTTCGTTTCTGTAAGGGTCGCAGTGCTAACCTAACCCACTTAACTGATAGCAGTTTGACTTACTTTTCTAGTAGCATAACGAAATGCTACTAGAAAAGTAGATTAGGTAAGGCAGGTATGCGGTGCGGGGTACGGGGGGTTGAGCGGGAGGGGCTAGTAATTTTGGCATCAGTTTACTTTATTTGGTAATATGTATACATTTTTTGGTAATCATAGTGGTTTATTTAGGTGACAATATCGCATTAATTTGGTCTTCAATATTTGGTGATCATTAATGATTTTTGGTGATCATTCAATATATTTGGTATTTGAATACAATTTGAGGTGCAGTCGTAATTAAAATGGTGGTACTTTTGTATTTTTAGGCCTTATTTTTTTGGTGTTCAGTAATTTTTTTTGGTAAGCATTTTTTTTTTATTTAGGGTACCAAAGTATTTTTTGGTGGTCATTATATTTGTAGCCATAAAAGATTATGGGAATACACACTAACTCACAACCCAACAGGCCGTGGAGTCCAAAACCTCTTCCAGTGCCTAAAAAAACCGGCCATGTGCGAGTCGGACTCGCCCATGAAGGGTTCCGTACCATTAAGCAAAAAACGGCAAAATTTCACGTTTATAAACTGAAATAAAAGTCATATACTAAGAAAGAGTACCTGCCGCGATAGCAGAGGACGCTGGTTTGATTCCAGCCTGGGGCACTTGAGGCCTTGGTCACTTTTTCTTAGTATATGACATTTATTTCAGTTTATAATTTATATAGTAGTGTTCCTACTTGAAATACTTAAATATAGAGAAATAGTCCAATACTTAAGAACGTGATAAATACACAATAATAATAAGTGCAAGGCCAGTGGCGACTAGGCTAAGAGGCTGTTTATAGGTAATATTTACCCTACAATTAAATACAGTTTGCTCCAGGGGCCTCAGTATATAATAGTTCTCGAGTCACAAGGCTGTATAAATCAGCTCAAAACGAACAGTTGGCCCATTACGGGAAACGAGCGTATATCACTATTAGCTATTAGTTCGCTTTATTTACTGGCTAACTCGCGATATACGACTTTACTTTACATTGAGAACTTTGGAATGGTATTGGGTTGAGCATTTATCAAATCAAATCAAATCAAATCAAATCAAATATCATTTATTATCAGGCAACTAAGCCCCATATATACATACCTTACAAACTAACATACGGTATCACACTTCATATTTATTTTAGTGGTTTTTCAAAACTGCTCTAAAAAAATAATAAAGGACGAACTGTTGTACGAACTGCACTATAATTTTTAAAATATCATTATTTTATGGTTTTCATCAATATTTCACTTATGAGAGCAGGGGGGGGGGGGGGTTACTTTATAATAACTACCCAAACAAGTTTAGGCGTTGGTACATGGAAAAAGGAACAACTTACTACTTACTTACCTAATTATTCTCCGATAAACTTTTATCAGATCATCGATTCGCCGACAACGATTCGCCGAACATCGTTTCGCAGAGTCATTTATTTGTCAATGTAACTTCTGGTCAACTAACGTTACGTAGACTCTTGGTTCACATACCGTTCAGTTTGCTTCTGTGTAAATTCGCAGAACTATTATTGGACGATTTCCATTTGGCAGAGTAATCGTTTCATTTAAGCAATGTTTTGTCGAATAACGTTTCACATTTTACGTTACGTTTCGCCTTTGCCTTAGGGTTTTAATCAATTTTTAACCTAAATATGAACAAAAGCATAGGTAGGTATATTGTATCTATGCAACGTAGATTTTAATTTTATGGTCATTTATATACCTACCTACGTGAAAATAAGTATACAGTGTGGAAAGATAAGTCGGGCCCTGGAAGGAAACTACCTTAAATCCTTAAGTTGGCTCATTTTACTTAAAAGAGACATTCCTTTATTATTAAAAAGAAACAAAACTGCATTCAAAGATTTTTCTTTTATACTTCAATTTGGCTTGTCTAAAAAAAATCTTGAGTACTAAATATTAGATTTTATGGATATTTTGTACGACAGACGAGTGTAAGACCTAATGTTTCTTGGAGAAATGTTATCATTAACATTAACTGTATCGACTACTAGAATAAAATTGCGAGTGTTTATTATTTGGAATTTTTTGTCGGTTCGAGTCCCGGGCGAGGCAAGCGAGTTTTAGAAAATCTTTAAATGCAGTTTTGTTTCTTTTTAAAAATAAAGGAATGTCTCCTTTAAGTAAAATGAGCCAGCTTAAGGATTTAAGGTAGTTTCCCTCCAGGGCCCGACTTATCTTTCCACACTGTATAATTAAATGTATCTAAAACCATGTTTATCAGATTCAAACTAATTTTTTTTGTGTAGGTTAGTCATATCCTAGTCTAGTCATAAATAAGAGAGAAGTTCTGCTATAGTTCGTTTTTTTTAGCATTAGAAAGAAGGTAAGCGACGTTGACATGTCTTAAAAACGAACATTCAATATTAATGCCAAATAAACATTCGACTTATTGTGTTTCGACCAATGGTTTCTCGGGTAATTATGACAGTTACTAAATGATTATTCTACGAATAGTAAATATGCGTATCAATGTTCTGCTTATTGACTACTCTCGCAAACGACTATTATGCGTAACGAGATTCGGCGAATCGTTACTCTGCCAAACAACCCGTCTGCGAATCGTTGTCGGCGAAACAAAAATCGGCGTATTTTTTTTCGGAATATCAATAGGGCACCTCCGCCAGCATATAAATCAATTAGTGCTACTCTAGGTACAGTCGAATTCACACTGACAATAAAGACGTGTAAATATATGTTGCGTTGGCTTCTAAAGATGTGTGTGAACTCGGCCGTACATACATATGTATTTTGTAGAGACAGTCCACGAGAGTTATGATAAATATCCTCCAAGTATGTGTGCGTCTGTCAGAGCTCATGCACTTTAATAAAAGTTTGCAGGAACATTCAAACGAAGCAGTAAATCTGGAAAGGTTCCATCTGGCCTTCGTAATAGAAAACCGGCCGTATCCATAGCGACAATTCATGCATTTTATAAGCATTCCCCTTTATTGCCCCGATCTATGTGTCACTACAGCTTTTTAATATGTATTACAGCGACATGCGGACGCCAACGTGACTCCCTTTTCCCCCTTCCGTCATCCCCTTTACGATTATTCCTTTAGATCGGGACCTAATACCAGTTTTTGCTGAAGCGTCTGCGTGACCTTTGAGAGTAAACCAGACTTTATTAGGGTTAGGCGGTATATGCGCTCGATATTCGTCTGCAAATAGGAACGAGAATATTTATCGAGTGTGGAAGTATGGTTATTGATTATGTGCGAAGTGAGTGGTGGAGAAAACGAGCAACCATCGACAACTTACAGCGTGGGAAAATATGAACTTTCATGGGACGACATTTTCATATTTATTATTTGATAGCTGTCAGCTGTCAGATTACTAAGTAACGTGTCCCATACATACATTCTAGGATCGTCCCAATGTACCTATACATTCTAGGAGGTGAATTCTGATTGCAATAACAGGTAACGAATTTGATCTGAATTTGTTATGGATAAGATCCGTTAGTGTCCAAAGGGGTGTAAGGGGTCCAAATTCCATCCTCAGGACCCCAAGCCAACCTCCCCTGCTCAGCTCGCGGTCACCCTGCTGAACAACGAACGAGGCTTTGGCGACCCACCAACACCACCAGCGTGGTGGGCTTACGGTCCAAATCTCCCTTATGATAACGAGGGGAGGCCTTTGCCCAGCAGTGAGACACCAAAGTAGGTTAATAAAAAAAAGTGTCCAAAGTTACTTTTTTGGTTGAAGAAATGTCACTTTTAACACTAACAAATCATATTGACGACCGGTCTAGCCTAGTGGGTAGTGACCCTGCCTGCGAAGCCGATGGTCCCGGGTTCGAATCTCGGTAAGGGCAATTATTTGTGTGATGAACACATATACATATTTGTTCCTGAGTCATGGTTGTTTTCTATGTATATAAGTATGTATTTATCTATCCCATACCCTAGCCTAGTACCCATAGTACAAGCTATGCTTAGTTTGGGGCTAGGTCGATCTGTGTAAGATGTCCCCAATATTTATTTATTTATTTATTTTATTTATTTATATAGCCGCTTATACCGGTATTTTTATTAAAGGCACCCTTAGGCCGCCTTCCCTTTGAGGTGAAGATGAGAGGAGACGCTCGGGAATCCACCTATAGCATTGGTTGTAATTCACGTCTCATCTCCGCTCCTCTGGATCCGCACCTCTCTTCTAATCTCAGTGGTAAGGCAACCTTAGACTGCCCTTGTTTACTCCATAAATCAAAATAATGATCACACTCAAAATTCGTCAAGTTGTAATTACTAACAAATGAGCTGTAAATCGATTATGAAACAATTGTTGTTTGCTGTCCACCAACCTTGGCTCGAAACAAGCGAAGTTCTTCAATTAAATTAACTCGAGCCCTTCAAAAGGCGTTTCGACTACGTACAAATAAAAGTTATATTGTTGGAAGGTTCGAAGTGTTTACTGCGCGAAGACTGAGTTGTTGACGCCACTCGAGGGACAGAACGAGTGTTGCTACGATACCAACTTCCGACGAAGTTCGATATGAATTTGGCGCGACTAGGTCTCATTAAAGATTCAAGATTCAAATGCGAGTCGTGCGCGAGTAGAGTACTTGCCTAATGAAAGTATCATCATCACATCATATCGTTAAAAACAAAGTTCCATCTTCATTACACCACGGGGCCATATTTTCTTTTCGTTTGGCGGTTGTCGATGAACGATTGTCATCTTGGCCAGATCCCCTTATCTATAATACATACTGGACCTACGCTGCAGTGTAGGCAATCTCACGCATTTAATGGCTTTCACGCAATTAACCACGGCAGACATTTTGCAGTGAATATATTCTGAGCATGTTCTACTTGCGACGTAATAATTACTTTAAATTGCAAATCTGCTCAACTTGCCTACCCGCAACATTTAACTTAATTACCATGTTCCATTGCGCGAAGTCCAGTTTTCTAACAATCCAAAGGTATATATGAGTATGACAGCTAACAATAAGACACAAAACCGTTATTCTTTTCCAAAACAAATATTTTCCGCAAATGGCGTCATGTGATGCTGAAGTGAGACGCCAAAACAAGTGAAGGTAGCAATTTCAGGTGCAAATATTTAATTACACAAACGGGTCTACCGCGATATAATTTCATTGTTTTTACCTTTAATTCCGACGTTTCAGCTGAGTTGCAGCTGAGTTGGAGTCTTTCCGTGACCACAGCTGGTGCAACTCAGCTGAAACGTCGGAATTAAAGGTAAAAACAATGAAATTATATCGCGGTAGACCCGTTTGTGTAATTAAATATGTGTACAAAACGCGAGAGTTTAAAGTGTTATATTCAGGTGCAAAATAAATAACAAGCTATTTTTACTCAAGTGTTTAGCGTGGCGCAAGGTGATACATACGTATGTCGAGGTGATACTCGTATTTAAGTTGGGATGTAAATTTTGAAGGAATATTTTGTTAGGTTCTTTCGAGAGACTAAATACGGTATGGAGTTATTCCAACAGGTTTCCAAAGGGTCGGGAACGGGAACGTGGCACCTCTGGAGTTGCAGGTGTTCATAGGCAACGGCGACCGTTTACTCAATCCAACGCGTATAATTTCAATTTAGTAGTAGTGAGCGGTGGGCTGGTGGGCCAACCCGCGATAAATATGAGCGTAAAAGTGGTCTAATCTCAAGCATAATGCAGCCCCGCGGTTTATCGCGAGCTTTATTCGCTAAGGCTGCTCAGAGCTTACGCGGCGGCGTTATATTCCACCGCAATGAGAATGGGATTCGAAACTAACATTATCTTATAAGTGTCCATGACGTTTTATTTAACCTAATATACCTATTCATTAGCCAATCAAGGATATTCTGTCATATTTTAATGGATACGTATTGAATACTGTTTTCTTTGTACCAGGTCATATAGACGGTTCTGGAGGCCAATTTAACGATAACGACTTCAACGACCACTACGCGGACAAAGTCGTGGTCGGCAATAGTGTTTAAATAAATCCTTTCCAAGTGGTGTTGACACATACTGTACAGAGATTTGGTGTCGAGTGCCTCGGAGTGAGCTCCTCTCTGAGATTATCCCGATGGAAGTATCTCGGGGTTTTTCGTTAAGTTCGACATCAAGGATCCGACACCTCTTGAGTTGAATGTGTCTATAGGTTATGGTCACCACTTTGACAACTGTAACCGACGTGGTCTATTTTTGAGTCCTTATGTCAGACATCCGACCTGTGTTCACTACAGTTAGTAATTTAGTATATCGATTTTAGCTAAGCACAACAGGTAGGTGAGTCAATTTTCAAATAGGCAATTTTTACTGTCCCACGGCTAAAACTCGAAGTCCATAGGACTAAAAGACTGGGTATGTATATGTCGAATACGGATGGTCTTAAAGGCGGTGGGCGCGTGGGGTAGTACGATAATGTATTACTTCACAGCTAAACCAGTATGCTACCATGCTACCAGTGCATAAAATAAACATTAGGACTCGTTAACCATACTAGTGCCTACTATACTTCAGTACTAAATGTTTAAAAGAACTAATTGCTATGTTTAACTCAAGGGAGCGATATGAAAGTAAAAAGAAACCGTTTAAATCTTTATTCAAGTCAAACTAGGCCGGCTCCAACCCTACGCCTCTAACATGAGAAGATTTAGCCCTATATGGGACCGGCAACAAACTCAGAGGGACAAATCTTTTCAAAACAAGTTAAAACAACACATAACACATCATTTCTTTATTTCACAAAAGTAAGCTTCTAATGAAACATAAGAAATCAAAATAACACTTGAAATAAAACACTTAGCTAAATGGTTAAAGAACGCGGGATTTTATAAGCTATCAGAATAATCCTTTAGGTATAAGCCTTCAGGAACGTAGCGAGTTAGGCACGAGGTTGGCTAACGAGTACGTCCGATCTCTAGCGCGGTCCGATCAAGAAGCCATACCAGCGGCGGAGCCTCTCCGCTCCCGCCTCAGTCAAGTTGGTAAACCTGCTCGACCAGTCTACCAACATACCGACAAAAATACCAACTCGTGCCTACGCTCACTCGAGAGAAACCTCTCGACGTTCCAAAGCCTTCTACCTGTCATTTTAGTTCAACAACACGCCAATAGATGGCGTTACTCTCTACGCGACTTTATTTATTTCGTTACAATCAAATAACATGTAGCTCAACATTGCTAATCGATTTTATACAGGCGTCTAAAATAATGAACTATAACGCTGCAATACGTCTTTCTGATGTCAGGGTCCGACACGGCCGTCCTGCGCTACACACGTCCTCGTGTGTGGGTGTATGCATTTGATTCTGTAACAAAATACTCGGCACAGTATCTCATCGCTCGGTCATTCCTGACCCACAATTTGGGTCTCTCAAATTACTATTAAAATCAAACTTTGTTATCAATCCAACCAGAAAAAATGATTGTTCAAAATTAATTTAACAATCCTCAATTCTCTAGTCAAAAATAGTCCATCGAGCAACGACTTAATAAAAATAATCAGTAAACATCGCCGCTATCTAGCGGATACACTCCATTAATCATCGCCTCCATCTGGCGGATACTCTCAAATTTATGTGAAAACAGAACAATCTCAAACATCAAAAACACAAATCACAACAGCTCTAATTCATTGCTCGGCAGTATCACTACCATTGTCATCAATATCAATTTACGGGGAAATTATCTGGCATTAAAAAAAATCTTTGGTTATATGTGATCTAAATTTTTGTAAGACATCTTAAAATAAGTAACATTCTGAATTGATAATTCCAATTTTACTCATATGAACACAGTACATAAACGGGAATTCATTTTTAACCAAACAACACCAGTCCTTCGGTGCATTGCCAGTCCTTCGGCAGATACCAGACCCTCGTCAGAAGTAACCATCTCAGCCGCGTAAGTGCTACTCCTCGCAAAGAGCATTCTGCACATAAAAAGCAGACCACGTGCACCTCTTACATGCTCCGGCACTTCTGATGCGGTCACTAAACAATACCCAGTCCATCTAAAGCAAAACATTAGTGCCCAGTCCATCGGGCGTGCCTTCAGTCCATCGAAAGCAAAACAGTAGTGTCCAGTCCATCGGGCGTACCTTCAGTCCATCGAAAGCAAAACAGAAGTGCCCAGTCCATCGGGCTTGCCTTCAGTCCATCGAAAGCAAAACAGTAGTGCCCAGTCCATCGGGCTTGCCTTCAGTCCATCGAAAGCATGACAGTATTGCCCAGTCCATCGGGCGTACTTTCAGTCCTTCGAAAGTACAAGCTTTCAGTCCATCGAAAGCAAAAACAATGTTAAGAGTGAATTCCAAAAAAAAAAAAAAAACGGTTCTTTAAATCATGTTACTCAGAACCATTGGTACTATCAGCGTCAACTGATCAACTGAAACTGAACATCACTGATCAAAATCACTAAAGATAGCTTTCTACTTTAGCTTTAACAACAGAAACTCGCTCAAAACTTCTATGCAGAAGTAAATCCTCTCAAAATAATCCCAACAAAATGGGAACTGCTCACCAGATTAATAAAGCATGATGCACGCGACCAAGTCAAAGGTGGTGGTGGTGAAGTCCGACCCAAGCACGGAGGCTGATCCTTTCCGCCTTGCAGTTGCCGTTGCTGCGGCAGATTGAGAGATACACGATGTGGTTCAACATAGCTGGCTGGTACTGAAATCATCATTTGCACGGTATCAGGTTTATCATGTATGCAGGCTAAACTCAAAGGTTTACGAAATGCCCTAGTAGTGGACACTAAAGACATGTTGCCATAGGATATGGGACTTTAGCTCAGAATAAAATTTAAACTTCAATGAGTGCGTTTTATTTCATTCTATGAACAAACAAACATGTGTTCCAAAAATAAGTAACACGGTAAAATGGGCCAATACGAAAAGTGACAGCTAATTAGTTACGTTAGACTGTTATGCTTCGCCATTACACTCATAATAAAATTCACTAATAAACAATTGGAACGAAACCTGTCCTTTTATTTCCAAATCTCCAGAACAGACGATACTGCACAGCTGCTTCTGTGTTACAGGTGTGATGGCGTCTGTAAGTTGTCCCTGCTCAGGTTGCAGCACACTGTAACATTAATTTCTATATGCGTAGCTCATGCTTTCATAGTATGCACGATTTGTGATCTATCACGGCATTACGGGCAATAATTTGTAGCAAGTTTACTAATTACTAAACTTTACAGGGTAGGGATTACACAATCCTATGCATTGGCAAATCAGCAGGATCCATTTCTAACGGTGCATTGTATTTCATGAAAAAAAATATTTTTTGAGGGTAGATGCACAAGTGAGCGATGAAATAATATCACGTCGTGATAGCCGATATTTGGTTGTAATTAACAACATGGATTTCACTTCAAAATAATTCAAGATCACTTAGATTTAAATGGATTATAAAAATTAATTGTATCTTCATAAAAAAAACAATTATTGAGGGTAGATTCACAAGTGAGCGATAAAATAATATCACGTCGTGATAGCCGATATTTGATTGTAATTAACAAGATGGATTTCACATCAAAATAATTCAAGATCACTTAGATTTAAATGGATTATAATAATGAATTTTATTTTCATGAAAAATCAATTATTGAGGGTAAATTCACAAGTAAGCGATGAAATAATATCACGTTGTAATAGCTAATACTCGGTTTTAATTAACAGTATGGATTTCAAATCAAAATAACTCAAGATCGCTTCGATTTAAATGGATTACAAAAATTAATTACAAAGAAACGTAACGATCCCAGAGATGACGTCACGTAACGACCGCTATGCTCGACTGCCTCAATCACAATTTTATTCACATTTTCACAATAATTCTCACCAAATAACAATGAATTACACTCACCTTTCAATCAAGGTTAGACACGTGAGCTTACCATTACCACGTGTCCAGATTATGGAATGTAGGTCACCAGAAATACACCACGCTCCCAGGTGGCTGTGTAAGCAATACATGAAACTCTGCATCCATCCCACTTCTGATGTCGAATACGGATGGTCTTAAAGGCGGTGGGCGCGTGGGGTAGTACGATAATGTATTACTTCACAGCTAAACCAGTATGCTACCATGCTACCAGTGCATAAAATAAACATTAGGACTCGTTAACCATACTAGTGCCTACTATACTTCAGTACTAAATGTTTAAAAGAACTAATTGCTATGTTTAACTCAAGGGAGCGATATGAAAGTAAAAAGAAACCGTTTAAATCTTTATTCAAGTCAAACTAGGCCGGCTCCAACCCTACGCCTCTAACATGAGAAGATTTAGCCCTATATGGGACCGGCAACAAACTCAGAGGGACAAATCTTTTCAAAACAAGTTAAAACAACACATAACACATCATTTCTTTATTTCACAAAAGTAAGCTTCTAATGAAACATAAGAAATCAAAATAACACTTGAAATAAAACACTTAGCTAAATGGTTAAAGAACGCGGGATTTTATAAGCTATCAGAATAATCCTTTAGGTATAAGCCTTCAGGAACGTAGCGAGTTAGGCACGAGGTTGGCTAACGAGTACGTCCGATCTCTAGCGCGGTCCGATCAAGAAGCCATACCAGCGGCGGAGCCTCTCCGCTCCCGCCTCAGTCAAGTTGGTAAACCTGCTCGACCAGTCTACCAACATACCGACAAAAATACCAACTCGTGCCTACGCTCACTCGAGAGAAACCTCTCGACGTTCCAAAGCCTTCTACCTGTCATTTTAGTTCAACAACACGCCAATAGATGGCGTTACTCTCTACGCGACTTTATTTATTTCGTTACAATCAAATAACATGTAGCTCAACATTGCTAATCGATTTTATACAGGCGTCTAAAATAATGAACTATAACGCTGCAATACGTCTTTCTGATGTCAGGGTCCGACATATATATTTTCATTCAATGTATTATAAGCTTTAAAAATCATGCAGGCGAAATTTGCCGCTTTTTCGCGTGTCCCAGTGGCGGCATAGCGCAATAAAAAAAATCATAACTTTGGATGTAGGCAACGTATTATAAACAACTTTGTATTTTTATAAAGAGCATTTTCTAGAGAATTGATTTAATCATATTGAAAACTTAATGCGTTATTTAATAAAACAAGGGAAGCCTTTTTATCGCTGTCCCGCGCGGCACCTGTTTTGTTATGACTTCAATATACCCCCTATAATCTTCTTTGTCTATTGAATAACGGTTAGATTAAATTTACGAAGCAATGGTTCGGTTAGTGTGGCATCGATTGACATTGAATGTGGACGCGGAAACAGTTTAATTTATTTAAAAACAGGTAAGAATCTCTTTCGATATATTTTGGTACGACTACAATGACATTTGTATGGACGCCTAATACGTTGGTACATAGTTGATATAAAAATGTTTATTTTATAATAATAGTTGCAAATATAATGTTAAAATATATAGTTAAATAAATAAGTGAATCGGTTGTATTCTGTAGGAAATATCGCTAAAAATATTATTGGCGACATGTCGCGACATTTGTATGGCGACATTTATACGGCTATTTTGACCGTAAAATGTCGATTGTGGCATACAATTGTCGACATAGTGTCATGCAGATGTCGAGAAGGTGCCATACAAAATGTCGTCAGGGTCTTATAAATGCAACAAAAATAATAAATAGTGGCATATACATGTTGATACTGCCATACAATGTCGAAAAAATGCCCTATACATGTCAAAAGCGCCTTACAAATGGCTAAATAGTGCCATACAAATGTCGATCTTTAAACGTCCATATCTAGCTAACTATAAAAAGTACAGAGGTGCCTCGTACAGTATATTTTTTGTTGTTAAGAACCCTTCCTAAAACGATGATAATAAATCAGATTTTTCAAAAATAAAAAATTGCCATACAAATGTCGAAAAAACACACTCTTCAAAAATTGACCCAGGTATTAGTTATCGTCTATTACTGGCCACCTTCCAATAAATGGACACCTCATACTTAAAAGATTATGTTCAATATTTGCACAATCCCAGTAAATTTTTAGAACTAATGTTTGTGATATATGTACTTGGGGGTAGACACAACTAGGTATGTAAATGTTACGTGGGTAGGTAATCCAAAAATCAGTTCTGTAATAAACGCCGTATGAACAACACCGTGTTCCGTTACTTCATCCCCTAAACAACCCCCGTATACCATATTGGCGACGATTTCGAGTCTACGCGAAGTTTAACAGTGTCATTTACAAGTACCTAAATATGGCCATCGGTAAATTAGAAGTGTTTAATGTTGAGTCGGACAGCTGGTCGACTTACGTGGAACGGTTGGAACAATATTTCGTTGTCAACGAAACAAAGGAAGAACACAAAGTGCCGACGTTGATAACGGTTATGGGAAATCAAGCCTACGAACTATTAGTAACCCTGTGTACACCCGATAAACCGGCAAGTAAAAAATTCGCGGATTTAGTGAAAGTGATGAGCGGCCATTTGCAACCGAAACCGAGTTTGTTAGCAGAGCGATACCGGTTTCGTAACAGGAAACAAAAGACGGGTGAATCGGTGGCGGATTTTGTTGCAGATCTCAAAAAGTTAGCAAAGCATTGCGTCTTTGGGACCCAGCTGACAGAAAATTTAAGGGATCAGCTAGTGTGTGGGCTTTGTGATGAAACAATACGGCAGCGGTTGTTTACCGAAGATAATATTGCGTTTGACCGGGCATTACAAGTGGCGGTAGCGATGGAGGCAGCGCAGACAAACGCAGCGGCAGTAGTGGAGGGTCGGGCAAAAGGCTTGGAAGGCAGCCCGAGTACGTCGAGTGGTTGTCATGCGGTATCAGCGCAATCATGGCGCGGCAGGAGAGCGATGACGTCATACCGAGCGACCAACAACAAGGAGACGCGGCCGCCTGGTAACAGCGCGGCACAACCTTTGGGGTCCAGGCGCCAGGACCAGGCACCTCGAGATTGGCGCCGTACCGAACAAACAACACCACGCACTTCATCGGGGCCGGAATGTAGTGTTTGTGGTCGGCCGCATGACTCATCGAGTTGTAGATTTGCAAATTATGTTTGTCGCGTGTGTAATCAGCCGGGGCATTTGAAGAAGATGTGTCCTAGGTTACAGATGAGCGTTAGTACACACAAGAATGACATACAAGGCGAAGCAAACAGCGATTTCAGCGATGAGGTACATTTCAATGTTTTTAATGTAAATGATATTTACCAATGTAAACCGTTCATGTTGCCAATTAAATTAGAGGGAAAATTAGTCGAAATGGAAGCTGATACAGGATGTGCCATTTCTTGTATAAATGGGGACTTGTACTTAAAATTGTTTTCCCATTTGCCATTGCATAATAGTGATATTGTTATGTGTTATTATACCCGTGAGAAAAGGCAACCGTTAGGGAAAATTGTAGTAAATGTCACGTTTAAAAATGTATGCAAACCATTGGACTTGTATGTAGTAGATCAAGGCAAAGGACCGTTATTAGGGAGGAGATGGCTACGTGAGTTAGGGTTCAAATTGGAAGAGTTGTCATGTCATGACGTCGAGGTCACTGCACGATTTGATTTGAATGAACTTAATTCCAGATACCGTGAAGTATTTGCGGAGGGGCTCGGGCGGTACACGGGTGGCGAGGTGAGTCTGCGGGTGCGCGAGGGCGCGAGGCCCGTGTTCCTGCGCGCGCGACCGCTGGCGTACGCGCTGCGCGAGCCGGTGGAGCGCGCGCTGGATCAGCTGGAGCGCGACGGCGTCATCACGCCGGTAGACTCGTCGGACTGGGCCACACCGATCGTACCCGTCGTCAAGACGGACGGAACCATTAGGGTATGTGGAGATTTTAAGTCTACGCTTAATAAATGCCTGGAGGTAGATCGTTTTCCATTACCTAGAGTAGAGGATTTGTTAACCAAGCTAAATGGAGGGGAAAAGTTTACCAAAATTGACTTGTCCCAGGCATATGCCCAGTTTGTCCTGGATGAGCGCTCTAGACCTTATACAGTTATCAACACACACCGAGGGTTGTATAGGTATAATAGGTTAATTTACGGGTTGTCCTCGAGTCCTGGCATTTTCCAGCGAAAACTGGAACAGATGTTTGCCGATCTTCCCAGAGTAGGAGTGTTCTTAGATGACGTTATTTTGACGGGAACGAACGACCAAGAGCACATAGAAACATTGCATAAAGTGCTAGATAGGTTGCAGAAGTTTGGCTTAAAAATTAAAAAAGAAAAATGCAAATTTTTCGCCACGTCGGTCACTTATTTAGGTTATGTAGTGGATAAAGAGGGCATCCATACAAATCCGGACAAAATAAAAGCTATCGAGCAGGTACCTACTCCTACTGGCGCAACAGAGTTGCGAGCGTTTTTAGGTATGGTCATGTATTACGCGAAATTCGTTAAAAATATAAGTTCCACGTTGGCACCTCTGTATGCGTTACTAAGAAAGGGAGTAAAATTTGAGTGGTCCGAACAATGCAGGGAAGCATTTTGCGAGGTAAAAAAATTATTGGCAAGTAGTACCGTATTAGTGCACTATTCCCCGGGGTTACCGGTGGTACTAACCACGGATGCGAGTAGCGTGGGGGTAGCCGGGGTCATTTCCCATTTGATGCCAGACGGAAAGGAAAGACCAATTGCATACGCTTCGCGGGTACTTAACGCAGCCGAACGCGGATATTCCCAAATAGATCGAGAGGCTTTAGCTATAATTTTTAGTGTGAAGAAATTCCATCAATATTTGTATGGTCGCAAGTTCCTCCTTAAAACAGATCATAAGCCTCTCGTTGCTATTTTTGGCCCAAAGTCGGGTATACCCGTGATGGCGGCTTCGAGGATGCAAAGGTGGGCAGTGATACTTTCGGGTTATGACTATGATATACAGTACGTTAATACCAGTCAAAATGGCGCCGATGCATTGTCGAGGTTGCCGCACAAGGGGGACGTTGGGGAAAAACAACCGGAGTGCACTTACATTAATTTTGTTAATGATTTTTTACCTATCACTCACAAACAGGTTTGTGAGGAGGTAAAAAAAGATATATTATTGAGTAAAATCGTTTTATACTTACAGTCAGGGTGGCCCTCTCACAACTCGCACGCCGATCTACAACCCTATTTCATAAGGAAGAACGAGTTATACTTAGACTCTGGTTGCGTTATGTGGGGTTATAGGATTATTATTCCGCCGGGACTTAGGGAACAAATCCTTCAGGAACTACATGTAGGACACCTAGGAATAGTAAAAATGAAGGCCGTTGCCCGAAGCTACGTGTGGTGGCCCGGTATTGATGCCGACATCGAGGCGTGCTGTGCGGGTTGTCACACGTGCGCAGTGGAGGCACCGGCGCCGCCGCGCGCGCCGGTTAAGCCGTGGGAGTACCCCGGGGAGGTATGGACGCGGGTGCATCTCGATTTTTTGGGTCCGTGGCATGGAAAAACTTTTTTGATTTTAATAGATGCGTCTTCTAAGTGGATAGAGGGTTTCTTAATGACAACCACTACAGGAGCGGCGGTACTAAAAGTGCTAAGAGAGATATTTGCACGTTTTGGCGTTCCTAAACAGGTAGTTTCGGACAACGGGCCTCCATTTACTAGCAGGGAGGTGGATACCTTCATGCGATATTATGGTATTACTCATACTTTTACACCCGCATACCACCCGGCATCAAATGGGGCCGCCGAGACAGCTGTTAAGTTGTGCAAAAGGGCGCTCAAAAAGGCAGTTAGAGATCAAGTAGACGTGGAAGAGGCTCTTCAGGAATATTTGATGGCGTATAGGAATACTCCCCACAGCACCACAGGACAAACACCGGCCATGCTTCTCCAAAGGCGGGCATTGCGTTGCCGTCTGGACATGTTACGGCCTGGTCGCGGGCTCGAGCAGCGTGTGGAGGCGGCACAAGAAAGGCAGGTGCAGCAGGCGGGGGGTACAGATAGGGCGTTCCGGATAGGAGACCTTGTGTGGTTTAGGGATTACAGCTCGGGGGAGAAATGGCTTAAAGGGAAGGTGGATAGCTTGATAGGTTCTAGGACTGTGTTAGTGGTAAAGGAAAACGATTTATCAACTAGGTTTAAGAGGCATGTAGATCAAGTTAGAGCGCGATCACCAGTTTCCGCGTTGGCGTGGCCTGGTCCGATGGATCATCCTGGAATCACCCAACTACCACCGATGCCACCCGTGCCGTCGTCAGTGCAGAGGCCTCGTCGGAATGTACCGCCGGTTGATCACTATGGTGATCCTCTTTTATATTAGTGGACTGCCACTATTTATGTATTTTTGTATTCTTTCTTATCGATTGTATTACATAAGTTAAATAACTGTTAACCCCTTACGGCATGTAATAAAAAAAAATATATCCATTTAAATTCGAACTTTAATAGCGGTCTAAATAATTAAATATCATATCCGCCATATACCTATGGCTTACTTACTATGCGGTAAAGGGTTAAATAAGTTAAGTATTTAATAGGTAAGTATAGCATAATTCAAGTGTAAGGGTGTGATATATGTACTTGGGGGTAGACACAACTAGGTATGTAAATGTTACGTGGGTAGGTAATCCAAAAATCAGTTCTGTAATAAACGCCGTATGAACAACACCGTGTTCCGTTACTTCATCCCCTAAACAACCCCCGTATACCATAATGTTATTTGGTTTAAACCAAATAACATTAGTTCTGAAATTTTATAATTGAATTATATGAATAAATAAATATAATTCTTATTTTAGTGTGTTGTTGTTAATGTGTCCAGTTATTGGAAGGTGGCCAGTAATAGACGATTTACACTATGTTTTTTTTAAATAGTAAATATTTACCACGCAATACATTTTGTATGCAAGAAACAAATGAGCGTTCCATACTAGTTCCTATGAGCAGTCAAGAACTTCATAGTTAAGAAAACAGACTAAGTATAGCATGTTATATGTAAATCACTATAGAAATGATACATTATGTTATGTATATCATCGCTCCACTTTGTGAATCCTCTCTGAGAGGGACTGACACATGAAACTTATTAGAAAAATGTTAACATGTCCACACGATGACCTATTAGCCACGTCACTATTCTATTGTCCGCAGGTGACCTTAAAACACGAAACAAACAATCCTATCCCGCACAGTCAAGCGTCCAAAATCAACGTCCCAAAAACTTACAAACTTGAACGCTTTCAATTTAGGAAACCTGCCGTAAGTCGCCCCGCGTTTAAATGTATGGCCGTGAGTTACGGCACAAGTTCCAAGTTGCGAGTCGGATCGGACCGCCGCAGGTGAAAGAATACCTAAACTTTACTCGTATATCTAAGTGTCAGAGTGCAAGGAGTAGTTTTTTTAGAAAGTAATGGAGTGCCTTTTGTACGTCTAAACTGCAACAAGTAAACATTCTTATCTTATCTTATCTTGTGGCCAACAAGCGCACCTACTCCGGGATGATAAAAGACACAGTAGTCTTGGAAATCCAAGGATGGCATAAGAGTAACGACAACCTTTTCGACGCCTTAACCTGAGTCTTTGCGTATTAATATTTTTTATCATGTCTCCGTTAAAATACACGTCAGCAAGCTTTTTCAATTCACCGCCGTGATTATACTCGTATCAGTCTCATACTTGTTATATTTCACACTGTATAGGATATCTGTTACCTATATCAATAAATTGTATAACTTTTGTTACTATAAGTAAGTGATATACAGCTAGTTAATATATGAATTACGATTACGACTTACGAGTATGCGATGCGACTCGCTGCTTGCGCAACAAGTAGCGCATCACACACATTGACACTAGGCGCGTTAGCGAGCTGAACTTCGGAAACCAACGATAATGCACGAAAGTTTCCGAGCGGCACGAGCCGCTCCACGCTCAAGTTTACAGCGGAACTACTCCTATCCGGACTACGGACGATACCGAGACGTGAGCGAATTTAAGACTCACAGGAACCCACAGGCAAAAAGCCGCTCATTTTAAAACGACTGCTTAAATTACATGAAACTTGGCAAAAACTTCGATTGTGTGGCAGCGACTAGGTCCGTGTGACACTTAAACAGTCAAAGTAAGAAAAAGAATGTCTATGAGATCCCACTTTAACCCTTATCCGGGCTGACAGGTCAAAAATAACAATCGATTGTCAGTCTTACTTACTGAATATACGTATTCGTTTGAAGTGCCGCATGTGGTGGCTAAATCACCTCTGCCTTGATAAGGGTTGAAGCAAAAGTGAGTCCTCACCTTTTATTTTTGTTTGCGAAATGTAAAGGATACCAAAGGTAACACTTTTGGATACGGAGTTCGAATAAAGACAAGAAAAAAAAATGTATACAAATACACCAACTCTAAGTATGTGCAAATATGAGTTCGAATCATCCCGCATACTTTTTTCCCCGAATACTTTCAAATACCCGAGTTACCCGACTAATAATACTTTCAAATACGCGATCCAAGAAAATAATAGTAGATTGTACAACAAGGGCATAAAGTGACCCATTTTTACCCGAGGCAATTTTTAGGTCTGCGCGAAGCGAAGACCAAAATAGTAGACGAGGGTAAAAATGGACATTTATGCCCTTGTTGTACACTCCGCTTTTCACTTCGATTGCGAGGAAAATAAATTATATTTTTCACGGCAATTTACACCACGAAATTGTCGTAAAGCGAAAGAACATAACCGATTCCCGCCAACTAACTTTTTAATTTTTTTTTTTAATTTTCAACATGTGATCAGAGTTTCAGACGCTTGGTTTTCTGCCAAGTCAAACATTTCGGAGCATTTTTGAACGATAATCGACTCCTATTTTATGTGATTTACTAAATTTAATGACAGAAAATACGGATTTCTAATAAATTGTAGCAAAAATAAAATAATATAACAAGTTTTTCCATCTACACAATTTTATTGCTCAGTAAAATTGTGCAATATGTTTTAACTGTTTGGCTGTTGAGACCGATTACCTTAGTCTTAGAAGAAAATTTTACTTTTATGCTCTAGACTAGAGCATAAAATGCGATTTTATGTCGTCTACGCACGACATAAAGGTGCACTTTTTGAGCATGAGAAGTGAAAAAACATTTAACCACCCTGGAAGTCGATTCTAATTTTACAATTTGATATGGGTTCGAACTGGTTGTGGTAGCACCTTGGCGATCGTCTCGGTGACTGGTGTGCATCTCACGCACGCGCGACTTTCACTTCATATCGTAGGTATATGCACCGATCAGCGTGTCGTGTCCGATCTTCAAATAATATTAAAATCGTAACAATTTGTTAAATCTGAATCCTACTCCTATCTGTTGTATAATTCCGCGATTGAATCAAGTCCGAGACTGATAGCGGTCGGTCACGTCACGGCTCGCGTCGCGTCGCGTCGCGTCGCGGCACGGTGCGGTGCGCCTCGAACTTTTTAACGAGCAACGAAACATGGCGCCCTAATTATTAATACTTCGACGAGAAGCTTTGAGAACCATTTTACGACGCAGTTCAGCGTTATTGAAGGCGCGTCACGTTAAATGTCAGAGTCTTGTTTAAGAGCTAGTGCCGGAAAAATGCATACAATTTCTAGAAGAACGAAATCGTTTTTTATAGTGTGACATACATATAGTAGTGTCTTTATTCGGGTACCTAGCAGGCGTTTACTAGAGGTCAGAGTGACTAGCAAAAAGGCTTTAAAATTACATAAAGGTGCCATTTGTAGAATCTGGACCTATAACAATGACCTTTTATTTATGTAGACGTGTGACGTTCATAGTTGACAAAACTAAAATTTTATCCAACGATTTTGACAACTTGACAGGTTGGCGTCACCCATATGACTAACTAAATATAGGTTCCGTAACCTATATTTAATGGCTCACGATCGTGCGCCTGGTACCATATCTACCTCAATTTACTTACATCCATGACCTATAAGCTATTTTTTAGCCAGCTATAATTTTGCCAAAATATACTATTATTATTATTATGTTTTGTATGTTTCTGGAAGGGTGTAAGTTTGTGTCGTGTGTGTCTGTAGCGTCAAAACTACGGATCCGACTTATGTGGGATCCGACTCGTCCTTTTATTCTAATGACATGAAAATTTTTTCATGAAAAGGCGACTGCCAGGCGTCCCCATTAAGGTATTTTCAAAAATCAGTAATATTTTTTATTTGCTTAATATATTATACGAAGGTAGTATTATAACATGAAGTTTCACATGCTTTGTCAAATAAACACATGCACAATGTAAACATTTATTCTAGTATGTAAAACTATTTTTATTTGCAAACTTAACCTATAACCTTAAGCTACGACCAATTTCATTTCTCTGTCATTAAATTGTACACCTTTTTCCGGAGCAAGCTCTTCGTCCATCCCTACGAGTAGTTCTGAACAACGATGCGACGCGTTTAGAGTAATGGCATTTATATTAAACCAAGGCACTAAGATGCTGTAACATGTAACATGTGAAGTAACTAACTAAAACTGTTAACTTGAGTATTAGATGCCGGACGCAAATTTCCACACATTCGTGCAATCAAGGTTAAAATCTATGTATAAAATAATTTGAAACAAATATGAAACTCCCTTTACAAGGTTAACGATGGTTAAAATCGCAGGAAATATTACCTGAACGCTACGGATTGCGCTTTGTGGCTAGGCGTTTTACGCCATGTAATCCATTGAATTTGTTTTACTTCGTAACGTATTACAGCTTAAGACTTAACTGTATAACTAATTATAATACACATAATAAAAGCTTCATAGTACAACAAACCAAACAATTATCGGCGTGAGCTCATTCACTCGTTACTTGAGCACATTCCCGTAAGCCGGAAAGCCGCTCCCTTCATAATTATTTCCATCAAGCTCCGCTCAAACATATATACGAGTATGTGTATCGTCTGCAAAGCAAACAAGCCCCTTCAATTAAGTGCGAGGCACCTGTGTCGTGTCGCTGATTAAAGAGTTATTATTCAATTAACATTAGTTGTAAAACACAATTAAATGGCGGAAAGTTTTGGGCTTTATCTTCGCTTTGAATTCATCTCCGTCTATTATCCGGGCTCGTGGTAGCCGAACTTGTGATTTTTATGGTAATTGCTTGTAATGAGAGCAGGCAAACTTGTCCGCGCGGTGGGGGGTTTGTATAAGTTATTTCTCGATCTGGCAGGCGGCCGATCAGCGCGAGTAGTGAGAAGATATTTTTTTTCATTGCGGGTGTTTCTCTTAGAAAAAGTCCTTGCCGCCAGTGAACATACGACGATCTACGGTTAATATGTGCATCTTCCTATATCTGCGTAGTTATCTTAGAGAATCGCTTTAAAATAAATAAACAACCGATTAAAATTAATTAAGATGTATTAGGACTGTACTGTTAGAAGTCAGAAGATAATAATACACATCCTCCGATGTGGCCTTTCTATTATTCAAACTTCTTGGACAGCACATCGAGCAATAATATAAAGTACATACATGCACCTACACTTTCTTACTCCTTAACCTTTCGTTGGTAAGGAGCCTTGCAATAGCCTCATACACGCAAAAACTAATATTTCATTGGTTAATTTTCAAATTTCTTCATTTTCAAAAACCTCAGTTTAAATTTGTATTTTGTTTTACAATTACGCGTGATTTTCGAAGCGAAATCATTATCGAAGGTTCAGCTCATGAAAAGCCAGTGGTAGACTAGACGGCTGCATTCATCAGAGGTCTAACAACATTATCCTATCCATCACAAACGTTTCCTCAACTGCATTCAAAGCGCGGCCGCGGGCCAAGTCGAGCCAGATAAGACACGGCTCTCTAGAGCACTCGAGCAGAGCCCGAGCCACAAAGGCCTGTGAATGCAGCGGTGGCTCGAGCTAGCCCCACATTTTTATTCCACTGTTGAGGTGGTGCATTCTGCCAGATAGCTTTGAAATTACTCAAGTGCCTCCGTGCAGTTATTTCACTTCTCAAAGCGATTTCCCTTTTAATAAAAGTTTATACGATTGCGTACGTAAAATAGCTATTTCTTTTCCGTTTTCAGCAATATCGTGAAATGAAGGTTTAGTACAGCAATATAGACCAAAGCCCCATTCGCGAGGCTGCAGTGCGTACATAAATACGCTTTCAGTATTGTACAATTTGTAGAGCCTGGAAACTCACAGGGGAAAGTTTTGAGCGCAACCGCCGTGGCTGTTGTTTTTCCTTTTGTTGGCAAAATATCCATCATTCTCGTACAAACATTACTAAGCTAGGCTTTAAGGTTCTACAACGGACATTTCAACTTGACATCTCTCAAAATCGTCAGCTAATACTGGCAAGACGAAAATAATAAGCCATTTTATGTAAGTACCTACAGTGATTTACTAGGTATATAAACGCGATCAACGCACTGATTTCGTCTTCAATCCATTAAGGAGATGAGATTACAATATGAGCAGCCAGTATTTATTCCAGGCATTAGGTAACTACTTAAAAAAAAGAGGATGTTTATTGATTATCGTTTCTAGTTGCAGTACCTAGGCAGGTTGCATCAACGCAAAAAGTCGTACATATTTACCTACGACTTGCGCCACTACACAGTGCACACCTAACGAGGGTTATACTTAGCGATGTTTCCAGTCCAGATATCAGACAAAATATGAAACAAGTAAAATCCAAAACGCGTGCGAACGTTAGTCCGTACGTCGTCGATTTCAGAAGGGGTGGGTAATGGATCCACATCGATGCTTAATACCCGTCTACCACTCCACCATGAAAGGACACAACTACACATAACTTCTATACCGACATAAGTCGTTTTAGCCCGGGACGGTCGCTTGGAGTGATGTCTACCGTGCAACGACGAATGGCCACAACTTCACTGAACTCGTCTAAGGACATAAGTCCTTTTAGCTTTATGTTTTGCTGGAGTGATGTCTCCAATACTCGGCAGCCATTGTTTCAAGGACACATTTAGCTTATGGTGATTGAGGTATATTTTTCTTAAACGGTTTACCATGTCGCCGGATGAAATGGTGAATGGAGTAGGCGGTTGCCAAAGTACCTATAACTATACAAGCGGACCAGTTATTTTGCAAAATTGCTGTCATTCTGAGATATAAATGGATTGACATTACGTAATGAAAGACACCCGTATTGCGATTTAATCGCTTACCGCATGGAAACGAAGGCGCTAACAAGTAAACCAAACCAAGTAATATAATGCATGGTCCTATAGCTACGCTACATTCAAGTTTAACATCCATTAAAAAATTGGTTCAAATAGGGTTCCAAAAATGGAATATCCTGACATAAGTCCGGACATCGGTCTAAAAGTCCTCACATCTCCTGGACGACCATTTCTCCAAAAGGTTTTTAAAAAACCCTGAGACTCGCCGAATCCCCCGCAATCCAGACTTGTCAGGGGAAATCTTGACGTTGCCATACGTAGTACGTACCTAGGTTGAAATTATAATCTACCTATACTCATTCCAATCATTCTAAGCGAATCAGAAAGAATGTATTTAAGTATCGCTGTGGTGTGAATTTAGATAGATCACAATCAAAACTCGCAGCGTCGCAGCGCATGATACTCAGTGATTATGGTCCTTGCAACAATATAATATATGACATTATGGGAAGTCTTATTTATGTTAAGACACCCGGAAAAGCTCATGATGATTGCTGAATGAACCCTCGATATCAATAATTTGCAAACAGAAATCAAGGGACAATTATTTCGGTTTTCGGTCCGTTTATCATATTGACTCCAGAGCCGTTATCGTCCTCTTATATATATCTAGCGTCTTACAGCGCCGTTAGGCTCTCGAGAGCTCTCGACGCTCAGAATGGCTCGCCGTGACCGCAAGTGCTTCTGGCGCAGACCGTAATATATGTGGACTACACTTCGAGCACAAACCGTGAATTTGGGGAAGTGGCAGGGTGTGTGCTGCAATTGGATACCTGCTCCGTGTTTCACGATTTGTTGTGTGAATGATTTATTATGGTGGGAGCTTGGAGGAGAAAATGAGGGTTGATTTTGTTTCCTTTAAGTATATACTTAAACCACACACGAATATTCATATATTTATTATTTATATTTGCGCACGAATATTCGTGCGCAAATTTTTGACACACTAATAATTTTTAGAGGTGCCTTGTAGGCTACAAGTTGTAGCGAACACCACTCACCGTGCGTGCTAATGTCTGTTTGCTGCTATAAACTAGAATATAATTGAATATAAATAATATACATTATAATATAAATACAACTTATAAAATCCCTCACTGCGCCATAGTCTTTGATTTTAGTACAGTTGTACCAAACTCAAAGTCATTACTAAATGTGTAGGCATGCAAAATTTCACGTTTCACGCATTTAGTCATACCAAGAGTCTGATTTAGAGATTGGTCGTAGAAGAGTTGTAAGGCGCGATTCGGGAAATGAATTAAAGATTCACTAGATATGAAATAGTAAAGATATGTGACGTTTCACGGCAAAAGGTACCATTGCCCCGGCTGAATATTGGAGAGGCGTTAATAATAGCGTAAGCGTCAGCCGCCATAAGGTACCTTTTGCCGTGGAACGTCACATATCTTTACTATTTCATATCTAGTGAATCGCTAATTCATTTCCCGAATCGCGGCCGTGCAGCTCGGTATTGCTCTGCTTGTCCAAAATTCGACAATCCAGGCACCGGACAGCCAGTTTTACAAATTTGCAGACACGAAGTTTTGACATTGGAAATGTCTTTTCGTTCGCTCCAGTATACGGTCCGATTTCACGAAAAAGTGCGATCCCCTTATATCTCGGAAAGTTGTGAAGATATGATATTAAAAAATAGGCTCAAAAGACGCATAATCACGAGAGCTGTAAGGTGCAAAAATAATTATTCGAGAAAGTCAAAAACAAAAAAAGTTATGGTCGAAATAGTGAAAATAAAATTCAAATTTTTCCGAATTTTTGATTTTGGTGCTCGATAATTTGGAAACGAAGAATGATATCAAAAATTTGAGAAAAACGGCTCTGGACAATTTAGTCAGCTACAATTTGAGCCTAAAACAAAGACGATCGGGTTAAGGGTTTGCCCTGTAGCCTAACCTTAAAATAGTCAAAAAGTCAGAACGACATTTTTCACAGGACATTTATGACTTCATGTTTCGCAGAGTTCGTTATAGTTAGGGAGGCGAATAGGGGAATTTTCGGCAATACTCGAGCGTGGCAGTTTAAGATATGAGAGATACCTTAGACCTAATAGAACAACCTTGTACCCTTGTAACCTTGTAGTATACGTTAGTTTACTTTTTCTAAATATTACTGTACATCCCGTAAGTTTGTCTATCTGACCTGACTGGAGTTTTCCTCTCATCTAATCGAAGGTTAGCTGGAAGAGATCCCTTATAGGGATAAGTTCGCCTTTGTACTTCCATTACTGTAATTTATTTTTGTAAACCTGTGTTGTGTACAATAAAGTGATTACTACTACTACTACTACTACTACCTTGTAAAGTATTTAGCTCTATATGTAGTGACGCGCGCCTAGGATTGACGATCAGATTAGTAAAAAAAAATGGATAGTCTGAAATACTCGAGCGCCTCAGATTAAGATATTGGGGGTTGATTTTAGTGTTTAAAGACTAAATTTAACTAATCTGACGATAAGTCCTTGACGCCGCCGAGTTATAGGGTCGCGAACTTGTAAAAAAAAAACGTTAATCCGGCATTCTCGAGCGCGATTTTTTTATTTTTTATTTTGAAGAATATAATCTAAAACTTACTAAAAATACAAAATCTGCCGGTTTCCGCATGACCGGAAGTGTGGAGGAGCCATTTCGTCTTCCTAAGAACGCGTTGCGGCATATAAGTCGCGAACGATACATTTTACAAAAAAAAAAGTTTAAATAAACAAAAAAGGTAATTTTATTGTCATTCTTAAATTCCCCGTTTTATCAAGGAGAAAGAAAGGAAAAAAAGAAACCAAAAAACCTTTTTCGGTCAGATTAAGAGAACCCACCAACATTTTTGTCAGATTAAAAAAATATGCTTTCAGGATACCGAGATAAACCTCCCCTATGAAAATCTGACGCGCTCGAGTATTTCAAAAAAACTTTTTTTTTTTGCATTTTCAAAAATTCATCGTAACTTATCGTCACGCCGAAATCGTCAGTTTTTTTAAAGGAAGCTTCCTTGGGGCCTACTTAACACCCCTTCCGAAAATCTGACGCGCTCGAGTAATTTAATTTTTTTTGCATTTTTGACTACTTTATATGCCTACCCCCACCACGCAAACCGGCAGATTAGTATACCGTTGTTATCAGAGGCACTCGGGGCATACGTAGTATGAATATCTGACGCGCTCAAGTAACTGTTTTTTTTAACATTTTTGAAAAACCGTACACGCCAAACCCACCGCTAAAATGGTTTTTGCCATACGAGCTTTTCTTTTCGAAATTATTTTATCTTTCGATTTTGATAGGTCTCGACGGCGCCGTTGAATTACGCCATTTAGCTACCTCGCCTCCCTAACTATTATCGGTGATTGTTGTGAATTATCGGGATTATGACGGCAGAATTCGACAATCTATGCATTCTTGTGGTGGTGGAAATAGAAATAGAAATAGAGATAGAGGCCGAGGGAGAGGGAGAGGGGAGGGAGAGGGAGAGGGAGAGGGAGAGGGAGAGGGAGAGGGAGAGGGAGAGGGAGAGGGAGAGGGAGAGGGAGAGGGAGAGGGAGAGGGAGAGGGAGAGGGAGAGGGAGAGGGAGAGGGAGAGGGAGAGGGAGAGGGAGAGGGAGAGGGAGAGGGAGAGGGAGAGGGAGAGGGAGAGGGAGAGGGAGAGGGAGAGGGAGAGGGAGAGGGAGAGGGAGAGGGAGAGGGAGAGGGAGAGGGAGAGGGAGAGGGAGAGGGAGAGGGAGAGGGAGAGGGAGAGGGAGAGGGAGAGGGAGAGGGAGAGGGAGAGGGAGAGGGAGAGGGAGAGGGAGAGGGAGAGGGAGAGGGAGAGGGAGAGGGAGAGGGAGAGGGAGAGGGAGAGGGAGAGGGAGAGGGAGAGGGAGAGGGAGAGGGAGAGGGAGAGGGAGAGGGAGAGGGAGAGGGAGAGGGAGAGGGAGAGGGAGAGGGAGAGGGAGAGGGAGAGGGAGAGGGAGAGGGAGAGGGAGAGGGAGAGGGAGAGGGAGAGGGAGAGGGAGAGGGAGAGGGAGAGGGAGAGGGAGAGGGAGAGGGAGAGGGAGAGGGAGAGGGAGAGGGAGAGGGAGAGGGAGAGGGAGAGGGAGAGGGAGAGGGAGAGGGAGAGGGAGAGGGAGAGGGAGAGGGAGAGGGAGAGGGAGAGGGAGAGGGAGAGGGAGAGGGAGAGGGAGAGGGAGAGGGAGAGGGAGAGGGAGAGGGAGAGGGAGAGGGAGAGGGAGAGGGAGAGGGAGAGGGAGAGGGAGAGGGAGAGGGAGAGGGAGAGGGAGAGGGAGAGGGAGAGGGAGAGGGAGAGGGAGAGGGAGAGGGAGAGGGAGAGGGAGAGGGAGAGGGAGAGGGAGAGGGAGAGGGAGAGGGAGAGGGAGAGGGAGAGGGAGAGGGAGAGGGAGAGGGAGAGGGAGAGGGAGAGGGAGTGCCACGAAATGGTCTCACCTCAGCATGTTGCTGGCGGCTGCTAGCAGATAGCTGATGCTGAACCCTGGCAGTACCTAGTGGAGCTCGGGTTTAATACAACATAAGCACACGCTGTTTTGGTCATCGGACTCGTCTCGATGAGCACTTAGGAGAGTAGTACCCAAGATAGAGCTGATTCTGAACCCTGGCTGTACCTAAAGGAACTCAGGTTTGTTGCAACATAGGCACACGCTGTTTTGATCATCCGACTCGTCTTGATGAGCACTTAGGACAGTAGTACCCAAGATAGAGCTGATGCTGAACCCTGGTTGTACCTAGCGGAACTCAGGTTTGGTGCAACACGCTGTTTTGGACACCCGATTCGTCATTATGAGCACATGGTAGAGCATTACCCAAGATAGCTGATGCTGAACCCTGGTAGTACCTATTGGAACTCAGGTTTGGTGCAACATAGACAAACGCTGTTATGGTTGTAGCCGCCGTGCAGGTCAGGATCTCGACGGCTCAAATAAAAAGCTTCGATTTGAAGTAAACTATTATAATTTCAATAGGTACTGGTTTTACAAGGGTTCCTTGACTAAACGGTTAAATGTAAAAGTGGTGTGGTAATCGTATGGAGGCTGATGAAAGAGTGATTTGCATAATTTGACTGTCCGAAAATAGTGGTTAAGATTTGGGTGCCTCTAATTGGCCGCGATACATAATATGTGGAGCGCTCCTATTGGTGCTTTAGAAAAAGCTTCCAAATACTAGCCGAGCCCGACGGCTGCGTTTAGTTACTGTATTATACAAATAAAGGTTGCGTTCGCAACAATGGTCATCTCTCGTCGCGTCAAACTGCTGTCAAGAAAATTTCATAGCTTGCAGCAAATGGGCCGCTGCCGATCACCACTTCTCGAGTTGACTACGGATTTGCCGTGTAATAATTTTCTTGTACTTTGAACATTAATATATCCTGCTTATTAATCGAAAAATTAAATATGTACCTATACTTATGCGCCACGGCGACAATTATTCAAACTTGGATACGCGTGTGGAAATTTTGCAATTTGTTTGTTCACATGCGTTATGTCCAGGATACTTGTGTTAGTCTAAGAATAAAATAATTATCATTCAACGTTGTAGTTTTATTTTGTAACTTTTTCCTTATCCAGACTTTCTCGTCGCTCAGCGACAATATTTTTTCGAATTCCGTAGATTCATTTCCAATGTGCTCGATAGTCGTGTGAGGCACGAAATCTGTGAATTTTTTTTAGACTTTACAACTTACTCTTCTACAATAAATATAACCCTTTGATCATATTATCGAGGGTGCCTACTCCATCTATTAGTTGGTACTGGTCTGTGGCTTCTATTAACACTAATGCTCCTCGGTCCTTATTTGTGCCCGCAGGGTTAACAAGGTTACCCGCTAGTTATGAATTACATAATTCAATTTCGCGAAAGTGCGCTCGCGCGGATAAATCTAGGTTTCAAGTGGTCACGGGATTTTAGGATAAATCACATTCGGTTAAATCTATAATTTAATATTCAATCATCTTGTTGTTTGGAAAGGTTTGTAAGGTGAACTAAACAAGCAAAATAATTTTTAACCCGTCCGGGCGCTTGCCATCTGATCATCCCGTGCGATCCGGGACTATATTCCTTGTAATTATAATATCTAACCGTACTAATCTTCTAATTCTATACACGCTAAAGTTTCTCTGTTTGCTTGTTTGTTAGCTTTTCAAGCTTAGACCGCTTGAACCGATTGATATAAATGTTGGTATATTTTGAGTCACGCGCTTTTCTTTCGTCGTTTCTTATAATTTTCGCCTTTTTTTCAGTTACACAGACATGTATTTAATACAGACAGTAGTTTAAGTAAAGATTACTGTTTTTAAAAGCCTGACAAATCACACAATGTTTGTCATGTTAGACAATTTCATGTAAATGTACGATAACCACTTGACTTGTTTCCCGTGAAAGCATCCACGAAGTTATGTATCAAGTGATAGTCATCTTGGGCTGACAGGTTCCACAATAAATCAAGAGAATCATAATTCATTTATTCATTGCTTTTGTGGGTTTACAATAGAACGATGTGAAGCACGATACGTATATTTTATCGCCCAATTTTCACACAAAACAGTTATGGAAACAAATCTCAAAGATTGGCACACAAAATATTTTAGAACGTTATAAAATATTAAAAAAAAAACGTCGGGTACATCAGGTGTGCGACTTGCAAACCGGAGTTTCGAGTACGAATGGCGTCTCGTACGAATGATATTTCAGAACGTATGTACAAAATATAATTTAATACGTCTTATTTAATAGTATTCATATTTACCTTCACTGGAAATGGACACGGACCTATTAAATTGTATTTTGTACATACGTTCTGAAATATCATTCGTACGAGACGCAATTCGTACTCAAAAGAGGAAGCCGAACTAAGGTTAAGGTTCATGTGGTGAAGACCCTCTACAAGCTCTTTGGCAATAGCCTTTGTACACATACTCTACTTACTTACAGTAGGTCGGTAGAGCATAAGGAACGAAGTTCTTTCTTACTGTGTTTGAGCGAAGAACGTCTACAAATACGACTTGCCCTATGATTCTTTCCACCAAAAAATTGTATGTTAGTCTTCTCCACATTGAACTTAATCAAAGCCTAATTTCCCCCTAAGTTGGAAGGTCAGATGTTAGTCGCATTTGTAAAAAAAAGTACGCTAATTATTAGTATTCAGTGTTTTTACACCCTAGGGGCCTATTAGGTTATAAGTTACCCGCGGCAAAAAACCAGGACAACGCTAGAACAGTTACCTACCTACATATTACACCTAAAGCGTATTGTATTCATGGTAAGTATCCACGCTAGTATCCAAAGAAAGCGTGTTGCGAACTTCTAATTCTTATTCAGGGGTCAGTGCGCACGATCCGGCGCCGTCCATCCGTCATCCGAACCACTTCCAGGGTGAAAAGCCCAGCCAATAGAGCCTTACTTAAGAAACTAATCAATTACAAGGCAGTGATACTCTTTTGTTGGACTACGAGAAAGGAAATTCGAGTGGGGTGCGTTGGGGCTAGGTTTGCGGGCAAGTCGAGTTGGGAGCTCACGGTCTTGACTGGACTCGAAGTTAAAGTCTGACAAGATTATATTTGATCCGGTGTTAGTGTCGCTACAAGCAGCTTACATGTGCCAAAAACATCATGTACTTATAGTCAAATAAAATATCAGTATCAGCAGTCATGTCAACGACTACTTTCAAAACATTATTATTGTTTATTGGAATATGCTACGCGTAAATGTTATATAATATATATAATTTAAATACAATATAGCTTATATGGTATTTAAAGTAATTTTTCTAGCATCTTTGACAATATTTGTGGCATTTTTGTGGTAATATCATTTATAATTGCGAAAGAAGAAATAGTTATTTGTTTTACAAGGGGGCAAAGTTGTTGTTTAACCGCTCGTGCTAATATTGATACCCGAGCAAGCGAAAGATTCCAAAATTGAACCACGAGCGTAGCGAGTGGTTCGTAAAATGGAATCTTGAGCGTTAGTAATTCACAACTGAGGCAAAGTAATCAAATCCAAATTTTGAGTTGTTTTCTTATGTTACATCTTATGTTACAAGTAACACACATAGGTACATCTACTACCAGCGAGCGGAACACATGGCAGCGCGAGGGTAGATAAATATGGCGCATCGACGAATGTTGCTACCTCATTAGGTTAATAATATAATATAAGAGATGTTTATGAAATATCGAAATACGGAATAACCCCAAAACACCTCAATGTAGCCCCAAGCAAGACATTATTAGCGTCAGTGTCTAACGACAACGAACGTCCCCCAAACTTTGCACTATTGTTCACTAAACTGACCTTTTAGGCACCGAGATAAAGTCTATAATAGTCAGTAGTATTCGAGATAGTACGGGGTCGTTAATAAGTCCATTGTCAGCTTAACGGGACACTGTACCAGCGTCACTTAACTGATTATTCGTAAACCGTATTGCCAAGACATAGGGCACACAATAGTCGCAGTCAGCTGTGACGTAATCACGCGAGAGATATAGCTCATAGACTCTGTTTCCTAGATCATTTTTAGGGTTTCGTAGTCACCCAGAAAATAAACGTTACCTACCCTTATAGTTTCGCCATGTCCGTCTGTCTTTCTTTCGAATTGCCCCAGCGAACGTGTGCTACATTTTTGTAGAACCCCAAACTATAAGCCCTCGAGAAAACCTCGACATCGAGTTTATTCCCAAGCGTTTGCGGAAAGAATATTTAGGTTCCGAGGTGTGATTATGAATCCTTGCCTACAGCGAGTATTATAGTAGATAGAAAACGGTATGTGTGCTTGCATACCTAATAACTTCCAACGACAGCTATAGGTTGTCTGAAAGAGATCGCTTTTTACGCTCTACTTGTGTTGCTGTTATTTCTGTATTATTTTCTTCTACTGAGGTGTGCAATAAGGAGTATTTGTATTATATTGTATCGTTTGTCGACAGCTTTGCTCCATCTACTGGGTGAGATATTTGTGGTGTGTGGAGTGAAGCTCGCTCGACACGCGCGGGGCGCAATCTCATTAGCCGCCAATCAAAGCAATCAGATCCCCAATTGATTCCACCTACCCACTATTAACACCTTTATGCTGAATCAATATTGACACTAGTGGCTATTCCTCTACTTATGAGGATGTTGACATTTTCATCATTTTTTCGCTTGCCCTTTCTCCATCAATTGAGAACGACATAGCATGTCCTCTATGTCGTTCGTCATCTCATCATTCACCTCCTTTCTTCCGCCTTTCCTCCTCCTTTATTTTAATAACATCTCTCACAAATTTCATCCACCTTTTTCCATCCATTCTCCTCAAGCCACACATCCATCTCAACATTCTCATCTCCGCTATTACATGCAATCTCTTTTCATCCGTTACGTCTAGCGCCCAACACTCTGATCCATCCATGACGACATGTTGTATTTCGAGCAGCATCGCTGTCACAACTCAATCTGTAGTCTTCCAGGAGGTCGATTCCAATTTAACAATTTTTTATTGTTTGGAACTAGAATTGATCCGACCTTGACAATTGTTTTAGTGATTGCCGCACTAACAATTAGTCATAGTTAAGAAATCTGAACGATGCCACAAACACAATATTTTCGGTCAACATCCCAGTGGCGGTCGTCGGTCGGCGGTCAACATTGCCTCGCTAATTCGCTTGATTAATATAGTT
Source organism: Cydia splendana (assembly GCF_910591565.1). Lineage (NCBI taxonomy): Eukaryota > Metazoa > Arthropoda > Insecta > Lepidoptera > Tortricidae > Cydia > Cydia splendana. The sequence continues at coordinate 108,855 of NC_085973.1, read as the reverse complement.
CAAGCGATCCTGGAATTCTATCTCAATTTTAAAATCACATCTACAATTATTTCATCATCACAATGTATCAGCCAAAATACTCCTGGACAGGCAAATAATTACCTAAATAAAAAAAATGGTGAGTGTCATGGAACAGCCGGTTGGAACGAAGTTAAGAAAGGCTGCATGGTGACGTGTTCATGTGGTCTTGGGTCTTGGGCCTTGGGTCTTGGGTCTTGATTTGTTTTTTTGTTTTTAGTTTTTAGCCATCTCCTAATTGCCGACATGTAACTGTGTCTGCGACTCTTCCTGTTTGTTCAGGCTACATGTTAAATGATTATTAATAAAGAGTGTTATTACAACTTTTGCTGTAATTTACATTTGTGTTTTGTGCCTACACTTTTTTGAGCGTTTGAGTTACACGTTGGTGTTGTATTGGGTTCGTCAGGCGTTTGAAGATTTTTTTTAAATTATTAGTAAAATTGTATAATACTTATTATTACGGAGTGCAGAAGATAGGTACAGGTAAACATTAAATGCGTCTTTTTCGTGACACAAAATTTCGGTCAAGTGTGAGTAATTTCATAGGTAATGTGTTCTATGATAAAAATATATTAGTAAAATATCTTTTAGGTACTGTCAGTCCACAGTCAGTGTGGGCAATAGTAGGAAACAAGGATAGGTTACAGATTATTTTCCTTCCTTACAGAAAGCTTACTTTTAAAAACACACTCTGTACTGTAGGTATATAAAAGGACGCGGAGTGTGAATAATAAAGAAATAGGCGCCGGGATATCGTGGTAAAATCCGACCCGGACCGGTTTCGCATTCGGGACACTTAGTCCGGTATAATACGGCCCGACTAGTTTCTTGCAAGTTTACACACTTAGGTAAGTACTTTTTAATTTAAGATTAGTAGTTAAGTCTGTAACAATGAATGCCTTTTTATGAAATAAACAGATTAAAATTGTTTTTTTTTACCTACCATGCCAACGGACCTTACATATCTTATCAATAAGGTTTAAAAATAGTAAAGAGCATGGACGTTGATACAGTCGCCATCAGATATATAAGAGCGGCCAAAGCGCTCACTAATAAATATCTGAACACGCCTCTTGCTAGTGTCAAGGTGTCTCTAGCTAGTGACAAGTCAGATTAAACACGGACCTAAAAACTGCGGTATGTGCCTATCATGCTTTTGCCCAAGCATGGCTGCAGTATGGAATAATACTGTGGGGCAATAGCGTAAATGTTAAAGATCTCTTCATTTTACAAAAAAGATGTTTAAGGATACTTGTAAATAAAAGAGATGAGGAAAGTTGCAAACCTAGCTTACTTTCTTAAATTAAAAATTTTAACACTTACAGCCTTGTATATTTTAGAAACTTGCAAATTTGTTCGAAAACATAATGATTTTTTCGATGAAAATAAATACCAAAGTTCAGAAACATATATATAACTTGCGCCACCGAAATAGAAGCTTTGTGATGTGAGAGTGCCCTTGCTACGCTGCAAATGTACAATAAAGGTCCGCATGCAAGATCTATAAAAACCTTTAATAAAATTCCCCAACATATCTCAAACGAAAAAAAATTCACAACTTTTATAAAAAAAACTAAAGTCCTACTTATTGCATATAAGCCCATATTCCATGCAGGATTTTTCCGAATACCAAGCTTAGCCTCGATTATGTGATGTGATGTAGGTATAATGTGTGCCCCTCAGCGTTGCCCCTGCGGTGCGGACGTAGACCAGTTAGGTCACCACGGTCTCTCCTGCCAGAGGAGCGCGGGCCGCTTCTCCAGGCATGCCGCCCTTAACGACATCATCCGTCGGTCTCTTGCATGTGCCTGCTCTATTGGAGCCGACCGGCATATTGAGAAGTAACGGCAAGAGACCTGACGGGATGTCTTTGATTCCGTGGAGTATGGGGCGGGTGCTAGTGTGGGATGCAACCTGCGTAGACACGCTGGCCCCGTCACATCTCCACGGAACCTCTGCGAGGGCGGCAGCTGCTGCAGAGGCGGCCGAAAACGCAAAGGTTGCGAAGTATCGCGGTCTCGGCGCCAAATACAGTTTTGTTCCTTTCGGCGTCGAGACCCTGGGTTCGTGGGGTCCTGGCGCCCTGAGTCTCTTTGGAGACCTTTCAAAGAGACTCAGGGACGCAACTGGGGACCCAAGAGCTGGCAGTTACCTCGCTCAACGCTTCAGTCTAGCAGTTCAGCGGGGTAACGCAGCCAACATCTTGGGGACCTTGCCACAGGGGCCTTTTTTAGATTTAGTTTAGTTTAGTTTTATTTTATTTTAGAATAGTTTGTATTTAGTATAATTGTAATTTTAAGTTATTTTTATTTATTGTTTTTTGACTTGTTTTTGTACCATATAAAATTAACAAATATCTTAATATTATATATTATTTTTAATATTATCTTTTTGGAAAGGTATAATGTGATGAGTGCCATATAGAACTTGTATAATAATGATAAATGCTAAGATTGTCTTCCTTTTGTAGTTGTAAACCAATATTCACCCACTAGGTAAGAATATGTATATGTAAAATGCTACACCCTACTAACTAGGGTCCATGTTTGTACTTATTAGACGTAAAATACCATGGATGCATTGAATAAATGATTAATGATTAAGGTGTCTGAAGTGCGTGTTCAGATATTGTTATCCGATGGCGACTGTACCGGACGGACGTGAGTCGGATTGATGAAGCTTCGTGTAGATGTCATCTAGGCTGACTGAAGGACATTATTTGGATCGTGTAACCTATAAGTACGTTGAACTGAACGGTTCATTGTTGTGTAGTAGTAGGCCTGCTCCTACTACTACACAACAATAAACCGTTCTATGAGTACATTGACAACGTCATTCCATTTCTTCCGTGCGATTTTGTACATAAACACTTTCAGGAATTTTAGTTCTAAAAATAAAGGCTAATATTTCTTGCCTTTCTTGACCACAAAACATACACTATATTACATAAATTTGCCTCTGAATGTGAAACGGCCTCCGCATTAAAACGGCATCTTAAGGGCATTGTTTTTTTTAAACAATGTCTTCAAAGGCCTACACTATTTCGCGTCACAGTGACACGCCGCCCGCGGCCGACGCGGGGCCCATATTAAAACACTCTTTCCTGCTTAATTCTATTTTGTTTGCCCGCGGCCCGCCCCGCTGCAGACCCCACTCCACTGATTGCTCCCTGGGTAGGGGGAGGAAGGTATTTATTGTAAAACTTCAAACGCTGACTTATTGTTGCCGCGACGCGACGCACCTGGGAGCAATACAAGTTGTCCTGGACGTCACGCCATCTATCGTGCTGTGCAAACTTTTACGTTTCAGTAACGCTTATGTTCTTTATTTGACAACTTGTTAGCGATCATTTACACGTTTTTCTTGATTTGTTATTGATATGATCCAAATCCGATACGTAATATTATCGATAATAGATCAAGTAAGTACATAGTGATTTTAACCATCGAATAAGCTCTCTGGAATCGTGCAGGTTATTGAGTTTGTCATAATTACTTATAATTTTGGAGTAAAAAACGTGATTGCTAAATCGCTAATATTTCATACGAAGAACACGAGCTCACACTTTGAAAGTATTGTGAGTAAGAAATATTTGGGCAATTTGGGTGATCTTGATCTGATAAAACTCATGTGTATGCCGATTGGCAAGATTATGCATCGTCGTATTTTATCTCTGAACATCAAAATTTTGAGAACCAATCCCAAATATGTGATGTATATGTCGCAGTCGGATCGTATAATCCGCCGTATTACATTACGGCTAGCCGTTTTCAAAAACAGGGGCGTTTTGAAATGCGGCGGTTTAACGATTAGCCGGATTGAATGCGGCTGAATGAGAATCCGCCGGAATGTATTCGGCGCCATACGTTCTTCAACACGGCTAGCCGTAATGTAATACAGCGAGTCATTAGCCGCCGCTTTGACAGTTTTTAGTTCCCTTTTTTAACACTCGTGGCGCTGCCTGACAAACGCTGGGGTGTCCATCAAATCTGGAGTTCGTCGGACTGTTTCTTTTCAAAAAACATTTCCTTCGCAACTTAACTAGACGGAGCCCCGAGACGTCCGTGAAAACATTACACTTTGGGGAAAAAAAGCGTAGGTAGGTAAGTAGGTTAAGTTCGTTAGGTAGCTTCAGATGCCCGAAGGGCAAACCGCCCAGAAATAGGAGGCCCGCTTGCGGGGCTCGTTGTGAAGGAAATGTTTTGGAAAAGAAACACATGTAGTGCGGTGCGGTGGGACCATGGTAAAAATAAATTAAATTACAAACATTGTCAAACTCCGGTTACGTAGGCGACCGAAAGGACTGGTCACTCTACAATCTAAAATAGTAGTACGATGCGGCTAAACGTAGGCCGCCTTATTGAAGAACGTATCGCAATGACAATCCGGCTAATCGTCGAACCGCCGCATTTCAAAACGCCCCTGTTTTTGAAAACGGCTAGCCGTAATGTAATACGGCGGATTATACGATCTGACTACGACATATATACTGATGTATCATGAACCTACTATGGTACAACTTTACCCATATAGACATTTAGAGTCTGTGCGGAAAGAGAAGAGTCGTGGAATGGGTTATGTAGCATAATTTTAAAAATCAAATTTCCTAAGTATCTACGAAATTCCTGAAGACAGAACATCGAAAATCAAAACGTCTAATGTACGAAATTCCTAAAGATGCATGTCCTAATGCACTTTTAATCGAACGATCTCATTTTCGAAAATCAATATTCCATTGTACAAAATACCTAAGGACAATTTTGAAAGTTAATAATATGTCTAGTGCTCCAAATAGCTACGTTCAAAAAGCTTAATGACAATACTTTGAAAGTCAATATGTCTATATAGTGCTCAAAATAGCTACGTATAAAAAGCCTAATGGCAGTACTTTGAAACTCAATATTTCCGAGAACATCTCCATCTTACCCTGGGTTGACGGAGCCCCTCTACGCGGGCTCCTATTTTTAGGCCAGTTTGCCCTTCGGGCATCTGAAGCTACCTAACGAACCTAACCTATTTACTTACCTATTGATTTAGTTTAGTGTGACGTCCGTTAAAACATTACACTTCACATCATATTACACCATATTATTATCAATAACAGATTTTTAAAATCTGGTATCGCTCTAGGGAGGCGCGAGTCAATTTGTCGGTTTTTATTTGCCCGTCGACTCGTGTTTGAGCAGCACTCGCCGCCTGCACTCGCGTCTGCCCCACCGCGCGTAACACCCATTGAAAACCATTTTAAATGTGGACTTTATTGCGAGGGAATACGATTGACAATTGAATGGCTGGTTACAACTGTTATGGGTAGAGCACTCGTAGCTACCATTTATCCCGTGCCGTTCGATTACAGTATCAACACCTGACGCTGGGGTAAATAACATGAAATAAGTTATATTGCGATTAAGGGAATCGGCATGTTCATGTTCCCTATTTTGCCGGTTTATCGCAATTCGTTGATTTCTTACAAGACTGTCGCTACCTACTTCAGTACGGATATGATGGTCGTATTTGTCTACGTGACAGCGTGATAAAACGGTGTCCGTCTCCTTCTATCCCGCAGAGTTAAAAAGTGACAGTTGTTTTATCACGTGGATAAATGTGGATAAAGCGATCCATAATAGGCTTGCAGGTCATGCCGAAATCAAGATCCGCGGTGATGGTGACTTACTACCAGAAATCGTGACGTTGTGTTGACTAGTTGTCTTCTTATATTGGTAAGAGCCGGCCAAAACGTAGTAAACTTTGACTTTACTTTAGCTGGGATTAACCGAAAACAATATCAAATCATGATCTTCTTTTTAAAATACGAATGCACCGGTTTGTCAAAAAGACGTCGAGAGTTTTTGGAAGTTTTTGGAAACTTTCCAATGCACACCTGCAATGACAACGTTGTCCGTGAATGAATGGTCTTGATAGGTGGAGGGGCGGGAAAGTGGTCGGTTCGTAAATTACATCTTTCAGCGATATTTATAATAACGGCGGATTAGTCCGCGACCAGCGACCACGCCCGCACACAACAAGGGAAATACAATCTTGCACAATAGGTATCGATAATCCCTACTACCTTACGCTTAAACCGCTGAAACGATAAAGAATCCTAAAAAATGTTTGTTCCTAATATGTATAAAGTTCTAGAGTTCCCTCACGATGCTTTGCAATCTCCGTGCCATATTAGCCAGGTACGGTAATTCGCTCTCTGCATTACGGCGGCACCGCTCCGGCTGCTACGGGACACATTTGTCAGGTACCTATTTGACATTTGTCAGGTGCCAGCCTCAAACAAACTTGAGCACCTTAGTGAAGCACCGGCACCGACTCCAAAAATAACAAATTGTAAATATATAAATACGCAAATTTGTGTGATTGATTTCAGAAGTACATATGTATATAGTTCATACTTTCTAGGTTCATACTTGTAGGGTAGGTATTCAGTTGCGTTATTGAAGACAAAATAATTATTTTTTTCTTTTCAGTGCGCTATTGTTTTTGTTGGTCGATTCGTTTCGTGTTAGTGCCGGTTTTTTTATTGCCTTACACTGAGAGAAAAAACTAACAAAAACACACTTAGAATTACAAAAATAAAACTTAATCCGGGGACAAGGAGAGTCAACTAATAGGAACAAATTGACTTTTGCAATTTCCATTTAGTAGGAAATACAACTTCTATATTTGTAATTTGAAGTATGCTAGAGTAATTTCAGAAATTTGGTTTTGTTATTCCGAGAGGTGCTTTAGCAATATCGGAGGTGATGACGTCATGGGTGAAAACTAACCGTTTTGTAATTCTAAGCGTGCTTTAGCAATATCGGAGACGATGACGTCATAGGTTTTACTAAACTGTACTGCGATTCCAAGCTAGCTGTTGTTATTCTAGAGATAATGACGTCACAGGCAAAAACTAAACTGTTTGCAATTCCTCCGCCCCTAGCAAACGGGCGCCGCGAGAGCATGTCGCGCGCGTGGTAGCTACCCGTCTCTATTTCTGTCTGTATGAATAAAAAAGCATTTGGTAGTATATCTCTGTACTAAAGAGGCACTATAAAAGCCTGTCGAGATATTCTACCCATTCCTTTCTTATTCATACAGTCAGAAAGAGACTAGTAGTTATTACGCGCGCAACATGCTCTCGCGGCGCACCTGTGCTAGGGAGGTTGGAATTGCAAACAGTTTAGATTTACCTTTGATGTCATTATCACTAGAATAACAACAGCTATTAGCTCGAAGTTGCAGAACAATATATTCCTGTAGACCCCAACTACACAGTAGGTCGCGGGTTAATATGTCCATGGCCCACAATATATCCTAAATTTATTATTTAACTTAAGTATGTTTTAAACAAAGAAGACACGAGACACGCCCGCCCGACATCCGACACAATACTAACTCTAACCAAATGAACGTAGCAAGTAGTAAATTTTACTAAAATCACTAACATTCGTTTCGCTGTGTTGGTATTACAAAACTCGTTTAGTGATTGGTACAACAATGAACATAAACACAACAAGTCTATCTACTAAATACCAGTAAACTTTGTAATGTCGCTATAGTAACAACTGAATTGTTATTTTAAATGGGGTAATGTTATTCCCGCGAACTCGTTTTTTAGATATTACAAAACTATGTAAGTGAGACATTTACTAAAATCATAACTTGAAATCACAGATGCTTTTTTCCAAAAATCACAAACTTTACTAGTAAAAATCGGAGAATTTTAGTAGTAATAAAAATGGATTGTAACAAATACTGAACTTTGTTTAATGCTCCATTTACTAAAGTCTGTTTGCTGAAATTAGATTTAGTATTACTGAGCTGTTTGTAGAAATAAATAAATTTTACAGAAATAGTGAAACTTCCATGATTACTACTAAAACTTCATTTTTTCCCCCAGTACAGAACTGTTTATTAATTCCTGGTGGTGATTTTTCTCTCAGTGTATAGTTTTTTTTTCGGCGGTTAAATTTTTTTGTTAAAAAGTTTTTATTTTATAATTTTCAGTGGCTATAATTTATAAAAAAAAAAATGCATTTATTTCAGACAAACAGTCCATATTTTGTTTATTTATTTTTATTTTTTTTTAATATACATAAATTACCCCTATTTTCCCACCCTTAGGGTAGGATTTTTTTCCATTTTTTTATTATTATTATGACTACTCTGTAAAAAGTTATGCGTGGTCATACGTTACAATCGGTATTGAAAAAATCAATCATCTCCTATTTTCCTACCCTAGGTTGGATTTTTTTTTCCAAATTTATATGGGACCAACTTCGGGGTATACCCTTTCCAATAAAAAAATAATTATCAAAATCGAACTACTCTGTAAAAAGTTATGCGTGGTCATACATACAAAAAAAAAGAAATATACGCGTCGACTTGAGAACCTCCTCCGTTTTTTTCGTCGGTTGAAAAGTAACATGATAAGGTTTAAGACATACATAATTACATATTGTTTACTACGAAATGGGCTCGCCTCAGCAAATGCTGATCCGAGAGTCGGCGCTGTTCTTCCGGTAAGTCCATTTTTGTGGGCCACGATCGCAGCTGCAATCGCAGATTTAATCGTTTTATCATTAAAAAATATAGGTAGGTTTTATTTATTACAGATGACAGTCCAAGTCATAATTCGATAGGTACAACAATGTGACCTGTTTTCATTGCTCTCGGGTGTAATACATATATCGGAACAATAAGGCTTGAAACAATGTATTGTATAATGTGATCTCCGTGCGAAGGCTGAAGGGGGGGCTTCAGCAAAAAGCTTATCAAATTTCTTCTTTATTGATTAGTCACATCAATTTTGACAAAGTGATCATGTCGTTGCGTTGAGTTTGGTGGGCCGTTTTACGATGCGAAGCCACTTTTTTTCTAAGCCCTCTACTAGTCTCTTCATTGTGCAGTTATATAGAGGAATGTAGTAACTTTCGTTATGTGATTCATCCTTGACGTATAAATTCAATAGTCAGTGTTCATTGAAATTAAGGCTGTGTTAGTAAACTATTTGTCTATTCTAGCTAACGGTTAGGTAACCACCGCTCACAGAGTGTTCGCAGAGTGTGTGTTGTGTGTGTGAGTGTTCGAAGTATAAAATTTTCCTGTTTATTTGGTTCTAGAATTTTCCGCTTACTGCGTAGCGTCAACTGAGAAAAGTATTTTTCTTTTTAAATAACTAGTTAACTATGATGTATAAGGACTTATTTAAAAAATACAAAGCTAGTAGAAACTTATCAGATATTATAAAATTTACCAGATGTGTGTAAAATAAGTACTTCGAGATTCATTTGCGCAAACAGCAAGCTAATTTCTAAAGTTCTCGCACCACAACCCCAGCTTCTGCGTGATCATAATAAATAAAATAAATCGTTAACCAAGACTCACTGATTTTACTGAATCATAAACGAGGCCTTAGTAAATTTCTTATGAAACTTCCGTATTTGGAGACCTCCGTTGGCAAGTCGGCCTGCAATCATCCTGCGCTCGTAAATTTCAGCCGTGCACGTGACCACATTTCTATTGCCCACATTCTTCCCATCGCCCACATTCTTCCCGCATAAAGATAATCTCCCGCGACAATTTATGGCACGGCCGCTAATAATTTACTTTATATGTATAAGGGAAGAGTTAGCTCCGCGCCGTTGAACTTGATCTACGGGACTGTTTAATGATGTACGGCGGTTTATGTCTTTTTGTCGTGATTTGTTTTATGTTATGCGAATACAATCCAGAACACGTTATTTATTACGTAGGTATCTTATTTTTGTTAGGACCGCGGATAGGATGGGCGCGGGTTATATTATTAAAATTGCGAAATTTCAACATGGATAAATTTCGGCTACTTCTCATATTTATGAAAGAGTCTTTTGTTTCCTGTGAAATTATTCTAAAATTTCCGAGAACTTTTGCAACTTATTTTTATTTGTCATTATTATTTAATTTATATTTATATTTAAGTTTAGTTTTTAATTAGTTTTGTTTACAGACAATAAATACACTTATGACTTATGACTTGTGACGACCGGTCTGGCCTAGTGGGTAGTGCCCTGCCTATGAAGCCGATGGTTCCGGGTTCGAATCCTGGTAAGGGCATTTATTTGTATGATGATACAGATATTTGTTCCTGAGTCATGGTTGTTTTCTATGTATTTAAGTATTTATATATTATCGTTGTCTGAGTACCCACAACACAAGCTTTCTTGAGCTTACCGTGGGGCTTAGTCAATTTGAGTAAAAAATGTCCTATAATATTTATTTATTTATTTATTTTATTTATTTATTGGAAACTTTCCGCACATCTGTACCTATTGATGAAAACTGTCGATTAACGATAAACGAACGATTTTAAAACAGATGATTTCCTTATTATCATGCGCGCAAAACACTTTTCTGTTGTTTTGTGGAGATATTGCGGATTTCTGTTGTGAATAGCGTTGTTTTCTTTTGAGATATTAAGACGAAAGTGGAGACTCGCGTGAAATCGCCTATTCATACAGACGTATAGTCCTTATTTTTCTCTCTGGATATAAACTTGAAAATATTTTTACACAATCTGTCGTATATCAGCCTTAGCTTTGCCCCTACGTTTGATTTTATTTCGAATTTTTATTTATTATAGGAGCATTTAAAAATTATTATAAAATCTGTTTTTCGCACCTAATTTTTACAATAATCGAAAAAAGTCTAACGTATGGGCATATAGCTATGGACTCTATGGTTAATACATACATGATGTTCTCGCTCGCTGCTTAGCTTTATGTTAGGCATGACTCACGACAATTTAAAGTCTATTATTGGTGTATACAGGTTGTTAGTGAACGTGCGAGCGACAGCATGGTGAATATTCTTGAGAAGGGACCAGACCAGCAAACACAACACCAAGTGACGTAATTCATTTGCTTGCCTCAAATATTTGTGCGCACAACCTCCGTATTTTATAAGCTTTTTGGAGCTCTCCTTGTACCCCGGGGCATCCCGGGGCGACAAGCCTCAGTGATGGAGGCCTCCTGATGCGGGATCGGACACTTTCCCCTCCTTGATCCGCTTGGCTCCTTCAGGACAATTCGAGCGTACACTGACATCAGAATCATATATTATTTTGAATGATGTCATTTACCTAGTTGTCGTGTTTTTCTCTTGTTCTTGCCCGTGCATATACTGGCGCGAACGAGACGCATGACAACTAAATGACATCATTCTGATGTTAGTGTACGCTCAAATTGGCCTTCTTGTCTCGCTCTGGAGTATTACAGCTCCACATTTACCGATTCAATTCACTTGATGATTTCAGTTATCTCGGTACAACGTATTTGTTTGATGTTCAAACGTTACAGAAAGATTGAAATTAAAGGCATTATGATTATCAATAAGCTAGGCGTACGTAGGTAGGTAGTCGATTGACATGTTTAAAATATGACTGTCGATTTTACTTTTTATGAGTAAACTGGTTTCGTTTAAGTACCTACACCAAAATGATGCCAGTGGCTAAATGTAGCTTTTCATACCATTCTTCCCATGTCGAATTTTTAGTACGTTTTCGGGATTTTTACAGCGTGACATGTAGAATTTTGCGGTGCTTTAGTCCGTTGTCCATAACAATTGCCGCTCGGCGGCGGTGCGGTGCGGTGGCCGCGCTCCAACGCCGCCGAATAGCCGCTGATTGCCCCAAACCGTAACAGCTTCGTATTACAACTGACTCGATGACTCGAGCTCTCGAGCCATCCAGTCTAACCTGATCCTTAAATACGCCGTTTACATTTTTCACGCTGTGGGCAGGACCGTGAGCAGAACAGAATGGCGAAGACGGTTTTCAAATAATTATAATAATGGCGAAGACTCTTTAAAACTTCGGTCTCCATCGTGTTAATCTTGAGAAATGTTTTGCACTTCGTTCTATAAACTCTCGGAAAAACCCCAGCTTAGATCCGTTACGAGTATACGACGCACCGTCATCGTCTCTGCCGGACAGGAAAGGGCATCCTATTAAACGTCTTCCTAGTAATGTTCTCCCGCTGCCTAGTAAAGTTGCTGTTAGAAGCCGTTTTTCACCTTCCAGTGTCCGGAGTAGCGGCATGAGCTGTGAGTTATGCTTTAAGTACTCGAAGGTCTCATGGTTAACTCTTGAACCTTTATTAAGACGGTAAAGTTGTTAATCGTATGAAATCTTACGTTATTACACGACTGCCCAAAAAAAGAGTATATTGTTTTCAGCGTTCATGTTTGTATGTAAGTATGTGAGTTTCTTTATTCCAACATAATTAAAATTATGCATTGCATTTTGCACAGGTAATTAAAGGTTAGGTTTAACAAAAGACGATGATGCCATCCATAGGCAGTTAAGCTCTCAAGTGGATATGGACATTTTAAATAGTTTCTACTATAGTTGGGTACTCAAATCATGCCACGGTAACTTGGCAACAGCAGCTGAGTGCAACCTTTATCTGCGTTTCGACACTTTCGACCAGAGATGTGCGAGGATGCGTAGCGAGGGATATTTTTGTTAAGAACCAATAGAATCACTTCATTTGTTTTCGTCCTCAGCGCGAGTGATTCTATTGGTTGTTAAAAACATCATCTCACATCTCTGGTGGAAACGCAGCCTGTTTCACCCGAATTTTTTATTCACTCGTTCTCGGCACACGATTATAAATAACCCTTGTGTACGTAAGTATATCTCGCTCACAATCACTCGGTTTTACATAGCATTATCCGGTCCACGTCCCGCCGTTAACAGTGACCTATTTTAACATCTAAAGCCGGATCCACAAGCGTTTATTAGGTGTTTCGCGGTTTAACGCGCGAATGATTCTGTGCTGAATAAACAAAGAAGTACAAATGAAGAGAGAGGAGGGGGGGAGATGAGGGATTGAGGGACAGGTTGTACTGACAATAATAATAGGCAACGTCGATAATTTGGAGTAAGAATTAAAATAAACATCTGTTATTTAACCGACAGAGCACTTTAGATACCTATAAATATAAAATTTTAAGTAAGTATTTAATAATCTTCCTAAACCTACTCTGACGCTGACGATGTCACAGTCAATTTATTCTTGAAAATATGAGTGCTGACGGATTGAACGTTCTATTGTTTACCTAATCACAAGTATCATAACAGTGCGGTCAACGTCATGTCGATTTGCAAAATTTAACTTTTCGTCCTAATAAGCATCGTCACTGATCACAAAAGTTGCCGAAAGCATAAGTAGCAACTTTTCGGTACAAATAGGCCCTAGTCGGTAACTCTGAATATCTTTTGCTGATGAAGGAGGCAGGCTACGGAGCCCCAACGGCGGCCATTATCGTTGAACAAACGACCAGCCACTTATTGCGAATAACGTTCGGAATGGCGCTGAAAAGTGCCCTTTCACGAACCCGTTACTTACGCGGAATGTTTGCGGGGAACCGACAGTGTTGCAACTTGGGTGCCCAACTTGGGTGCTCAACTTGGCAACTTGTGAAGCAATCTACAGACCAAAATTGCCACCTGGAGACGTCAAAAAAAAGTAGATTCTCAACTCGTTGAGATTTTTTATTATTATTTGCCGTTTTCGATGGCTTAATCTAATAAATTTCACATCAAATGTTAAAAATCGTGGTCTTCCTTTTATTTCTGACACTATGTTATTTAGCAAAAAATAATCCTTATGATGAAGCCTTTCGATTGGTATGATAAAGGTACAGGGTAATTTTTTTTCTCGTGTAGGGGGTTCGATTCCCGGTTCAACCATGTAATTATTTAAAAATCTATGAATGCAGTTTAAATTGTTTTTTAAATTAAAATAATGTCTTCTTTCAGTAAAATATCCTATCTACGATATGTAAGGTACTTTCCCTTGATGTCCCATAGTTTTGGGACGCCTTGTATATCGATACAATGTAGCACACAATAGTACATTACTACAGAGGCCGGGACGAAAGGGGTTGCCGGCCGAAGACATATAGACGGCCGAGCGAAGCGAGACCGAATATGTCTGAGCGCGGGCAACCCCATTTCCCGCCGAGGTATGTATAGTGCTTTTCTCAAACATGCAATGAAATAAATAAAATAAAAAATCCACGAAACCCAAGTTTTATTTATAGAAAAAACTAAAAGTAAACTACACCCAAAATATAACCAACACGTACCTATATCATTTAACGCGTATGTTTTACACGAGTCGTGTATTTTTACTACCCGTATATTTTCATGTATCTTTGATTTTTCGTCTTGTATCCGTCTGACTTTCGTTTTCGTCACATAAGTTTACATAGTCTTTCATGTTGATATCATGTTTCACATACATCGTTGCTTTATGCATGGAGTAAATAAGTATAATTTCCACAGTGTTGACGAATTTGTAGTTACTGTTTCTAATAAACTGTAAGCCATTTTTCTTAGTTTCTTAAATAATAAAATTACCATAAGCAACCATATACATACTTCGTCTTTGACTTGGCGGCAGAGGCAGCAAGTTATTAAAATCAATTCTGCTTACGCTGCCAATTCCAACACCTACGATTACAATTAATATTAATTTCATTATTTCGTCGGAACTCATATTAAAGTCAAAAAATCAACAACGCACCATAAATCCAATAAAACAGAATGAATATTTTTCAACTTTACCTCCATAACAATTTAAAAAATATAACTACGCGTGTTTGAGTAGACCTTTTTACCGCTAACGTTTAGATGAAATATTTTAAATGTTTTTATTTGTGTAGTAAAATTTATAATTTAAAATTATAAAATGATAGAATGTTTTATTTATTAAGTTCATGTTGATTTTATACAAATAAAACTGCAAATTATAGCAAACATTGTTTTTTGTTTTTTTTTTAAAGGCGTAGTGGCAGAGTGTCCTTACGAACCATAAAGCAAATACTGCCTCTAGTTTTTTTTAATGGATGAATGCCACGATGCTGTGTCACAAATATCTGTGAAATGAAAATTAAAAAAGAGGACTTTGCCGGCCTAGGCCTGCAAGATGTGTATGAAATTCCATTAACGACCTTTTGTCCTAGCCGCACCTGAAACGTCATACTTCGCAGCCTATTATAAGGAACATAACATCAATATTTCATTGCATGTTTGAGAAAAATATTTAAAAGTTATAATAGTTAATGGTTATTGGACTGTAAAAGAAGTAATTTAAGTAGATAATATGGAAAAAAGATGACAAGTTACCTATTTTTTTTATAAGGAAACTAATGAAATATAATTTGGTATACCACTATAAACAGACTTAGGATGTGAAATTAAACAAACACGGAACTGAAATAATTAAATGTAAAACTACCTATTAAGTTTTCACTGTTTTTATTGCACATATTTATCTATATCGCATTTTCAACTAAGCACCTACTCAAATGTTTTCTGGTAAAGATCGCTCTTAGGGTAGCGATAAGATAGCTTTGTTATTTACCCGTTGTTCGTAAACGCGCTACAAGCCTCAATTAGCTAATAATCGTTTATCTTTATCTGTCTATTTGACTTATGTGTTTGTAAGAAAGGGATAAAGTATAATTGGAAATGAAAATACATGATGGTCAGAACAGTATAACTTTAAAGTACTCTAATCATTGGCATTGGCTTTTCTTTATTAATCCGTATCAAAAGGAACGGACCGTACCGAAAGGGACCAGTGTGAGGAAACTAACTTTTTTTTGGAAAGAACTATTCGTTTATTTCTGGAAACTAAAAGATGCATGGAATTATAATAAAACGCAAAAGCTGAGGATGACGGTTCAAAATTAGTGTTGGCTACCGGAAGCTATCGTAAGTTTTTACCCGACATTGTTTTGGCAGTGTGGCAGTGTGTTTAGGTGTGTTTGTGCCGAGTAGGTATTCCACTGTAAAGTGCTGGCGTTAGTTTACTGCGCTATAAAACCATCCCTTTTTATGACACTGGTGACATAGGGTAGGTACATACCTACATTTTTTACTTTAAAAAAGGATTTTTTTGGAACAGTCACCTGCAATGCAATATATAGTATGTTACTCTTCGTAGGCCGCAAAAATATGTAACACGCTCTTAGGCTCTACAAATAAGCTCGTGTCAGGTATTTTTGCGGCCTTTTTTGCGTAACATAATTATTATTGCCGGTGACTGTACCTAACTACTATTTAATGTAGGTAAATAAACATTTTTTTTACTTTTGCTTGTTCTTTGTTACATGACATCTATTTTAAATTTCGAAGTGTGACATTAGCAGATCAACCCTGGGAACCCCTCCTCGTGAGTCGTGACACTCGTGACCCCGCGGTGCGCGACAAAAAGCCGCCCGCGACCTAATGTAGATTAATGGCGCCCGAAATATTCTCTTTAATGACATTATAGCATCCCTCCGTGAGTTCCGCGGAGGTACACCCACCTGCAATACCCTGCTCAACGCAGCGCGCAAAAATATATGACACGCCTTAATTGTTCTGTAACACTAATCGCTAACGACTGTACACTAGTGATTCTCTTCCATGGGGCATTCCAATATGGGATGGGATACATATGGGATATATATCCCACGACATGTGTCGGCGACATGCCAAGCGAAGTCGAGCGATGATGTTACCTGACATATCTGGCGACATCGTACGCCTTAGCTATAACACATGGTTGCGGGCTGCGGCACTGTCGCCCGATGTTGCCAGACATGTCGGACCACTTCACCGGACCGGACGTCGGTGGCGATACGTGTCGCGGGACATTTATTTTGTCTCCTAGTGGCTACATTTTAAGATATTGAATAATATCTGCATGTATGTATTGCAGAAGCAAATGATTTACACATGTCATCGAGTGGCAGTGACTTCTCGAATCTTATTCCAAAGTTTACTTAAAGTCGTCAAAATGTGTATATTAGTTAATTTATAGGACCCAGAAACGTGATGCATAACAAAACCATATTAATCTTAATGCATTCCTCTCACACTAATATACGAGAGCGCGAGCGAGACGCGCTGAGATTCATACATAACCCTCAATATACGTCCAGGCTTTAATGAGCGCGTGGGGCACGACTCATAATGAATTACAATGAATAGTCCTCCATACTCGTGATACCATGCGACCCACTAATAGGGGTGCTATTCGACGTTTTTATTTTTATACTTGTAATCGACACCACAGTGTCATATTAGGAACAACAAAGTTGATCAATGGCGGCCAAAAGTAAAAAATGAAAGTAGGTACTGTAACACAACTTTACGGTTTTTAGGACTTCTTTACTTTTGTGAATTTGTTATAAAAGTAGAATCCGTATCAAATAGGTATATAGTATCCCAAATGGTGTAGCAATTTAAGCGTGAAGAGGTAACAGAAGGACAGACAGAGTTACCTTCACAGTTATAATATTAGTAAATAGTCATACGTCTTGCATATGCGTATATGCATCTACAGAAGTAATCATCATTCATGCATCACCCATTCTAATAAAATGTGATTGTAGCCAAATAGTGCTAAGTACTACATAAAAAAAATTACAGGACATTATTACACAAATTGACTAAGTCCCACAGTAAGTTCAATAAGGCTTGTGTTGTGGGTATCGGCTTCATAGGCAGGGTCAATACTAGGCCAGACCGGTCAACTATAAGTAAAATATTTTTTTTCCTAGCCTTTGAGCAACGTTGAGTGTCCCACTGCTGGGCAAAGGCCTCTCCCCTTAATTTCCACGACTCCCGATTTGGTGTTTCCTCCGGCCAGTTGTTCAGAAGCTGTCCAGGTCATCCCGCCATCTCCGTTAGAAAGTATAGTAAAATATAGAAATAATAATTATCCTGATTTTGCCGTATCAAAACTGAAAACGAATGAAATTACAATAATAACAGAATTTACGCCTTGAAACAATTTCTAAACTTGACCCTAGTCTAAGTACATATGTACCTACCTATATTCACAAAGTTTGAAAAAGCTGCGACTTCCAGAGTTGAGTGAAAGTCGATAATATCAGCACAGCGTGCGTGCGCCAGGACTCGAACCCGCGACCTTCGCAACTGGGCCAAAGAGAAAGTTGGCAAAAACAAACTTGCGCCGTTTGCCGCATTCTTCTTTTATTAGTTCCCCGGTGTTGGTACCTAGTGCTGGACCGTTACCGCCAACATTCCCGGTAACATTCCGCGTTGTAGGAAATCCCTACAAATACTAAATGCGAAAGTGACCTCTGTACGCTTAAACTGCTTAACCGATTTAGATCAAATATGAAACGTCTGCATGTTTTACAATAATTAATGTACTACGTAGGTATTACTGAAGTCAATTCCAGGTTGTCGGTAATATTTTTGAAAATAGCCACGTATTCCTTTCCATCATGGTCTCAAAAATATAATTGGATAAATTCGGAGCTTGATTCCTTGTTAAATAATTATCCCTTGTCCCAATTGTTCCTTTCCATCATACCAATACGTCGGAAAGGGACAAACGACTATTATCGGCTTGTTAACTTTAGTAAACGTTTATGAATAAGGGGGTTAGTGCGTAACACACGTCAGCATTTTCATGTAGCATAAGACGTTTCTATCGACCATTCACCGCTAAGTCGATACCCATCGAGTACAAATTCAATGTTCCCTTTCTTGTGAGAAATTGGTAAAAAATTTCTTACTATGTGATTTACTCATGAGGATTATTCCCGCGGCACATCACTAAGTGTCGCCGACGGCGCCACGGGGGTGCCGGTGGGGGTTGCGGGGCGGCGGCGGGGGGTGTCACTTCACACGCACAACTCTTCAACTCTCCTTCAACTTCATTCAGTAATAGTTCAATCGAGAGCCAACATGAAAAACTACAACTTTCCGCTAACTTGGTGACGCGAGCTGTTGCTCATTTTCAGTGACACTTATAAAAGTAAAAGTTATAAGGGCCTTTTGTCTGTCTACTGCACCCCTAGTGTACCCCTAGTGTACCCCTAGTGTACCCCTAGTGTACCCCTAGTGTACCCCTAGTGTACCCCTAGTGTACCTCTAGTGTACCCCTAGTGTACCCCTAGTGTACCCCTAGTGTACCCCTAGTGTACCCCTAGTGTACATTTCACTCGATAGCGTGACGTGACGTGACGTACGCGTTTGCGTTAAGTGTAATTTGGTATGGACGTTCCAAAACGTCCCGCTTGGCGCGCTGTTCAAATTCCCATACAAAAAGAGACATAACGCAAACGTGAACGCTCGCCACGCTATTGAATGAAATGTACACTAGGGGTACTGGTGAGATATTGAATAAACGAAACGAATTTGCAAATCTCTTGAGTTTTTGGGCACTAAATACCTATAAATAAACAACTATAGTTTACCCGTATAACATAATAAAGACGGGCTAAGTTCACACGACAGAATGTCGACATCAAACATACAATTTGCAAAAGTCAGTTTGGAACAAAAGTAAATATCTAATCAATTTCGGAAGTCAACATGAAAAACTAGAACCAGCAAACCAAAGAATTTGGCAACGGGCACTGTACAAGCAAACTTTTGCCCGTTATTATGAAACTTCTACTTACTATTTCGTGACCTAACTTTACTGTTCTAGGTTGTACATACTACGAAAGAATGTTTACGTAAATTAGCTGTAAATATCTTCAACAATTCTGTAATTGCCAAATCAAGGAACCACCAAATCTACTTAGTGTCGGAAACCCTACACACAACCCTACAAGCACACTTTCTGGAGCCCGGTTCAGATTTAACACTTGTTACGGTTTTGATCTTATTTGATACGACCTTGAAGATCGCTCACGCTGATTGGTACACGCGAAATGAAGTTGATGAATGCGTGAGATGCGCGCCCATCATGCATCAACACGATCGTCAGGGGGGTCCGTCTTGGCTGGCTCCCCGTGGCAGGGCTCCCGCAAATATCTTTAAGCAGGTCCCGGGAGTGTGTCGGGGTTACTAATGCGTCATTTCCTCGTATAGTATCTCATCACACAGATGTTAGGTATATTAACGGCCTCCTAGCCTAGTCGGTAGTGACCATGCCTATTACGAAGCAGCAGGTCCCGGGTTCGAATCCTGGTAAGGTAAGCAACGTCTATGTCAATCCTTGGTATTGTATCTTATTCTCATTCCTACCGCATGCCCTTGTTTATCATAAGCAAGCATCAAAGCCAACAAAACAGCAGATTTACGATACGTCCACGGTTATTGCTGTAAGGCGAGACGCCGACTAATTGCCCCAGACACAATTTCCTTTTGTTTTTGCGCAAATAATTGTCGTTTTGATTGCTTGATCGTTTTTACAAAGTCATTCAATTAAGGGCTTAGTCTTATACTTAGTTATTAGATTCTCGTTTAATTGTTCCTCGTTTTTATTAGCTGTTTTGTTCCTACGTATTGCGCTGCTTATTTTATAGTCAGTACAATGTTGATAAGTTTCGGCAGTTTTTGGCCGAAATCGAACCTTCGGCCGAAACGTGATTTTATGCTGAAACCTACCTAAACCGAAACCTCTGGTCGGACACTAATTAAAATTTTATGAGTATTTAAAGTTAAACGTGAAAAATCATCAGACTAAAAGTTGGTGTCCTAGCTGCAGCAGTATCAGACAAGACAAGATGCAACGCTTTTTGTAGTTGTGGTAAAGGTCACCCAGGTCACACACACAGGTAATTCAATTCAATTCAAAATATACTTTATTCATGTAGGCCCAGCAACAAGCACTTATGAATAGTAATTAGTTAATTAGGTATTACATAGGTACATATTATCTTAATCTAATTATCAGAGCAATTTGTTAATAACTAATAATAATAAATATTACAGGACATTCTTACACAGATTGACCAAGTCCCACAGTAAGCTCAAGAAGGCTTGTGTTGTGGGTACTCAGACAACGATACTTATATATAATATATAAATACTTAAATACATAGAAAAGAACCATAACTCAGGAACAAATATCTGTGTCATCACACAAATACATGCCCTTACTGGGATTCGAACCCAGGACCATATTGATCAAATACTTAATTAAAGAGTGCAGCATGCCCAACTTTTCAACTAGCTATATGATATAGCTATATCATCATATAGCTATATTATATAGCTATAATATATAGCCTATATCTAGTCAGGGTTGCCGTACGTCAGTCGAGTAACAATACAAGTCAGGGTGAACAACTTGTCAGGATTGCTGGGGGACTAGTTTTTAGAAACCTCAACTAACTTCTAACAGAAGTTAGCTAGAAGTTTGGAGTTGGGCAGAGCAGAAGAAAGATTATTCTGTATTAGCATATCTTGGTGAATTATGGAGCTAGTGGCTTTGGAATAAGGGATTTCTTTTGTCAAGATAAACCATTTTTTATATGGTATCTAGTTATTCCTTTGGACTTGCACACATTACGTCTAGTAAGTAATCGTAAATGGAAGTAGCCCAAACAGCTTTGTTGATGTCGCCTGCACGTAAACACGGAAGTAGGTCAATGTGCCGTGGGGTGCGGGTTCTACTCCCGGACCCGTTTCCTCCAATGAACCGTTATTGCTTATGGTAATACTGGAGCAGGGAGGTTGTCCCTTCCTTTACTTTCTTTATGTTTCAATATTGAATACCATTACAATAACTTTGTTGGTAGGTAGACGTCCGAATGCCCGCCACTGACCCAGTACCTATGTAGGTATAAAACTTAGGTAAGGTCAATACGGGTAAAAGTGTGGCTGCAGGATAAGTTTAGTGTAACTGGCCTTCATAAATACATTGTGTAGGTACATATGTAGTGCAGTGATTAATGTTTAGCGCTAGTACGGTGAATAGTACGGCTTGAAGTATTACCTGTTAGAGGTATACAATATTAGGTATATTGTATACCTTTAACAGGTAATACTTAACTAGCCTCCTTCCGCAACTTCGTCCGCGTAAAAATAAAAATACCTACCGTAATATGGGGTGAGTTGGGTGAAATTTGACTTTCAAACCTCGATAAAATTTTATTTTTACATGTGAAAACTGAATGGTGTATATAATAAGTGGTTCGGACGTTTGTATTTTAGTTTGTATTTTATTTTGGGTAGTTCCATTTCATAACTTTGACGATAAGGAGGGAAACCCACCTCACCCCGTAGTGCCTCGTATTTGGGGTGAGAGGGTTTTTCATACAAAGGTGATTTTGGAAGATTGTTGGATCGATTTTTTTATATTATGAATATTACTATAGCTCTATTTTAAATTGGAATACATTATTTTTGTAGCAGTAGCCTTAAAAACCCACCTCACCCCCCTCTCAATCCTTCTCTCCCCATTCATAACCCATAGCTCCCCGCGAAACCTACTCACTCCGTTTTACGGTACATTCAATTTTGTAAAACTCCACTAATAATAGTTATTTGTTTTACAAGGGGACAAAGTTATTGTTTAACCTCTCATGCTAACATTGATACCCGAGCAAGCGAAGGGTTCCAAAAATGGAATCTTGAGCTTTGAGAGGGTTTCAAAGCAAGAGGGTTAAACAAAATTTGCCCCCGAGTAAAACACAAAAATTTTCACCACACCAACCCGAAGAAAATATTAACAGCAAGATATAAAACAAACCAAATCAAATCCAAATGTAGGTATGTTATTAAATATTTATCATTCAAAATCATCATTAAAAAGTCAATTCAATCAGCAAACATAAGTAAACAACTCAAAATGTGCATTTGATTACTTTGCCTCACATGTAACAAATAAAATGCAACATTGCTATCGATTTTTGAACAATCTAGAGAGTTATTAAATATATTAAAAACGGGTCACTCAACGGGTCATATATTAAAAACGGGTATATTTAATATGTCTGTGTCTCACGGAAGTTTTGTTATTAAAATCTAGAGAGTTTTTACCAGTTGGTCTGGTGAATTTTATTTATTAAATTCAACCCGAAAGAGGATGATAGTTAGGTTCAAAAAGTTTTCGCGGACGCAATCGCATGAAAACGGGTCAACTTAGTGTATCTATAACGGGCATGATATTCATAATCCACAATAATACACCTACATTCCACTATAATCAATATTAAGCCCTTGATTAAGTAGGTACATACATAATTTTATGGTTCTTTTTATAACAGCGGCATTGATAAAAAATAAAGATACGTTTCTATTGATAATGCTCCATTCATAATTCTGAGGTGCCTCTTACATTCAGCACAATAGGGTTTAATGTCGCATATCACGGAAGTATTTTGGTTTAAATATGTATGTATGTCACCTTTCACTTCTGACGAAAGATGGCGATAGTGAATGCGATGCAAAGTGCTCATTTAATTCGAGCATTAACTCAGCTGGCTCGTTGGTCTAGGGGTATGATTTTCGCTTAGGGTGCGAGAGGTCCCGGGTTCAAATCCCGGACGAGCCCAAAAATGCATTTTTGTTTTTTAAGTTGTTACGGTTATTAAAGATGCTTGAAATTATTTTGACTGCATACAATAATTCTTTAGAAGAACGAGTACATTAAACAGTATACACGTATAATCGTACCAAAAAGAATAGATAGTATAGAGGGGTCCTGTCATTGTAAATTTTGTAGTCACAGTAAATTTACTGCCATCTATCGACACACGACTAAAACTCAAAATGAAAACGTATAAAGTTATCAAAAAATGTATATATATGGATAAATGATTTTATTATTTTTATATCATTTTGATCCATGTTCATTCAACTAATATCTATGTGTTAAAATTGTTAAATATGAAACGGTGTCGTCACGCCATCTAGCCGAGGATAGGATAAAGGTGTGTGCGCCATCTATTCGAGAATGACTTTTGCTTCAATTCCGAGGCACGTTTTTTCCTTAGACTTTATTCGTCTTATACGAAGTTAGATATGTCTTTGATCGTACCTATATACCAGAGGAGCGTAATGTTCATAAATATCTGATTACAACGGCGGTGGACTGGCTGTTAGCCTGTAGGTTTGGGCAGCACATAGGCGTCCGATTGTTCATCACTGTCCCAGTATCTAAAACGAGTAACAATTCCATCATAATATATTGCGTTATCTCGCTCTTTTGCAATAATAAACAACACCTAATTAATATTAAGATATATTTAAGTTATTTTTGTATGATTTTATATACCATTAACCTTTTGTATAAATAAATAAATTGCTTTTCAATTAGGATGCCGATACGGCGATACCTCTGAAAAATGTATCTTTAAAGTTGCTTACACCACTTAGGCCCCGGTATGTTTGGGTAAAATCATTCGGGCTAATCAAGCTCAGCCTGCGTATATCTGCCTGGCGAAACCCCTCGTTGCATGGTGCTCGGCCCGAGTGGTGTCACGACGCTGGTGATATTGCATTGCTACTAATTGGCTGCCTGATGCGCTCGTGGCTCTAGTATCCAGAGATAGCTAAATAATACCTACGTATTTATACCTATTATCTGTAGATCTGTACATATAGTAAAATAACCACCACCACTCTGTCAACAGTGTAACGAAAAAGAAGAAGAGACAGATAAGTAGTTTATATTCAAGCTATATGAGGCGGGCCACCGTGCAAATATGTAAGGTCCATCGATGGGGCAGTTAAGAGTGTTGCTAGCCTAATAACTAATCTAGCCTGTAATCGTGACATTCGTGACCCTTTTGCGGGAACTTGTAATCCTGAAATCCTGTGAACTCTCCGAATGAGTGGGAGCGATGAATCGATCGTGATATTCGTGATCACTGCACAATACGGAATCAGCTGAATGCCTTAGTTAGCTTCAGAAATTCCTGTTCCGATCCTGTAAGCGATTAGTTGCCGAACCCGCGACCGAATAATAATTGCCAACGAAACTCGCCATGTAACCCTCAGGAATAGAACTATAATCATCGTACTCAATTGTACATAGTTTTCTGTTATCCCAGCGTCTCCACCACTACTTCAGACCTAGTATTTCAACCAATTTACACAAAACCTTAACAAATTATACGCCTTAACCTTCCTCAACAATCACTCTATTCATAGGTAAATACCGCATAAAAATCCGTTCAGTAGTTTTTACGATTACGATTTAGGTAGGTACTTAATCCTCGCTTATGTGACAAAATACGGGCCTAAAGTAACAACGGCCCTGCAAATAAATTATTGTTTGTATTTGTTTTGAAAATGTGCTTGTGAATGACAACAAATATTTAACTGACAAACTATTTACAAAAGCAAACTATCAGGTGTAAGTGATAGTCAGGATCAGGTGTAAGTGATAGTCAGGATCAGGTGTAAGTGATAGTCAGGATCAGTGTGAAATCTCTACCTTGTTTTTATTGTAGGTACCTACTTACTCGTAATAGTTACCTTACCATCAAACCCATTGCTCGCAACAGTGACAAATAGTAGTCATTAGTTATAATGGTGATCATTAGTTATTACTTATTAGTGTTTTTGTCGGCCGAGTGACCTGCCGCCTCGTTAGCTCTGCACTTATCTTCATCTCAGAGAAAAACATTCGGTTATACTTTTATTGGATCTAGACGAAGGTTTTCAGAAGCTTGTTGTAGTAACCATAAACAAAGGTCTCCGTTACAGCTTTGGCTAATATTTTTATGTATCCGTCCGTCCGTCCGTCCGGACTCCGGACGCTCTCGTCTACAGGTCGCATTTTACAACCGATTCTCGTGAAATTTGGTGAACAGGTTGGATCCATTTTTTGGATTATTTCAATGTTTCGGAATCATGGGGGTTCGTGAGGTCTACAGCTCACAGAGCCACCAGTTTCTAATTTTGTTTTAAAACACGAGATTTACTAATAATAATCGTTAATTCAAACAATTGATTTGCTTGAGCGTTTAATCTCATATTGAACCCTCAAACAGTACAAAAGACAATGAAAATGTAAACTCTTGAAGAAATGAGCTCCGGCCCGGCCCTGGCCCGGGCTAGCGTGAGTCATCCTTTATTCAAATTTTAAATTATCTTTCATTTTAATTATACTAGTAGTTCGCCCGAACTGAGAACGCGCGGTTAAGCAAAAATTATATAGCGATTGACTTTGTTGCACCTACTTAGGTACTCGTATAGTGCGACATAAAATAATAGAAAATAAATGAGGGCGCCACTTTCTACGTAACTGTCACATTTTTGACGTAAAATGCTTACACATGGCAACAATTTAGTATGGACATTTTTGAGTTCCATTTTATTTAATTTCTACTATTTTATGCCGCTCTATAGGCGGCAATGGATCAAAGATCACGTGGATTTATTGCAAGGTCTGTGGAGCCCTTAACTGATAGTTTTAAGCAAAGAGTAGTGTAGTATATAGTATATAGTATAGTATGTATAATATAGTTGGCCAAGCAGATCTTGTCAGTAGAAAAAATGTAGGCGCGAAGGGATATGGTCTCATAGAAAATTTGAGTTTCGGGCCTTTTTCTACTGACAAGATTTGCTTTTTTGCATCAATTTTGAAGCGCCATTTAAAAGTTTAGTGTTAAGTAATATAGATGGCGCTATTTTTTCGAATAAAGGGCTTCGTATACGGCTGTCCCTCCCCTGGATTTAAGTCACCACCATAGAGATTAAAATAGACTGTATCTGTGCTAAGCCGAAATATTTCCTGTCAAATACATAAGTATATTATGTTTATTCTATTTTATTTTTATCTTGCTAATTAATTCAAAATGGTAATATTAATAACGATATTATAAAAGTGTAAGTCGAGCATTTGATACTAAACTCGACCATGTTTCTTGCAAAAAATTGACCAGAATAGTAAGACCTCTCACAAACAGCTTTTTGGCCTTCTAAGCTCTTCTAGCTCAATAACCCCTTGATCGGGCCTGCTCATAATTTAATGACTAAATATAATGCCCTCGACTACACGTTTACCCAATTTCATTTAAATTAGAACAAATTTACTTAAGTTATTGAGTATCAAACTATCTTCTGACAGTTCAGCTTAAAAACATCGAAATGCCGGGACGTGCCGCTAGCCAGCCGCGTGTTCAAAGTCGAATGTAAGAACTTCGCTTCGCTTCGCTTCGCTCGCTCGTTCGATTAAGTTCAAAAATGATGAAATATTATTTAAATATTCAGGGTTGGTAAAATATATACCATACCGAACATAACGTCTGACATTTGTGTGTTTGTAAGTGTAACAGTGTTTTATCAGTTGGAAAAATACTTACTTGACAGGGCTGATGATCATTATTTAAAAAAATATATCTTTGCCCTCCCCCGGCCTCAAACAATATCCCTTCCTACTAAATTTCATTTTGATCGGTTTAGCGGTTTAAGCGTAAAGAGGTAACAGACAGACAAATTTACTTATGCATTTACATTTATATTATTAGTGGGGACAAATAAGAAACGTGACGGTCACGTCTCGTTGGTCTAGGGAGGGCTTGAAGGGGCCTGATATTATTATTAAGTTGTAGATTATGAAGCCAGATTCAGTCTCGAATTAAAAAAAATTGGGCTCGTCCGGGATTTGAACCCGGGACCTCTCGCACCCTAAGCGAAAATCATACCCCTAGACCAACGAGCCACCTGCAAGGAGAGTCTAAATTAGCGATCAATCGCCACTCACGCGCGGATATCTAGTTATCTACCCGATCAATGAGAATATAACATAAATGCAGTGCGTTGTGGTTGTGACATAACAACATAATAGGAGAAAGGTGATCAAGAAAGTATCTTACTGAATATTTTAATTGGCGTTTTTTTAAGTAGAAAACACTACTATGTTAATTATAAACTTAGACAGATGTTTGCCCATCAGGGCTGGACCTAGTATTATTAAATTTATTTATTTGTTAAATAAGTTACATAATAATGAATAAAAATAGGTTTTTATAATGTGTTTATATATTTTTTGTAATGTTTTGTAAGTGTTTTTATATTTTACTTTTATAGGTACTCACATTGTAAAATCCTAACCTAAGACCCTAGTTGAATAAAAGAATAAATAAAAATAAAAAAGCCTTTATTATTACAAAATCTTACAATTCTTACATAACATGCAGTATTTAGTTGTAGTTATTTTACTTGCATTACATTGGGCATTATTATTAGGGCATTTATTTGTATGATGATACAGATATTTGTTCCTGAGTCATGGTTGTTTTCTATGTATTTAAGTATTTATATATTATATATATCGTTGTCTGAGTACCCACAACACAAGCCTTCTTGAGCTTACCGTGGGGCTTAGTCAATTTGTGTAAAAATGTCCTATAAGATTTATTTATTTATCTGGGGGCACGGCAGTGCCCCCGCCAAGTCGAGCAAAACAAGGACGCACGGCCGTACCATCCTTTTCCCGAAGCGAGTCAGGCGATTTTCGACGTCCTGTATTTTTGTGCTGGCTAAAGCTAGAACTCTGAATTTTCAGTGACGTATAGGGCTTAACATGCTTTAGATATATTCTCAAAAACATTCAATTTGAACTTGTAGTTTAAGAAGTATTGTACGTCAAAGTTCCTTAGTTTCGACACTGACACACTCACTCACTCACTCACTCACGATCATCATAATTCTAAGGTACTTCTAGCATACCCACAAGCTTCTAATTTTAAACATAAGTAGTTTTCAGCTTATCAAGCCATAGAAAACCTAAAAATATTGCAATATCAGTCACGTTATGTTAATGTTATTCTCGCCCTCTTTTGACTGTCTATAAGCAGTTAAATCTGTAAGATCGATAAAGTATTGCTTAAACTGCTTTTGTTCGTAACAAATCGACCTGTTTTATTTGTCATTTTAGTTTAGTTTGCGCAGCTGCCGCATGGCGCTAGCTGTAATATCAGGCGTAATGTACGGCCAAGATGAGTTTGACCTGATAATGTAACAGCTGTATTGTACGTAGTAAAACTATACATAGTAATTTATTGTAATGTATTCTTGACTAATTGCTATCTTTGTCTTTTGTATTCTTATTACTATCTTTGTCTTTTGTATGTATTAATTTTGTTGTTATTGTTTATGTATATATTAATTTTCTTGTTATTTATGTTAGCTGTCGTAATTGTTTCACCGGATGGTCTTATCGGAAGATCAGCGCTGGAAGTCGCCAGCAACATGCTGAGGTGAGACCATTTCGTGGCACTTTCTCTTTTTTATGTTTCTCTGTTCAGGCCCCGTAGACAATATGCCAATCGCTAACGCTCCGTAGCGAACGAAACGCAACTGTCACTGTCACACTAATATGGAAGAGTGATAGAGAGACACAAACCGATTCGATGGCGAAGCGATAGCGATCGTCACCTTGGCTAGGCCGCCAGTATAAGTTTTTATTTTGTGTTTGTGCTCACGAATAAAATTATTTCTATTTCTATTTCTATTCTCTATTCACGGAAGATGCCACATCAACTCTCGTCAACCTAATCTCATCATATTTAGACAAAAATCTAAAATGTATTGGCGCTTTTTGGATCTGGCTAAAGCCTTTGATACCGTGTCGATACCGATCTTGCTCCGCAAACTACAAAATCTAGGGATACACGGTATCCCGCTGTCGTGGTTCGAAAGTTACTTGACAGGGAGAAGGCAACTTGTCAGAGTAGGTTCCTTTACTAGTTCGACAGAAAATATTAAATTCGGAGTTCCGCAAGGAAGTATTCTTGGTCCCACCCTTTTTATGGTTTACATGAATGAAGTTCTAAGTTTAACAATTCCTAAGTCTGAAATTATCTGTTACGCAGACGATACCGTTATACTTTTTAATGACACATGCTGGAAGAACACAATCGCTACTACAGAAAAGGGTATGAAAATTGCATCTGACTGGTTCCGTTCCAACCTTCTAACCCTGAACTGCAAAAAAACTAAATTCCTTTGTTTCTATAAAACCGCCCTATCTAAACCACTCCTTCCTCCTATTATAAAAATCCATTCATGTACAGACTACCCTACTTCTAACTCATGTTACTGCGATTCCATTCAGAATACTGATGTTATAAAATATCTTGGTCTTTTAGTTGATGAAAAACTGAACTTTAAAAACCACATACATAAACTCTCTGCCAGAATAAGAAAATCCATTTATATTTTCAAAAAGCTACGTAACTCTGCCGATGATTCTATACTTAAAATGGTTTACACCGCGCTCTGTCAGTCTGTAATTAGCTATTGCATCACAGTTTGGGGAAGTGCAGCAAAGACTTTTATGCTAGAAATTGAAAGGGCTCAACGTTCTGTTTTAAAAGTGATACTTAAAAAGCCCTTTAGATTTCCAACCATTGATCTCTATGCTCAAGCAAACGTCTTAACCGTACGTCAATTATTTTTAATGAAAATTTCTTTACACACTCACAAATTCTCAAAATTATTACATTGCTATAGTTCTTTAATTAAAAAACGTGTCTTTAACTTACCGATTCCAGAAGTACGTTCCGTTTTTGGTAAACGTTTTGGTGAACGGATCCGAGTAACCACTTACAACGCCATGCTTAAACACTGCAACCTTAAAGACTGCACCATCGTCGAAGCAAAGAAACTCCTATTAATTTTTTACAATCACTTAACTATGCCGAGACAGAAGATATTTTAGTTAAAATAATTTAGGTTTATTTTTCATGTTTTGCCATAGAAATGTATATCTTTTTCTTACTTATAAGTATGTTATAAGTTTTTATTTTAAGTCTGTTATATTATATCAAAAACATACCTAAGATATTACTGGACTTGATTGTGTAACTTAGATCTCTTATTTAAACTGTAACTGGTTCCCCGCGATACAGGCGTAGCCTAGTGCGGAGACCCCTGCCATACTCTGTTATGTGTTCTTTTGATAATAAATTTATTCTTATTCTATTTCAAAGTTACTGTTGCAGTTCCAACAAATAGTAGGTAAAGTTAAAGGTCTGTGATGTACGATGTGAATATGAAGATGTGTATATGTAGTTATTATATGTGTATAGTACGAGTAGGTATGGTATGGCTATGAGTATGGTAAGGATATGAATATGGCATAGGTATGAGTGCGGGTATGGTGTGGGAGTTGTAGGATGGGTACTTGGGTATGGTATTGAGTATTGTATGAGTACAAGTATAGTTTGGTATGGCCATGAGTATTGTATAGGTATGAGTACGAGTATAGTGCGGGATGGGTATGAATATATGAGCTTTGATAAAAGTGGTAGCTGACGTACAAGAAGTGGTACCCGAAAAGAAGGACTACCTACAAAAAGAGATGAGATCCCATCAAAAACATTACATGTAAAAAGATGCAAGTCTCGCAATGCAATTCTTCTACTACAAAAAAGTTTTGAGATGTTATGTGAAACCAAGTCGGTTATTTTAGTCAGTGCCAGGGGGGTTAAACCGTATCAATAAGATATCTTTAATTTTTAATACATATAATGACTTGGCAATCGCACATAATGCTTTACTCGTACCGTAATCGTAAATATGTATAATGCTCAAAGTGCATGCGATTAGCGCGCTAGCGTTACGTTTAATTATTTTTATTAGTTGACGATGATCCTTGTGTCATTATACTCATTATGCAGCCGTGCGATGGCGAAGTCATTATACGTATTAAAAATTAAAGATATCTTATTGATACGGTTTAACACCCCCTGGCACTGACTAAAATAACCGACTTGGTTTCACATGACATCTCAAAACTTTTTTGTAGTAGAAGAATTGCATTGCGAGACTTGCATCTTTTTACATGTAATGTTTTTGATGGGATTTATTTATTATAATATTTATTTCCAACTAGCACGCATTTAAGAATAGTTTTAAATTTAAAGTGTTCTAAAATTATTGTTTTTAATAGATTAATGTTTTTTTTTATTTTTAATACATTCGTGTAGTTATATTATAATTACATGTTTAGAAATTGTCCATTTGATTGAAAAAAGTTACATAATGGTAATCTTAAATGTAATCGTAGCCCCACAGAAGTCAACAATGAGTTTGTCTGCGGGATCATCAGTATCTAGTTATGTACTTAACTATAATTAGTCATATTGTAACACCCCAACCACATCATGTTAAGGCAACACATTGGAAAAAGCGTCTTCTTCGCGAAATTAATGCGAGTGGCATATCTATATCCTCAATACAATAAATAAAACCGGCCAAGTGCGAGTCGGACTCGCGCACGAAGGGTTCCGTACCATTGCGTAAAAAACGGCAAAAAAATCACGTTTGTTGTACGGGAGCCCCACTTAAATATTTATCATATTCTGTTTTAGGGTTCCGTACATCAAAATGAAAAAAAAAATAGAACCCTTAAAGGATCACTGTCTGTCCGTCCGTCACAGCCTTTTTTTTTCCGAAACTACTGGACCAATTCAGTTGAAATTTGGTACACGTATGCCAGTTTGTGACCTACTATGGACGGACATGTAACTTAATCAAATAAATTTTACATGTACTTTTGGGGGGTAAATGAGAAAGTTAAAAAATTAAGTTTTTCAAACTGTACCGTGTCACATATCAAAACAAACAAACAGGATAAACAGTTTAGAAGTAATTCAAGAAAATTGGCAAAAAATGACCCCCCCCTCCTTTTATCTGCGAAACTACTCGGTCTAAAATTATGAACAAAATACACAAAATAGTTCTTTACCTATAGATGACAGGAAAACCTAATAGGAATGTGCAGTCAAGCGTGAGTCGGACTTAATTTTGATCCGACCCCTACGGATTTTTTAAAGACATTTCACTCACGTTTGACATAAAAAAATATATTGTTAAAAATTGTGTAATGTACGGAACCCTTGGAACGCGAGTCCGACTCGCACTTTGCCGTTTTTAGTATTTGTTGTTATAGCGGCAACAGAAATACATCATCTGTGAAAATTTCAACTGCTTTTCTATCACAGGTTCATGATATACAGCCTGGTGACAGACAGACAGTCGGACAGTGGAGTCTTAGTAATAGGGTTCCGTTTTTACCCTTTGGGTACGAAACCCTAATAAAACTCAAAAGATAACAATTTTGCTAAAGGTTCAGGTTTATTATGTCAGTTGAGCAATAAAGTGCTCAACGTTTTGTAAATAAATAAATAAGCTTCACAATTTAATCATTCCGCGGCAAAGAGGGAAATCTCGCGACGAAACACTTTTCTATTGTGTCAAATCGAGACAATCCGGATTTATTTTCTTTACTAAAACAGTTTTTTCTTCACGTCTTTTATTTACCTTAATCTCTATTATTTTGTTGTTATATGGAAAATAAATGTTCAGCTTCAAGTCGGCTGCTCAAAATAAACCGAGCAAGTCAATTGTTAAGAAAACAAGAACTTGTGCAGGTCATTTAGAACACCTCACTCGCTTAGCAACTCTGTTGCAGACTGTACAGTGTACATGCTCTTAAGGTCTATTCTTCTATTCTCGTCCGGGATTTAAGCCCGGGACCTCTGGCACCCTAAGCGTAAATCATACGCCTGTAAAACCAACGAGCCGCTAGCGTTAACTGCCGAACTAACCATCATTTACTTACTTTAAATAAGTATCATTCATATATTTCATACATTCGTATATTCATATCATCATTTACTATATATAATAATCATTAATTACAAACATTACGGCAACTCGCAACACTTATCGTTATATAATGATGCTTATCGGAATGCAATAAATTTTGGTCGATCATTATTTATAACTGCGTTGATAATGATAAACCTGGCATCCCGAGTTATCTCTGTCGAGGGATTTTTGTTTGAGGTCGATTAATCAACTGGATAGCAGAAAAGAACTCCACTTTTTTTCTGCTATCCAGTAGTAGATCGTACAATCAGTATGCCCAAACACACAAGACTAAAATCAATCTACCACAGAATCTAGATTTGTTATTAACATGAAACTCACTAACTAATGTATGACAACGTCATTAAGCTAATAATCATTAGTAATCACTTAATCAGTGAAAGGCGCCTCGCTGTGTTTATAATAAAGACTACACGATTAAACCCGGGCATGCGTGGTGTCATATTATTATATTAAATACTTACCTTAAGTCACACTTAATTAGCGATAAGAGCGTGCGACTTTCAATCCGGAGGTCGCGGGTTCAAATTCAAACCCCGGCTCGTACCAATGAGTTTCTCGGAACTTATGTCAATTGATATTTACCAGTTGCTGTTCGGTGAAGGAAAACATCGTGAGGAAACCGGACTAATCCCAATAATGCCTAGTTTCCTCTCTGGGCTGGATGGTCAGATGTCGCTTTCGTAAAAAACTAATGCCTACGTCAATTCTTGGGATTAGTTTGTCAAGCGGGCCCCAGACTCCCATGAGCCGTGCTAAATGCCAGGATAACGCGAGGAGGAAGAAGAAGTAGACATATTAAACATAAAAAGATTCGATTGCATAGCTCTTACTTAGATTTTATTGATACCCCCGATTTTGTCACTGATTCACTGATGGTCATTAACATTCGTAGGGCATGCACCTACTGTAGTCCTAGAAAGCTGAAATTTGATAAGTAAGCTAGTATTAGTACACAAACAACAAAAAAATCCTAAAACATGGACCTTTTGCCCCCCATCACCTAAAACTAACTTAGGGGATGAAAGTTTGTATGAGACTTCCGCAAATGTTGATGGTGTCGGCGCGGCGGCGGCGGCGGCGGCGACGGCGGCGGCGTCAGCGTGCGGACAGACCGGCCGTGCGTGCGCGCAATCCACGCTGCGGATTACCTCGTCTTTATGGCACGGATTACTATTACCTACTATCGTGTACTCATCGACGAGATATGTAGATAATATATTTTATTACTTATCAAAATAAGTACTTACCCCGTAGACTAGATAAATATATTATATTAGAATAAAATATTTGTACGTAAAATATACGTACTTACGGTAAGTACATATATATAATGTAATTCAATAAGTGGTTTTTATTACAGATTCTATAAACTGAAAAATAAACAATACGATGTTTTTTTAATAATTAAAAAAAAATATTCTCGAAGGATTTAAAAAAAACAGTCTAATTAACAACAGCACCTTTTTTGGAAAATCAGTTAAAAAAGACATAGGGCTCGTCCGGGATTTGAACCCGGGACCTCTCGCACCCTAAGCGAAAATCATACCCCTAGACCAACGAGCCGGTTGATATGTTAGCTAAATATTGGCACAACAATCGGACGCGCCAGTGAAAGGTGCCCTACATTGCGTACACGCAATTATGAGTTTCGATTCGATGTCGGCGCCCGCAGCGGTACAAGGTACAACTTAAGTATCACTAAGGGTCGGTTGCACCAAACGGTCTGTCACCGTTTTAGCGTTCGTTAAATTTTATTGTAAGAAAAGTTTCATAGTTCTCTGCTGATTGACGTTGATCAGTCTGTTAATTGTGGTTGGTGCAACTGGCCCTAACTGCATTCGAACTTTAACAGAATGGTGCGCGCGAGATGCACTGCGGGTCCAGTAATGCAAGGATGATACCTTTCAAACTTATATAAGTTATTGCTAAGCTTGTAGTTAATATTGACTATTAACATTAGTTTGTGTTGCTATCAATGGGAGCAAATCCTAAGTCGGCAACACCCACGGAATCATAATATAGGCGACCTATAACGTTACGGAATCAGCCTCGAGGCTAAAAGCGAATAGTCACACATCGGCACTCACACTCGCCCAGTAACGCAATTAGCGAAGTGCTGCCGCTCACGTACTTAGCGCTATCACCGACGACGACCGACGACCGACGATGGACGCTTCTCGTGGCCAATATCGGCTGGGTCAAGGTCGAGGAAGAAACGCTCTAACATCTGTTGGAATATCGTGACAATTTGTACGAGGCGTTTTTACAATGATACAATCCTTGTGAGATGAATATGTAGGTCATTCTTAATTTTTACTGTAGGTCCAAGCCAAGTCCATCCCCGAAATTGCAAACAAGTGGCCAGAAAAAACATCAAGATCTAATCAATCAAAATCTACCTATTGGCATTTTAGCCAATTCGACGAATAAAAGATTATGGAGCATTTAACTAATCGCTGTAATTCACTTGCCATCACAAGCGGCTCGTTGGTCTAGGGGTATGATTTTCGCTTAGGGTGCGAGAGGTCCCGGGTTCAAATCCCGGACCCGGACTTATTCAAACAATAAGATTCTTGAGTAATAAAATAATTCCGATTAGATTATAAAGGTACTTACACTGCACTTTATCTTCAAGCTCATAAAACTTGTACAGTCAGCAACAGAACAGGCCTTCAAGATGATCTAAATACACCTTTATAATGTAGGGATGAGATGTGCGCGGATCACGTGGAACACTTTGCCGGCTTAGCAACTTATCTTGCTGACTGTATAATAAGAATATAAACTCAGGCGCTGGTGGTTTCAGATGTATTTTTAACATATGTATTAAATATATTCGAACTTTCATAAAGAGAACCACCTCAACTTAATTGTATGCGTAATAAGCGTAACATCGCTTCAATATACTCATTATGCAGTTTGTTTGATCTCACAGCGATGATCCGGACGATGAATATTATATTAGTACAGCCGCCGAAGCGAGCGTAACTACCTGGAAGTATTATAAATAACAAGGACTAATTAAAATTTCAGGCTCGGATACATAACGCGAAGTTTTAACGAAGCACGGTTTCGCGAAACAGAATACTCGTACAACATGCGAGTGCTTAGTGATCGAGCATTATGCTCTCATTATCCCCCCGCTACATTATTTACGGCTCGACTCGATGAATGAAACTCTAACGACGGGGGTTAATTTAATATTACTCGTAGTCTCGGTGCATATCGCTTCCAAGAAATATTTTATTATCACGTTCATTGAGGCAGCCCATTTAGTTAACTTTCAGATGGTGCTGTATAAGTTATCCTACCTTATGTTTTACTATCCATTCAATTCAATTCAATTCAATTCAATATCTTTAATGCTGCAATATCATTGCAGCATTTACTATCCGTTGATCAACGGATCAACTCGTATGTATGTTCGAGATATGTAGATAGAAGGTACCGTAGACCGGGGTGACTTTGGAAAATTTGGGGTTACTTTGATAGATTTAAAACGGCCATAGAATTACCATTATTCATTATTTACTGAAAATGTTCCTGTAACTAGTTAGATTACTATATGTATATTAATATTCACCTGCTGTAAAAAATCTCGCATAAAAATATATTATGGCTTAAAAACTAGAATTTTAAAGTCGCCCCTGCATTTGAAAGTCACCCCGTTCTACCGTACATAATATGTTGACGAGCCCCTTTCCAGTGGTACCTACCTAGTAAAAGTAAATATTAGTGCGGGGATTGTTTATCATCGGGCCTTTCAGACCTTAAGTAGGTACTTATCTTAAGGGGCCGACTGATTAACGGTCCGCCGGACGGTATCGGCCTGTCAGTTAGAACAAAATTTTGACAGATTCGAACAACTGATGTTATTTTAGGAATCATTAAAAACGATTTTGCTCAAAGATGGATATGGCACAAACGTATTCTCAGCCGACGATAGATAAGTCCTGACTCTCACATTCTCGTCGTGTCGAAAACATGTCGTTGTGCCTCAGAGGATTACAGAGGCTGAGTTTAAACATCGACATATTAACCGTCATGTCACGATCGCGATCGGCGGCGGCCCGCGGGCCGGGCGCATCATGCCGCCGGATTTATTGCTGATACTGCAGCGCTCTCGAAAAGTCTTGCATCAAAAATAACAACGTAAGGATAATTAATAACTTAAGGATAATTATATACTTAAGACGAAACAGGAGCTGAGTTTTAAATATTTTAGGTAAATATACCCGTCTCGCTAACGGAAGCGGCACCTAAAAGTAGTGCGATAAGGACAAGGCGAAAAATCCTGCGTAAAAATCTCAAAAATCGAGGTTTCGTACTCCTCTGTTTCCTCCTCCAAAACTTAACCAATCGTAACCAAATTTGGAAATCTAAATGATTATGAAATTATCTGTGTCGGACCGTTTTGCTTTTTTGGCTAATTGATATCAGTTTTGAATGCCACGCTTCTCATTGCGGAATAGTCAATTAGGCCATTTTGGCCATTTTTGAAGGG
Source organism: Cydia splendana (assembly GCF_910591565.1). Lineage (NCBI taxonomy): Eukaryota > Metazoa > Arthropoda > Insecta > Lepidoptera > Tortricidae > Cydia > Cydia splendana. The sequence goes on along the minus strand of NC_085973.1, from coordinate 70,951 downwards.
CTCTAGCGCCTTAAAAAAACAAAAATATCAAAAAAAGCAATGATTATGAAATTATCTGTGTCGGACCGTTTTGCTTTTTTGGCTAATTGATATCAGTTTTGAATGCCACGCTTCTCATTGCGGAATAGTCAATTAGGCCATTTTGGCCATTTTTGAAGGGCTCTAGCGCCTTAAAAAACAAAAATATCAAAAAAAGCAAAACGGTCCGACACAGATATTGACAATATTAATCTGTGTTGAAAAAATCATTGCTCTAGCTTTAAAAACCACGGAGGAAAACGAGGAGTACGTTTGTATGGAGAAATGACCACTCCCGTTGGCTCTTAAGGATATTTATAAGGATAAAGGAGTGGTAAAATTGTGTCAAGGCCGTTAGTATTCTGTCTTCCTCTATCGTATCGTAGGTCACGTTTACTATCGACTTGTTCTAAATGCATGGTCCTCATGATAAAACGCGACAGTCGCTTAAATGCAAAAGCAGCCAAGTGCGAGTCGGACTCGCCCATGAAGGGTTCCGTATAGCAGCAAGTAACGTAATAAAATTGCGGTTACGTATTAAAAAAAACTACTTACTAGATCTCGTTCAAACCAATTTTCGGTGGAAGTTTGCATGGTAATGTACATCATATATTTTTTTTAGTTTTATTATTCTCTTATTTTAGACGTTTTAGGGGGGTGGGGGGGGGGACACATTTTACCACTTTGGAAGTGTCTCTCGGTTTCTACTCAGTACGTCGGTCACTACTATTCAGTTTAGAAAAAAATGATATTAGAAACCTCAATATCATTTTTGAAGACCTATCCATAGATACCCCACACGTATGGGTTTGATGAAAAAAAAAATTTTTGAGTTTCAGTTCTAAGTATGGTGAACCCCCAAAATTTATTATTTTTTTCTATTTTTGTGTGAAAATCTTACTGCGGTTCACAGAATACATCTACTTACCAAGTTTCAACAGTATAGTTCTTATAGTTTCGGAAAAAAGTGGCTGTGACATACACAGACAGACGGACAGACATGACGAATCTATAAGGGTTCCGTTTTTTGCCATTTGGCTACGGAACCCTAACAAAGCACTACTTAAGACGCATCAATCAAATGGCCGGCCCAAGTCAATCAAGTTTAGGAATGAAGGCTAGTAGAACGTAACCGGACAGTCTATTTTATTTATATTTGAGCTACTCCGGAGCGCGCAAGCCTACCGGATTTAAACAACAAAAATGTTTTTAGACATGCCCGGTGTAAGCCCTTCGCACGCGACAGATTACAGAATTTGCAATTCAAACAAGGCCCGGATAAACAGAGAAAAAAATGAATATTTGGGGGCGATTAAATCAGCACGTAGGGGTAATTCGCGGCCCAATCAGCATTGATTTAGCGCCGTGCGCGTCCGGTTCCGGCCCCGGCGCCGCGCCGGCTCGGGCTCGTTACGGCGCCGTGTGTCGCAGGACGGTTCAATGTCACGTATCGTACCTAGGTACTAACAGCAACACAACTGTCCATTGCTGCATTGGTAGACCTCGAGGTCTATTCAGATAGTAATTTCATGTTATCAAGCAGTTTATATAACAATTTGAAAAATTTTAGTGTTCTTGAGGCCCCACATTTTAACTATACCTATTCATATTAAACCACATTTACAACCGGGTCTATAGCGAAATAGTTTGTAAATGTGATTTAATATGTGTTCAAAACGCGAAAGTTTTAAATGTTACAGGCATTTTCTTCATATTTAGCTACAGCCACAAATTATTGGTTTTAGGTATCACCTTGTAGATTAAATACTTTACAAAGTGTTAAAGAGATCTGTGTAACACACGGAACCTTTGTGCTACCGCTTTGTGTGGACCTATTAGCAGTAAAAAATTGCTGTATATCAGCACTTTACTCCAAGAGCTGAAGATTGCCTGAATAGCAAGGAACGTGGTATTAATTATTATTATAGCTAATATGCAGCCATACTCATACTCATCCGCTAAATTGGGATAAGTGTGCACAATTTTAAAATGCTATAACAAAGCTAAAAGTAAATTATTATCGGTGTAATTGTAGTATGCAGAAACGCGGTTTGAATAGTACGAGAGAGGCATTGAAGTCGTATTGTGCGTGCAAATGAAGCTGCCATTTTGTAAATAAATAATAAAGTTCAAGTAAGCAAAACTTTGGGTGATTTCAATTATGTGTTAAATTTTAGCGGGAATGTAACTTTACTGTGAAATATTACCATACCTACATATAAGGTCTAAATTTTTACGCGCTCTCATAATCTCCACAAATATGTGAATAAAGTTAAAAATAAAATAGGTTAAAATACGAGGTATTTTATGTATAAATTTTACATGTAAACTGTTTTACATGTTCATTTATTTTCGATATAATTCAGTTCAAGCCCATATTTTACAAAACAAACCAAAAATAATATAATAAATTAATTAAAAATTAACAAACACGACTGCCAAAAAGCGAACTGAAAAGACAAAAATATTTTTTAGTTGTGTTAGTTACTCAACTTAATGAATGTAAATTAGAATATGAGTGTTTAGTGAAGGTTATAAACAGCAAACGCAAAAGTTTAATGCTCATTTAGTATCGTGACTGTGGGCCCGATTCGGCTTTTGAAATAGACATCTTTAAGACATCACCAATATACGATAACGATATGTTTAAGATCTAACCTGTCAAATTTGACATTTGCGCGATTATGGAGATACTGTTGAACGATTTCCACAGGATATGACTTAGAGATCCAATTCACATCTAATAGATATCTTACTCTTTCTAACGTAAAAGTGACATTGGTTGCCCGAATTACGCTGCAAAAGAGAACTAGTTGATATCTAAACTATAACGTATCTAGAATGAATCTAGTACGTGTCGTCTCTTGTGAATATCTTGAAGTTCGAATACGGCAGTGTACCTGTGTATTTTATTTCGATTGCAACCTTTTAAATGGGAAAATGTCAATACATCAAGGTCCCCGACTGATATAACCTAACCCGGGATAACGTAAGGATTCTAATGATAATAATGATATATCATACGTCTAAATGGGTTAAGGCTATCAGAAGTTGTTGGAATAAAGAAACTCACATATTACATATATACATACAAACATGAACGCTGAAAACATAAATAATAATAAGTAATGACATAAAACGCTGACATAAAACTCGTCGCAGACAAAATAAGTCCTGTTCTTGCTAGATTGATTAATTTATCTGTAAAACATCATAAATTCCCTAGTAAACTAAAAGAAGCTGTACTTCGTCCGATTTACAAAAAAGGAGATCGTAAATCCTTTTCTAACTATAGACCTATTGCAATATTATCCAGTATCGATAAAATTATGGAAAAACGTGTAACTGACCAGCTTAGTTCCTATCTTAGTAAAAATAATGTCCTAACTCCCAGTCATCACGGTTTCCAAAGAGGAAAAAGTACCTCAACTTTATTGTCAAAATTTACAGATGAAATTAATAATTACTTCAATGATAAAAAAGTAGTATTAGCCGTATTCTTTGATTTCAAAAAGGCGTTCGATACTTTAGAATCGAACACCTTATTGAAGGCTATGCACGAGTGCGGAGTACTGCGGAGTGAGCGAGCCGCTGAACACATGGTTCCGCGACTAATATCTCACCTCGCGCTCCTACAAAGTCAGGGTCGGGAACTCCTATAGTCGTGAGTGTGCCGTGGAGTGTGGGGTGCCCCAAGGCTCGGGCTGTGGTCCTGTCTGCTACTTGATGCACGTTAACAGCTTGTGCGGTGTGCTGCAGCATTGCTCAGCGCACATGTTCGCAGACGACCTATGCGCCCTGCGCGCGGGCACTGACCTTGAGGACACTTTTCGTCTAGTGCAGGAAGACATAAACTCAGTCGTTAAGTGGTCTCACGACAATGGAATAGTTCTCAACTCTAATAAAACCAAGTTCTTATTAATTCACTCCCCATACTTACCAATTAAGAATATCTCTTCCAAATTATATGCCCATACTTTCCATTGCTTTCACCTAAACAACTATAACTGTAACTGTGAACCTATACAACAAGTAGAATGTATTACTTACCTTGGAGTCAAACTAGACGAGCACCTCTCCTGTACGGTTACCATCAGTTTGTCACTGACATTAACGCCGTCGAGAACGTAATTTACTTTCTATACATCCCGTTTGCACTAATATGCGAGTGCGAGCGAGATGTATAGAAAGTAAATTACGTTCTCGACGGCGTTTATGTCAGTGACAAACTGATGGTAACCGTACTGGTCATATCATGTTAATTTTATTTATGAAAAAATTAGAGTATTATTAGGTAAGTAAGTTCTTTCACTTAAAATTCAAAGTTCCTATTAGCACTCTTAAATGTTTATAAGTTTAGTTTAAAATATAAATACTTACTTGCGATCAATAACCATAGTTACAAAGAGCTTAACTCAGCTGATCCCTTAATACCAATTAATCATACATACATCACAAAGGCTGTGACTTCAGGCAAACTATCCGTTCCTAGAATTAATAATTACTACGGGGATAGAACCCTTAGGAAAAGAATTCCATACTTACTTAATAGTTTGCCTGAAGCCATAAGACGTGAAATAATAAGCCTAAATTTAAAACTATGTTAAAAAAACACTACCATAATATATTGTAGTAATTTAAACTCTAAATAAGTACATACAATTTTATAAGTTATTAAGTTAACAACTAGAGACTGATGACCCCACAGTCAAACTCATTGTTGAGTTTTGCGGGGCTATGCCTATTTTTTAGAATTTGTATTAAATAAAAATAAATAAATAATAAAAATAAATAATAACAATCTCTTTTTTTTGGGCAGTCGTGTAAAAAAAAGAAACATCTTTAAAAATAACACGTGGAATGTACTTAAAATGGCGGGTAAACCAATCAGTTTTAACTTTAGGTATTTAATGTTAAATGTCCACACGTGGCTTATAATTCAGCATGGAGTTGGTCAGTGAAGCGTAATAATTTCTATTATACAGCCCAGGTCGGAATTGACGGGCACGAGTATACAGACTTACAGCAGTGCGCTGCTGTGTAACTGCATTTTTATGCAGGTCACACTTGGTACAACTGTGGCCGTTATTAATGCTAATGATATGATATACAAGTATACTCTACTCTGTCAGCTGAGTAATGGCGTAGAAATGCACTTTTAAGCAGCACAGAGCGTTATATCTTTTTTAATGAACTTCACATCATGACTGTTTGCGTTATAAAGGTTTGTATGTTCTATCTTAAAATGCAAGTGCTTTAAGGGTACCTACACATGTGAACCATTATTCATAAAACTGCACTATTTGTCATTATCAAACTACACAACGGGACTTGATCGCGTATTTAAGTTTTAAGATTTACCTCCGACGTTTCGTGAGTCTTCTCCGAGACCACGGGGACAACGCCGTCCTCGGAACGTCGGAGGTAAATCTTAAAACTTAAATACGCGATTAAGTCCCGTTGTGTAGTTTGATAATGTTTAATAATCGTGAAAGTTTAAATCAGTGATTATTGCACTATTTGTGTCCATCAAATGCGCTTTTGCAGCTGATATGATACAACCTTACTAAAGGCTGAATTTTAACAATGAACCTCTGGCATCTTTGTAGCGCTTACCTACTTAATAGGATCGCAGTACAGAATAGGTAATGCATTACATTGTGACACGTTATTTCTTATGCAGCTATTGCAGTCCCAGTGAATATTAATAACTCGTTAAAAGTGCTTAAACCACTGATGTGGACTTAGTGTGGAATTATATAATTCAGTGTAGGTAAGTTTTCGATTTTATTTAAATATAGGCAAAACAGATCAAGTTACTCCGCTTGAACTCGTAAACACGCCAATCTTTCGCCAAATGTGATTTTATTACTACCATTTTATGACAAGCGGAAATTCATAAGCCCTAAAATTTTTATGTCGCCAAAATAGTGTGTTTAAGGCACACACTGGGGCTATAGCGGGCGGACTGCGTGGGTGGTGACTGAGACTCACAGATACCGAAGAAGGATTTCATTACGAGCATTTGGGGCTGATATTAAAAAAAAACAAATTTTGTTACAAACGTAATCGTAAAGCGTCATGTATCTTTGAGTATCTACCTTATGGCCATGCAATACTTCAATATTTTTTCTGACATATTTCCTTGTTCGGTTTTAAGGAAAGTTGTCGCATTTAAGCTCTTTAGTCATCTTGAAAGACACCCGTGGCAATGTGCAAAGTGCACGGTAACACGCTCCGAACAGCTTTCCACAGAATACAGAACTCACAGAACAACATGCAGCTTCCAGCAAACCTGCTGGAGGCTCCACGACCGCACGAACGACGGGGCACATTATTGCTACTACAATTAGAGTTTGACGAATTCATACCGGAAAAAAGAGCGTTGGAATACTCCCAACCAGAGTGGGCCAGTGGTAAAACTGACGAATGACGGTAGCTTAATATCTCGCTCAGAGAGCTGTCCAGTTTGTACCTCAAGGCTGGATAGAGGATACTACCTAAGTATTTATATGTCGTCGGCAAATTGTAAGAATGCGCCGTTTACAAACGGCGTCGGCAATTCACAAACGTTTCGCCGTTGTCGTTGTGTAATTTGCCGCGGCATTTTGGTCGAATTAGTTCTTGATTTTACCACGCGTGGCGCTGCACATCAAAACTATGAAAAACGCTGGAGTGTCCATCAAATCTGGAGTTCTTGGATGGTCCCACCCCACTGTTTCTTTTCAAAAAACATTTCCTTCACAACTTAACTAGACGGAGCCCCGCTTCGCAGGGCTCCTAATTCTGGGCGGTTCATGGTTTGTGAACCATGGTCACCCTAGCGAAACCCACAACCTTTGACGTTGACGCTATTGAGCGCACAATTTGCAAACGGCGAAACGTTTGTAAAATGCCGACGCCGTTTGTAAACGGCGGATTCTTACAAAATGCCTGCAACATACGAGTATAATTATACTTGTTATTACTTAGCACAAATGTATTCGACACTAATAATGTAATGGTTTAACTAATGTAATGGTTGAACCTCATCGAACAAGAAAACGAAAAAAAATTATACCTATGCGTCATTCGATACCTTTGGGTTCAATTGGCGTAAAGGACATTTTGGGGACATATAATGTATATATATGGTATATAACTAATTTTCGCCAAAATGTCCTTTACGTCAATTGAACCCAAAGGTATCGAATATGCTTTTTTTCTTCATAACTAAACAAATTTTGTGGCTAGACTCAGCTAGATGTCACTTTTTGAGTTCAGTTTTCTGTATTTAATCTACTCTGAGAGGTAACTACGTACACGTTCGAAGAATCCCGAATTACGGCGCTGACGAGAGACGGAGCACATGCAAGCGGAGCGGTGAACAAGGAACGAATTAAAACTTAGCAAATTGGAATAGTTCCGACCGGAATGCGACTACATGTTGTGTAGTGTCGAGGACAGGTACAGTCAACTGTAAAAATGTGGGTGCACAAATCATCTCAAAAATATGTCCCATAGCTCTTATGTCAGCGAATTAAGAACTATGGGATATATTTTTGAATAAGTTGACTGTACGTGTGCGTGCGTATCGGAATCTATTACTGATGCTCGATTTAAACACGCCTCGAAAAAGTATTTGATTAGAAGGCAGGTGAGGCACGTTGTTAATATTATTATTTGTGTGTCTTTTCCATATATCTACGCGATCGACAGCAGTACGTTCGTCATGGATGCTTTGTTTCAGCTCCTTATCACACGAGATCTGGTGTCAGTCAGGGTTCTATACTCGGCCCTCTTTTGTTCGGGTTGATGGTCAACGATTTGGAGACAGTAGTCAAAAATGCAAAGTGTTTGCTATATGCTGACGACCTGAAGTTGATTTATGGCGTAAAAAATGGTGTAGACTGTATTTCTCTGCAGGATGATATTGACTCTGTGATGCGGTGGAGCGTTGAAAATAAACTCCTCTTCAATGTAGCCAAATGCTGTGTGTGCACATTCAGCCGAGCTGCAGAACCTCAGATTGCGCAGTATATGCTCGGACCTGATGCGATTGACAGAGTCTCCTCTGTGAAAGATCTTGGAGTGGTCTTTGACTCCCGTCTTACATTCCACGATCATATACGAACGCTAGCTGATAACTGTTTCAAAAGACTAGGCTTCGTGATCCGCAACGTCAAGGACTTCCGAGATGTTGAGGCCATAAAGCTTGTCTTTAACGCATTGGTGAGAAGCAAGTTGGAGACTTCGTCAGTCGTGTGGATCCCGTATGAGTCGACCTACGCCTTACTTCTAGAGAAGGTTCAAAAGGCTTTTCTTAGATTTCTATATAAGAAAATGTATGGGTTTTACCCATTTTTATACCCAACTAAGTTTTTGCTCGGAGCACTTGGTTACAACTCTCTAGAAGTAAGGCGTAACTGCAATTTACTGGTTACCGTTTGTCGCATGCTGCGTGGGGAATCCGACTGCCCAGACCTCGTGAGTCGTGTACTCAGACTGCACGTGCCGGATATTCCCAGGATTAATCTAAGACCGCGGGTGCGCCCGCTATTGGCGGTGCCATTGGCACGCACTGTGTCACGCAGGAATTCGCCGCTCCCTCGAGCATTGACACTACTCAATGCGCTCCTGACGTCAGCACCTGATTGTGATTTGTTTGCATGGAGATGGATGACTGTGTACCGTGAGTGTCTGAAGTATTGTGAGACGATGGATGACAGGCCTTCCACAGTCGGTGTATAGGTAATAATATGTTATGTGATGTGATTTGTTATTTCTGTTTCTTCCTGCGTATGTTGTATCTTGTATCTACCTTGTGTTATATTTTTCTTGTAATGAAATATTTGTAAGCTTTTCTCGGCGCATTGGTATTTTTACTGTAATGCCGTGTAAACATAATTGTATTAAATAAATAAATAAATAAATAAATAAAATATCTCGGAACCATGGGGTCCCGGACCTTTGGGAGGCGTACGTGGGGCCGAAGCCAACAGCGCAGAGGCCCTTTAAGACACTTTATTATTATTGTGGTGTTGTGGGCCTTTGAGTGTCGCATCGACCAGCATTGATCCATTGGGACGGCCCTTTAAAGTTCATTACTAATGCCCGTTGCATCCAGAAAGTTCCAGATTATTTGGGCCGTAATGTTCTGTACTTAGTACCTCTGTACCGTGTCGCCCTAGGTAGGTACTTCTTTTTGACATTAGTGGTCCACAAGATCAGAGAATGTGCATTGCAGTCTCCTTTGACTCCTGACAGAACCTGCATGTCGCATCTTGTTTCTTGCTAATTTGAAACATATGTTTGTTCAACTTACACTGTCCAGTCAGTATTCTGGTCACCGCGCAGGTTTTGTGCCTTTTGAGTCCTAAGAGCTCTTTAGCAGTTTTGCTGTTGAACCCTTTGATTAGAGCTTTCGAGTGTTCTTGTCCTTTAACGAACTTCCACCAATCGGTTGCTCTCGTTTTTTCTAAGTTGCTGAGCAGAGAATATGCATCCCGTTTTGTGATTCCACGGAACGGTTCTGGGCCGACCAGGGGTGTGTCTGCGCCCTTTCTAGCAAGTTCGTCCGCTTCTTCGTTTCCGTTAATGTCGGAGTGCCCTGGTACCCATCTAAGTGTGACTTTGTTGGAGTTAGCCAGTGCATTTAGGTTTGTTTTACAGTTCTCGACTAGTTTTAGTTTGTTACGTTGTTGTTAATATATGTACCTACAGTGTGGATACAATTATGGGCCTTGGAGTTAGCTCATTTTCATTATCTTCCTCGCGTCATCCCGGCATTTTGCAACGGCTCATGGGAGCCTGGAGTCCGCTTGACAACTAATCCCACAAGGATTGTGGTAGGCACTAGTTTTTACGAAAGCGACTGCCATCTCTGACCTTCCAACCCAGAGGGGAAACTAGCTCTTATTGGGATTAGTCCGGTTTATTATTAGTTCGAAAAGCGACTGGTAAATATCAAATGACATTTCGTACATCAATTCCGAAAAACTCATTGGTACGAGCCGGGGCTTGAACCCGCGACCTTACGATTGGTCTTAAGTTCGTTTTACTTAAAGGAAACATTCTATTAGTCGATACAGTTCATGTTAGTGTTAAAATTTCTCCAAGAAACATTTAGGTCTTACACTCGTCTGTCGTACAAAATATCCATAAAATCGAATAATTCGTATTTTAGTTGGTTTGATTCCCAGACGAGAGAAGTGAAAAAAGAAAAAAGTTTGAATACAGTTTTGTTTCTTTTTTAAAAATAAAAGAATGTAGGGGACATTCTTAAGTAAAATGAGCTAACCTTAAGGTTTTAAGGTACTTTCCCTCCAGGGCCCATTATTGTTTTCCACATTGTAAGTATTTATATTTATATAATGATAACATCAGCTACACCTTGATAAATCGTATATCGTACGTATAATTTTATTATCATGATAATATATGGTAAGCAAAGCTTTATTTTAAGTCAATAATTACCTATGTCAATTACGTTCAATGTTTGGATCATTATACACGTGCTATAAACCGTGGGCCTATATAGCCCGACAAATTTCAAAGGTGTCATTAGAGACTAAAATGTCATAAAAATTTCGGAAATCGGTCTTGTTTTAGAGATAATGACAATTCTTGTGAAAATTTGCTTCTGTAATAACTCTGTGAAAAACGTAGTTCGGGCTGCGAACCTTAAAAACTAGAAATATTAAATAATAATAACTCACCAGATAGTAAACGCCGAAAGGCATCACGACGACCGCCACGAGCAGGTCGGCGAGTGCCAGCGACACGATGAAGTAGTTGGTCGCGCTGCGCAGCGCGCGCTCGCGCCGCACCGCCGCGATCACCAGAACGTTGCCAAACAGCGTCAGCGCGGGGAACACCAGCAGCAGCAGCGCCCACGGCCGCCCCGTGGAGGCCTCGGGCGCTCCGCCGCACCACGAGTTGTTCCACGCCCAAGAGCAGTTGGCGGCGCTGATGTTGGGCTCGTTGTAGCTGGCGTTGCTGTAGAAGTAGTCGCTGAAGTCGCGCACCAGCGCCGCGAACTCGGCGTCGGCGGCCGCGTGCGCCGGCGCGCCCATGCCGCTACCCGCCGCCGCCGCGCAGGCTGGCACCCATCACGACCACCTCACACACTAGGTACCCTGCAACAATAATCACTTTTTACTCTTGTTATCATATCACGCCACGGTAGTGCAAGTGCCACCTTATGGAGAAAAGCCACAGTAAATCTCGCCGCCGTAGGGCCGATTTGGGGGTTCGTCTCTGCGATTGAAATGTGATGTGCGTAATCGAATCCTTAATTGAAATGTGCGTATTAGGCAAGCAGGGACAATTTGCCACATCTTCTCTGCGACAGAAGCGTGAGACACAGTGCATTCTCGACGACTGAACCTTTTTAACTAAGTGACACACTATAGTTCGTTTTTTTTTTAGCATTAGAAAGAACTCCACAGAAGCAAGCGTGCAGTTTTTATCAGGCTCTTTAATTGTTAATAATTATTGAATTATCTAATGTAGCATGGTCAATACATATAATTTACTTCAAATTATTACCGCTAAAAGTGCCGGATTTGGAACCACAAGCTTACTTCTGCGAAGTTCTTTCTAATGCTAAAAAAAACGAACTATAAACTTCTATTTAAACTTATGACAACCCTGTTTTGCGTCGGGAATGAAAATAAGTACGATGTCTTTTGCACATCTTACTTTTATTGCTAACTTGAACTATTACCTACTATACTAACGTAATTCAATGATTGCTAAACTGAATTTCCAGGCGTAGGTCATTGAGTTATTATTACTATAGAGAAGCCATACAAAATACCAAACAATGAAATTGTCACAATCGCAACCTGTACCACACGACCAAAACGTCGTAAGCGCCGCAAAATTCATGGCGCTTACGCGTTTGGGTTTGGGGGTTTGATGTCAAAGCAACATAAAGTAATGGCGCAAGATACTGGTTCTCTGAGTCGGTTCTATACGTTAGTAATAACAGTTCAGTGACGTAGGTATACCTTCATTAGCTTCCAGCGTAATTTGCCTGCTGCGTCACTCACACGATGGCTCTATATATTTCATGTGACTAATAATTATCATACATTTTGTCTCATGAAATGGTGAAGATGTGCTATAGGAATTAATGTTGATTTATTTTTATAAATTATTTCAAACAATCCATGTTATTCCCGGAAAGGCGTATTTTTAACAAATAACTTTTTTAACCGCCTTCAAAAAAAAAGGAGGTTCTCAGTTTGACCCGTATGTTTGTATGTATGTATGTATGTATGTATGTATGTATGTATGTATAGCTGTACCTAGTGGAACTCAGGTTTGGTGCAACATAGGCACACGCTGTTTTAATCATCCAACACATCTTGATGAGCACTTGGGAGAGCAGTACCGAAGATAGAGCTGATGCTGAACCCTGGCTGTACCAAGTGGAACTCAGATTTGGTGCAACATAGGCCCACGCTATTTTGGTCATCCGTCACATCTTGAAGAGCGCTTGGGAGAGCAGTACCTAAGATAGTGCTGATGCTGAACCCTGGCTGTACCTAGTGGAACTCAAGTTTGGTGCAACATAGGCACACGCTGTTTTGGTCACCCAAGATGTCTTGATGAGCACTTGGGAGAGCAGTACCCAAGATAGAGCTGATGCTGAACCCTGGCTGTACCTAGTGGAACTCAGGTTTGGTGCAACATAGGCCCACGCTATTTTGGTCATCCAAGATGTCTTGATGAGCACTTGTGAGAGCAGTACCCAAGATAGTGCTGATGCTGAATCCTGGCTGTACCTAGTGGAACTCAGGTTTGGTGCAACATAGGCCCACGCTATTTTTGTCATCCGTCACATCTTGAAGAGCGCTTGGGAGAGCAGTCCCATGATAGAGCTGATGATGATCCCTGGCTGTACCTAGTGGAATTCAGGTTTGGTGCAACATAGGCACACGCTGTTTTGGCCATCTAACACGTCTTGATGAGCACTTGGGAGAGCAGTACCGAAGATAGAGCTGATGCTGAACCCTGGCTGTACCTAGTGGAACTCAGGTTTGGTGCAACATAGACACACGCTGTTTTGGTCATCCAAGACGTCTTGATGAGCACTTGGGAGAGCAGTACCCAAGATAGAGCTGATGCTGAACCCTGGCTGTACCAAGTGGAACTCAGGTTTGGTGCAACATAGGCCCACGCTATTTTGGTCATCCGTCACATCTTGAAGAGCGCTTGGGAGAGCAGTACCCAAGATAGAGCTGATGCTGAACCCTGGCTGTACCTAGTGGAACTCAGGTTTGGTACAAGATAGGCACCTACTGTTTTGGTTAACCGACTCGTCGTCGTGTGCCTATGTTGCAGGGTTCCTCTAGGTGGATCAATTCACTTTTTTCTAATCGCCTTCAAACACAAAGGAGGTTCTCGGTTTGACCCGTATGTTTGTATGTATGTATGTATGTTTGTTCGCGATTATCTCGCGTTTGGCTAAATTGATTTTGAAGCGGTTTTCAGAAAAGTATTTGTTTAATTCTGGAGCAGGTTTTAGTATACATGGATGGTACCACTTGGACCCGATAGGTGGCGCTGCTATCGGTATATCGTCAAATTTGATTTGCTGAGACCGATTTAGATGGAATTTCGTGTTTAGATTAGATAGATGAAATGGTGGGAGTGGGAGTGCGAGACAACAGTGCGAGTGCGGGTGGGAGTGGTAGTGGGCGTGGGAGGGGGAATGGGAGTGCGAGTAGGAGTGGGAGTGGGAGTAAGGTCTATCATTTACATGCATATACTCGTATCTTGTCGAGTCTTTTGAGAGTTAACTTTTTCTTTCTAAATCTTAATCTATTTGGGCAGATATATAATATACGCCCCGGACCTGCATGGGTTTAACCTTTCTCAAGTATCACTCTATTGAAAAGTGAAAGCCGCGTAAAAATCCTTTCAGTCGTTTTTGAGTTTATCGCGAACATACAGACAGACGAGGTGGGGGACTTTGTTTTATTTTATAATATGTATTGAGATGTATTGATTTTAACCCTAGGCAAACTAAGTTACAGGCAAACATATTACCTATACCTATACCTACCTAACTATTTACATATCGTTTAACACCAAAACGTCAAAGTTTCGTCGCGATCCGATAGGATAACCATACTAGTGCTAGCTCAAAACTAAATGGAGAGCCCATCTATGTATAAACAAACTAATATTTTGTCTCAAAACCTAAAATAAATAAAGTACCTGTCACTAAAAAGTAAAAAAAAAGTAAAAAAAAAAACAAAAAAAAAACCAAAATAACTTAGTTTTATTTCTTTTTTAAAAAAAGGGAACCGTCTTCAAAAACCAACCCACTGAAAAGCATTAAATAATTTTTGTATACCCCACTCCTATCCTTATCCATTCCTTATTCCGTCCTAAAGCAAAATTCTGTCAAAAAGTAAATTATTTTACTTTTTAAAATAATTAATACCTAATAATAAGCAAATTAATAACCATCCGGGTAATTACTTAGTTTTTGAAGGCGGTGCCAAACCACCAAAAACATTCTTTGCTGCCAAACAGAAAAAATAGCAGTACTTAGTAGTGCAAGAACTAAATAAATGAGTAAACTATGTATGTCTTCTTATGCAAGGACTTAAGAGCGCTATTACATTTCGGCGTTGAGCGAGTTTAGGTATTTTACGCGCTGCGGCAGGCCGTGCGAGCTCAGTATGCCGATCCCTTCTACCACACTCGCACTACAATGATGGATTAAACATTCTTGATCCTTCGCGAAGCATATTGAAATCAACCATAACAACACTAACTGTACTTAACTTTTAAAGTTATAAAACTGTTATTTGGTAAGTACGAAAATACTAAATGCAGTGCAAATGTACATAGGGGCTGTTCATAAATTACGTCATCTATTTTTGACGATTTTTGACCCCTCCCACCCCTCAAATCATCCAAAAATCAAGCTTCGGATGAATCTGTTTCCTCCTACGTCATGTTACCATCATCCGATGTCCAGACCCCCCCCCCACTCCTACCATTTGAAACGACGTAATTTATGAATAGCCCCATCCTCGTACTTATGAAGGTATATTACTCGAAAGAAATTATAGGTACCTACTCGCTTATTTACATGTTTCGTCATTGCATTTGGTACCTATAGGTTGTAAAGTTTGTATCAACGAGGGTTTAAAAACGAACTGGTACTGAGGATCTGATGATGATTAAGGTGGTCACGGATACCAATCAACCATGTAGTAACATGATTAGGCTCGTTTGATTCGTCTCAACAAGATCTTTGACACTGAAGATACACAGGGTCTGATGATGGAGCTGGAAGGTGGCCACGGGTACCAGTCTATCATGTAACTAAACAACTTCGTGTTTGGGCTCGTTTGATTCGTCTCAACAAGATCTTTGGCACAAGATAATACTCAGGGTCTGATGATGGAGCCGGAAGGTGGTCACCGGTACCAATCAACCATGCAACTAAACCACTTCGTGTTTAGGCTCGTTTGATTCGTCTCAACAAGATGTTTGACACAATATAGTACTCAGGGTCTTCAAGATCTTGTTGAGACGAATCAAACGAGCCTAAACACGAAGTGGTTTAGTTGCATGGTTGATTGGTACCGGTGACCACCTTCCGGCTCCATCATCAGACCCTCAGTATTATCTTGTGCCAAAGATCTTGTTGAGACGAATCAAACGAGCCCAAACACGAAGTGGTTTAGTTGCATGGTTGATTGGTACCGGTGACCACCTTCCGGCTCCATCATCAGACCCTGAGTACTATCTTAAGTCAAAGATCTTGTTGAGACGAATAAAACGAGCCTAAACACGAAGTGGTTTAGTTGCATTGTTGATTGGTACTGGTGACCACCTTCCGGCTCCATCATCAGACCCTGAGTACTATCTTAAGTCAAAGATCTTGTTGAGCCGAATCAAACGAGCCCAAACACGAAGTGGTTTAGTTGCATGGTTGATTGGTACCGGTGACCACCTTCCGGCTCCATCATCAGACCCTGAGTACTATCTTGTGTCAAAGATCTTGTTGAGATGAATAAAACGAGCCTAAACACGAAGTGGTTTAGTTGCATGGTTGATTGGTACCGGTGACCACCTTCCGGCTCCATCATCAGACCCTGAGTACTATCTTGAGTCAAATAAATACATATAGAATGTCAGGTCGTTTCAAATATTTTTAATCCTGTCCGGTAGTTTATTAAACTGTACCATTATAAATTATAATACTATAAAAACAGTGCTAGGATCAAAGTCTCTCGTTGCGGTTTACACGCACACAGTATAGCGTTTTACACGGCGCCCGCCGCACACAATGATAAAAAACCTCGTCGTCGCCGTTGAAAATGTGCGGAGCCGACCGACACACGTCCTGCCTCTACAAGCTCTGCCGCGGCACTGAGCTGGCGCAGCGCGCGTCATCGGTAATATAGAGTAGTTTTCAAAAAATTGCCAAAAAATTATAGTAGAATTTTATAAACACTAATGTATACCAACAGTATAAGCAAACGTTGCAGATTGCTTGAGTATGAAAATGACTTCGATATTAAGTAGATTTTCGTAGGAATTGACACTTGTTTCGGAGAGAAAATCGAGTTCGTTTTACTTTGATTTTCTCTTTCTCAAAGGTATGTAGGAAAAATATAGTTTGATATGCCTAAAGTACAGGGTATTAGTAACACAAAATAGCCAGGTTTAGCAGAGTAAAATTCTCAACATTTCCAAATAAGAGCTCGCCATTCAGTGCTTCACGGGGTTTTTCGGAAACGACCATCAGAAAAAAAATCATTACTAATTTAATAAGTCCTTTTTCTAATATTTACAACGATATTTATAAAGATAAGAAGACGCTTTTACTGGAACAAGTACTCATTGTTTCTAATAATGAGCGCAAAGTCCTGAATTTCGTCGACTAGTATCATCAATTTTGCATTATTTCGACTTTTCTTGTAAGAGCGCTCTTAAGTGGACCGTTCATCGTTTCTAAAATTTTGGTTCTCTAACATTTTGGTTTGGCACCGCCTTCAAAAACTAAGTAATTACCCGGATGGTTATTAATTTGCTTATTATTAGGTATTAATTACTTTTTGACAGAATTTTGCTTTAGGACGGAATAAGGAATGGATATTAGGATAGGGGTGGGGTATATAAAAATTATTTAATGCTTTTCAGTGGGTTGGTTTTTGAAGGCGGTTCCCTTTTTTTTTAAAATAAATATAATTAAGTTATTTTGGTTTTGTTTTTGATTTTTTATTTAATTTTAATTTTTTTACTTTTTTATTTTATTTTTATTTTACCAAAAGTAACGTTATAGAGTAACCATTAGAGTTTCCCTGCTGGTCAGTATACCATATTTCAGCAGACTTGATCAGGAAAGTTTTCCATCTGAATCGCATAATCAAGACCGAAGGGAGCATTTTAAATCGACACGAGTTGCGAATTACCTATTTGCACGTGTAGTATAGGTAGGTACCTATCGTACAACGTTTTACAGGACTCATACCGGGTCATACCCTTTCAATTTTTGACATAGGCACGTAAATTGTTAAATAAATTACCGCACTAGAGCGGGAAAGCAGCACCACATGTACTGTAAATAATAATATTGTATTTTCATATTGTAAGTATGTTGTAATGTAACATTTAAAACAGGCTTCAGCAACGGTCCTATATGAAAACTTTCATTAAAGTCGTATTTTGATAGAACATAACGACTCCGTCCCGGGCCCGGGGACGGGACAGCCCACAATCCGCAGAGGTAAGTAATTTATAATAAGCATCTAAAGCAGCGGTCGACAACCTTTTAGCAGCCAAGGGCAGCAGCAGCAGATAGCAGTTAACGAAGTGGATGCGGGCCGCACTTTGTTAATTGACCGAAGCGAAGCGAAGGTCTACGTTTTGACTCGGACATTTTGCTTTCGTATGTCCGGATGTTCTCCTCTACAGGTCGCAATTCTTAACCGATTCTCATGAAATTTTGTGACCAGATTCTATGACTAAATAAAAATTTTTTGTCAATCCGGTTTTTGGAAATTTTTAAAAATGGCGGAGTTGTGATACCTGTCGCCTAAACAAATAGTCGTATCGATATCATAAGAGTTTTTTCTTTTTGATATATGTTTATAGATTAAATGGCCAAAAATTCAGAAAATTTGTATCACTGGTTTCGGCGGTATTTAGATATTTAGTTTTTACTTGAGAATGAGTAGCTAAATTTCGTCAGCTTTAGTAAGAACTATCATGGCCCATTTTGCAAACGTTCGCTTTTTTGTTTGCATAGGGAGGTCCCTGGTTCCATCCCCAGTAATTGTATGCTGCTACATAACTTTTTGTATTTTTTTATACTTAAATTTCGTATCAATTGTTGTTTTTTATTTTATTTTTTTATTTTCAAAAATTGAAAAAAATCGTATTTTTTATTTATCAAGCGCGGGCTAAGCGCATTCGTTTATTTTTTGCAACAGATGATGGCTTTTTGCGCTTTAAAGAAAATTTGATTCTTGAATATACCTTTGGCCTATGCTCGTCTAGATGGCGACACCATTTTATATTTAACAATTTTTACTCATATCAGTAAAAGAACATGGGTCAAAATCATATGGCGTTCTAAAAATAAAAAAAATCATTTATCCATACATATATACATTAATTGATATTTTTTTTCATTTTCATTTTAATCCTGTATCGAAAGATGGCAGTAAATTTACTGTGACTACAAAATTTAGTATGACAATAACCCTCTACTACATATAGGGACCGTGCGCGTTGGAGGGTCTGCCATCTTGTGGCCTGAATCGGAAACATGTACATTGCCAAAACAAGTTCTACCATCTACCGTTCTTGTAGGTACGTTTCCTTATGCATAGTAGGTTCTGTCATCTTGTGGGCTACATCGGAAGCATAAACGTCACATTTACGCCTCACGCCAAAAATCTGACGGCTCCTATGCTACCCCACTATAGGGACCTTGCGCGTTGGAGGGCCTGCCATCTTGTGGCCTGAATCGGAAACATATGTGCACATGTACATTGCCAAAGCCAGTGCTACCATCTACCGTTCTCGTAAGTACGTTTCCTTGTACATAGTAGGTTCTGCCATCTCGTGGGCTACATCGGAATCATAAACTACACATCTACGCTTCGCGCCAAAGATCTGACGGCTCCTGTGCTGCCCCCTATAGTTCATGCACGTCCCCTATACACTTTATTCTCTTTAGATTAGACATTTAAATTCTTACTCGAGAATAAGTAACCAAATTTCGTCAGCTCATCTAAATGCTATCATAGCGCAGTTGGAAAGACGCTTACAAGCAAGGATATGGGAATAGGTACCCGGGTCGATCCCCAATAAATGCAATTTTTTTTATTTATTTTTTGCACTTAAACATCGTATTGCTGATTGATCAAGCGAGCGCGAAGCGCGAGGTAAGCGTATTCGTTTGAGTTTTTGTTTGAACATTTTTTAGCGGTTTTAGTTCAAGGGCATGGCTGTTCCAGGAGTCAATTTCCACTTACGTTTATAGCATGGGCGGTCACCATCCATAAATCGCAGGACATTGCCTAGGGCTAGAACTAGCTGTAGGTTGCTCGTACGTTGCGCTTTCCCGGGCTCAAAGTCTAACTAACAATAATGTTAGTTAGACAATAATGTTAGTTAGACTATGAGCCTTTTAATTTGGATCGCCTCGCTAAAATGGCCCATAATTTCCGCAAATCATTTTTTCTTCGAGGCAATTACTCCGTTCTCATTTTTTCCCAGTGGAATTTATTCGCTTTATTTAATTTTTCGTGTACATTTTTTCATAAACTAAATTTTCCTTTTCTCAATTTATTCCCTTTTCTTTTTAATCCCAGTAGTAGTTAAAATAACCAGTAGGTTTTTTTTTCACTAACTAAATATTCTCTATCTCCATATTTTCTCTTTTTTTTAATGCTAGTGGTAAAAATAACCAGGTTTTTTTCAAATAGGTAGGTTAGGGTTATTTTTTTTGATGACCCTATAAACGAAACTGCTCCCAGAGATAGGTAGGTTAGGGTTATTTTTTTTTGATGTCCCTAAAAACGAAACTGCTCCCAGAGATAGGTATGGTTAGAGTTATTGGCTGACAGCATTTGGTTTTTTACTTGTAGTTTTTTAGATTATTTTGTTTTTTAATTTTAGTGTTTTTGATATTTGTTGTATGTGAAATACCTACAAGTAACAAATATAATTACTACACTATTAACATACAGTAACAAGAAAATATTATTCTAGATATTTAAAAGAACGAAAACTATAAGGAAAAGATTAATTTAAAAATATTAAAAATAGGCGATTGCGGAAGAAAACCATTGGGGAAATATGGGAACGGAGTAATTGCTACCGAGAATGAATGATTTCGGGAAATTATGGGCAACGCAAAATATGAGAACGGAGTAATTGCCTCGAAGAAAAAATGATTTCGGAAATTATGGGCCACGCTCGCACACGAAGCTTCTTAGTTGCAGTTTACAGGTTAATTCAAAGGTAATGTTGGTTTCCTAACATAGGTAGAGTTAGACCAAGAAAAGTCTGCAGAGATTTTGACACTGGCACAAATAACATTGGCACTGCGTGTGCTGTCAAAATCTCTGCATACTTTTCTTGGTCTAACTCTATCCACTTTTCTATACAATTAGTATGGCGACGTGTATACTTAAGGGGCATCGACCGTACACTGACATCGGGATGATATTTTTATCATGTTATTTAGTAGTCATCGTGCGTCTCGCTTGCGCCAATACATGTACGGACAAGAACGAGTGAAATGCACGATAACTAAATGACATCAGTTAGATGTCTTTCTGACATCAGTGTAAGTTTGAATTGGCCTGTTAGCCAAAAATTGTTTCGTATGTCCATATGTTCTACTCTACAGGTCGCATATCTAAACCAATTCCCGAATTTTGTAAGCAATTGATAGTTCAGTTTTTATGGTCAAATTAGATTCTCTAAATTCTTCAAAACAACGGAACCATACATTTATTCAGTTTTAAACTCTGCTCGCGAGGTCTACAGCTCACAGAGCCACTAGTATTTATGACTTTATCAGACATTGTCATTTGTCAATATTACATACAAAGTAGCCAGGGAGGCTCGCGGGTCACAAGTGAGAGGCTCGCGGGCCGCAAGTGAGAGGTTCGCGGGCCGCATGCGGCCCGCGGGCCTGGGGTTGCCGACCGCTGATCTAAAGCGAGCGACCGCCGCATCCATCACCAGGCGCTAATACTGCTCGCTGTTCAGACTTCATTGCGAATGATTGATCGGAGAAAAATCAAACCGACCCCCTCCAACCACTCCCCCCGCCCCGCCCGAGGCATCATCCATCACCGCTGTCTTCGCGACGCCGGCAATTACTTAATCCTACCAATTATCCTGCGGCTAAGAATGAACGCGAACCTCCATATTTCGCCGATCGGGTTGAGCTCTTAGAATTAGAAATCATATCACAGACGCTTTAACCTTAGTGTTTGTTTGATCGGGTCGGATGATCAGAATGTGCCTATGTTCATATTCATATTTTATTGGTAGTATTAAATTACATGTCAACATTAAGATATATAAATTACATAGTTATTATAAGAGAGTCTTACAATTATGTACTAGAGAATAACTCCCTAGAACGTCTGATTTTCATCATTTCATCATTTTTTGAGCTTTGTTTGAATATAGGTGCACTTGGTGCAGCAGTAATGTCAGCCGGTAGGTTGTTGAGAACCTTACGACCCATGTTCGTACGTTTTTTAGATTTTGCGAGTCTATAAAAAAAAAAAAATATCATTTATTTCAGGCTTTTAACCCATAATAAAAATACACATAAACAATACAATGGCATACTATATACAATACAATAAAAAGGAATACGGAATGTCAAACAATATTAATTTTAGAACCTTACTTAACTAGTTACATCATTTCGCCCAGTTATGGTCTATGAGACACAAGAGGCAACTTTCCAGAGGGAGTGCTGCGGGTCGCGTACCTGCGCGTAGCCACATTAGTGATCCCGGGTGTCGCATCTACCTCTTCTCGCGTAGTTACTGCCATTTGCAGGATTAAAAGTGAAGGCAATGTTGAAATGCCTAACGATTTAAAATGGGCTTTCGCTGAGCCCGTTTGGGGTACGCGCGCTATGGCTCTTATTGCGCGTTTTTGGAGTCGAAAGACCCTATCCCAACCGGCAGCCGTTGCCCACAGCTCGACTCCATATTGGAGGTGCGCATGCACAGTCGCGAAGTAGCAAGATCGAACGATTTCCCTTGGGAGAAATCGCGCCAGCCGTTTTAATAGGAAGCATGCCGTTGCGACTTTCTTGCATACTTTGTCGATTTGGTGACTCCAAGTCAGGCCCCTATCAAGCTCAAACCCTAAAAATGCTACGTTTGAGACTTGATCAATGAGGTCGCCATTGATCGACACTGACAAGTTCCTAATCTGCCGCCCAGAGAGATCGAAATGTATATGGTGCGTTTTCTTTGTGTTTATATAAGATCAGGCCATTATTTGTGAACCAATTAGATACTGCTGCGGCGGTCAAACTTAGCTTCCTCTCAAGATCGTCGTACGCCGGGGCGCTCACAACGACGGCCACATCGTCGGCGTACATGAATGTTTCACCGGTTCTAATGGCGTCCGGGAGGTCGTTCAGTAGAAGGGAGAAGAGAATGTTGGAGACAGAGGACCCTTGTGCCACGCCCATGTCAGTGGTCACTGAGTCAGATCTTACTCGACCGTTGTCGGCGACCACAACCTGCCTCCTGTTCCGCGGGTCCCCCAACCCCATAGTATCTAAGTTTGCTGACCAGTACATTACGATCTGCTACGTCGAAAGCCCTCGACAAGTCCTCCGCTGCGATCTTTGCTATAACCGGAATGATTGCAATAGGTCTCTCTCATTGTCAAAAGAGCTATTAGAATAATGGCAAGGGTACCACAGGAGACTCCATGTAAACCTTATTTTTTAGACTTCAGAATCTTAACTGTTCCCAGCCTATACATACTGATTGTTCTCACGGACTTGGTTAAAAATCTGCACTTGATTGAAACCACAGATCAGAGGGATAGACGTTTAGCTTCTAGACGTAAAGATTTACCTCAGACCGTGAGTGCCAAGCTTAAAGTAGTCAAGCACGCGGCTGGTTACCAGGCTATTGGACTATTTAATAAGTTACCTGTTGAGTTAAAGTTACACACGAATAGCCTCATTTTCAGAAACAAGTTGAAGTCTTTCTTGCTAGAGAAGTGCTACTATTCCGTAGAGGAATTTGAGAATGAACGAAATTCTGACATATAAAATTAAAATTATAATGCAGTTGTTATTAATGGCTAAACTTACAATTTGAGATCCTATGTTTATAATTCCTAATAGGGTATTTGACTGTATTTAAAATAAATTATTTTACACCATGCATGAAATAAAGCACCAGAAGATTAATAGAGAAACGTAGATAGCAGTTACTTATAGATACAATTTCTATTTTTAAACCCATATAAAACTATAAAGAGTAGGTAATTTTGATTGTGACGTCACATGCTAGTGTTTCATATAAGTAATTTCCATAGTAGCAAAATTGCTTTGACAGTTCAAAAAAAGAAACTAATCTGACTAGTGGTCAAATACCCTATTCCCATTCCCATTTTATTAATTTTGTGTGTTTTTATGATTTAATTTTTATATTAGCTGCATGTTTGTTTGTTGTTGTTGTTCTTGTAGTTTTAAGTTATTTATAACATAATTCAAACACAATGTAAAATTGTTTTATGAATAAATGAATAAGAATTTTTTTATGAATAAATGAATAATACATTTTTTATGAATAAATGAATAAGGTCTATAAGCGTCCATGTCGTCTTTCCTTCCTTTGCCCTTGTATATAGGCGAGATGCGACTTTCCTTCAATGGATCAGGAATGTCACCCTCCCGAAGGGACCTGTTGAATACGTACGAGAGAGTTCTCGTGCGGATGAGTGGACTAGCTTTACGGACATGTCAAAGATATCCCTAGTTGTTTTTTTTGCTATCTTAGTAGTTATGGTACGAAACACTTCGTCTGGTGTGAAGTGTTTGAGCCAGACGGACCGGTCCGACGGCGGTCGCGTGGCGTGCAGCGCGGCAAGCGCACACGACAAGTCGGCGGGCGCTGCCCCGCATGCAGCAGCAGCACTGGCAAACCGGTTATTCAAAGCGTCAGTAGCAGCTTCCTTTGTTTTAAATTTAACCCCGTCCGAGTCAGTGATTAAGTCTGTAAAGTCTAGTGGGTCGATGATACTTTTACCTTTTTCTCGATTTATAATTGCCCACATAGATCTGATAGTGTTGGTACTACTGTTAATTTGTTGTGAGTAGAAGTTAGATTTCATGGTATTAAGCAGGTATGTATGTATACTTGATGTTCATACTGGAAATGAGGTTAGTTATCTGTGAATTATCGGGTAACCGTTGTCCCAGATCGTTTTGAGGCCATGAGTCTCGCTCGTCACCCACGATCCAGTCTTTTTATTGTTTAAAGTTTTGACTGGGAAGCAGATTTCAAATTTACTTTTAATTACATTCAAAATGGCTACTATCCAACTATCTGTCTGTCAACGGACTCGTTATTGCGATGCAAAATATCATGCCAATCTGTACTTAGTATCGCGGCTCGGAATTCATTGTAGTTGCGCGGCGAAAAGACTCTGGTTCGCCAGGTGCGGGGCGCGGGAGGGGCACGCGCGCGCAGCAGCTCAGCGCGCATGGCGGGTGGTCGCTGAGGTGAGTGGTGACAGGCGCGGCGCTAATAAGCGCGGAGCGCTCCCCGTTCCAATAGACATGATCCAGAGTGGTAGCTGTGGTGGCCGTCACTCGTGTTGGGAAATTCACAACGTTACAAAAGTCATGGGTCCGGAGTATGTCATACATTTTTTTTAAATCAGGTTTTAAGTTGTACTCGGTGTCATTTATGTTTGTGTCACCTAAGATTATGCAATCTCTGTCGACATTGCTAAGTTCCTCGAGCAGGCGCTCCAAGTATTGCAAAAAATCATTACTACTAATTTGACAATTATAGATCTATAAATACAAACAATTACTACATTAAAGTCAATAAGGTCTACAGCTGATATTTGACAATACCGTTCCGCCGACAATGCAGTAAGATAAGTAAGGTCTGTCCACGATAAAAAGTGGTCAGCATTTAATAAACAATAAAAAATAAAATAAAAGACAACTGACATCTGTCACTTTGATTGTTAGATAGCGGGAAGAATAAACTATCGTTTAGGGCTATTTGGAGTTTATAAATTCGTAACATTTATAAAATGTCGTCTAGCCAACTGGACATCCGAAAAAAGATCGTGTACACCTACAACCAAAATATCGGTATATCACAAGGAAAGTTAGCCAAATTATTAAAAGTTCCGAAGTCAACCGTGCAAAAGGTATTGGCTAATTATCAGTCCAGATTGTCTGTTTCAAGAAAAGGTGGTTCGGGTAGAAAACGCGGTCCTGCTGATAAAACTAAGGCAAAAAAAGTAATCGAGCATTTTAAGAAGAATCCAACTCTCTCTGTCCGTGACGTCGCCAGAAAATGTAAGGTATCGAAATCGTATGTCCAAAAAATCAAGCAGCGTGCAGGTTTACGATCGTACAAGGCAACTGCAGTTCCTAATCGCGATGCTACAAAGGATAAATTATGTAAAACCCGGGCTCGAAAGTTGTATACAAAATATTTGACGAAGTTTGGTTGTATTTTGATGGACGACGAAACATACGTGAAAGCAGATTTTAAGCAATTACCAGGTTTGCAGTTCTATGTGGCAAATCCAAGAGGGAATGCCGATAAAAAATTTACAACAAAAAAACTTGATAAATTTGCAAAAAAATTCCTTGTCTGGCAAGCCATCTGTACATGTGGTCAAAAAAGCAAATCGTTTGTTACTACGGGTACGATTAACCAATCCATTTACACGAAAGAGTGTTTAAAAAAACGTTTATTGCCGTTTATAAGAAACCACACCGAGCCTGTCATATTCTGGCCTGATTTAGCGTCCTCACATTATGCCAAATCTGTTTTAGAATGGTACACTGAAAATAATATCTCCTTTATACCGAAATTAGCAAATCCACCAAACTGCCCAGAACTCCGGCCGGTAGAGCGTTATTGGGCAATAATGAAAAGAAAATAGAAAAATAGTGGTAAAATTGCTACAAATGAGAAACAGTTCAAAAGAATGTGGGATACGACATGTAAAAAGGTGACCGAAAGTGATGTACAGAGATTGATGGAAGGAGTCCGAAGCAAAGTCAGGGCATTTTACCAGTGTTAATTTGTTAAACAGGGGGTTTATTAATTTTAAAGAACACTAATAAAGCTTTAATTTAAATAGCCCATGAAATTGTTTTTCTTAGTTTTTTTTCTAATTTGTCGTTATAACACCGACCACTTTTTATCGTGGACAGACTTTATTTTCAACGGCGCGGATATCATTACGCACATAGATACATGAGCCACCATGTCCAAAGTTCGAGCGGCAAAAACTCAAAATTATCTAAAGCGACACATTTTAATTTGTCACTACCCAACTATAGTGTAAATAACATTATTTGCGGTATTTGACGTCTGTCACTCACAACAGCAATACTACGTAAAATGTTTTGCACATCGAAATCACAAAGGAAAACAACTGCACTGCGAACGTTTACGTTCTACGTCTTTTTTTTTTTAATTTTAGGGTTGGCCGGACACCACCGTTATGAATCGGTAGTCGTCTAAGTAAATCGATATGAATTTTTCATTTTTCTTTTAATAAAAATAAGGAAAAGGTGGATAATTAACTGTAAATATGGATATATTTATCGTCACTTAACAGACAACAAATTTGACACAGAAATAACATAAATAAACTTTAAAATAGATCCCCAGTTAGTTTCAATTTTGACAATGGGTGCGACCTACTCGGTAAACCACATAATTCTAGCTTTATTTAAATCTCAAATAAAAATTCATTATACGTCACAATTCGATACCTCAGTCTACGTGCCATCCAATCGTAATCGCTTGCTGTGACAATCGATTTGCGTTAGTTACATCTCTATATACGTCAGTCATAATGTGTCAAATACCGCAAATAATGTTATTTACATTATAGCAAATTATGTCGTAAGAAAGTCACCATTCCGTTTCTTACAGTAGGCGAGTTGAATGTTTCGAAAATGTTTTCCGGGATGCCGATCAGAAATGAGGCATGCCTATCTGTGTGTATGTTTCTCTTCTCTACAAGATAGTCGCCAGAGTTTACCTGTTCTTTTAAAAAATGTAATACATTGTCAGCAGTCGTCTCAGGCCTGAATGACCAGGCCTGTACGGATATGATGGTCGTTCTTGTCTACGTGTGATAAAACGGTGTCCGTCACTTTCTATCCCACGGTGTTAAAAAGTGACAGTTATTTTATCACGTGGATAAAGATGATAAAGTCATCCATAATAAGCCGGCTGAATATATTTCAATCGTTCGATCCCTTTAATATTGTTGTGATTTGCGCCCGTACCTACTATTATATTATTATTTATCCTGTTTGTGTTTCTGCGTTTTCGGGAATTCGAAGATGTCCAGTTGGAGTCATTGTCATCCGCAGCTGGTAGTTCAGAAGGCATCATATCCAGTCGCTCGGTTTCGTGGCTCCACGCGGAGATAGTGTCCCAAGTAACACACAAGCAGGATAATAGAGTAAAATTATCATCTTATTCAAATTATGATTGCATAAATTTTGAGTATAAGCGGTGAAAATTACTAAATTCGGAATAAAGAAATATGTGGGCCTAGTGGGGCCTATATACCAATTAATGCTGAATAAATTTTGCATAGTATCGGTTTTGCATATTAAAACTGAATATTACTTATTTCTTACACAGTTAGTCGGACATTATTCAGCGTAAAGCATTTGTGGTTACTAAAAGCTGCATAATATCGGCATTAGCAGCAATTAGCTGTATATATTCTGTGTTTTGAGATATTAAGCAGACAATATTAAGAAAAATGTGATAGTGGCTACTAAATGCTGAAAAGAAGCGTCGGTGGAGACTTTCAACTGTATAAAAGCGGTTGCAGTTTCTGTTTTAATGCTAGTTTTTGAATAAAGGTGGACGCTATTACTGGAAGCTGTAATAAAATCCAAATCTTATTTGTTATTCAGTAGCTGCATATATGGGTTAATTATGGCTTTTATAGACATAACGTCTGAATAATAAATACTAAAACAACACTTATACTTAAGTTATAGCGATTTTAGTACACATGTACTATCTTTTCTTGCTAAAAGCTGCAAAATGAACGCAATGACAAACGCTATTCAAACTACTGCTTAGTATCAACAAGTGCGCGGTGGAGAGGGTTCCGTAGCTTTATACACGGTCAACGGTGCTACTTGAGCCTGATTGCCTTGAGCTTGAGCTTGTTTTTATTTTATTATGAACGCATCTTGCGTATTTATTCTTTAATCCAATCATTATTAAAAAAATAGAGGTTTAGTTTTCTTAACAATTCTTTTCGATTGGTTATTTTACGTAAACAATTACTAGCATCCATCGTAAATACTGTTAACGGACCATTTTCATACCTTACTGCAACGAGATAAGGTTTACCAATGGCCATTTAAGGTTGTTGCTAGTTGGCAAACAAGGTGTCAAATGCTAGTTATTGATATTGTTGCATTAAAAACTTGTAGACTGGACGGGGTATGTGAAAAATAAAATAATCACCCCCATTAAAATATAGCGAAATCGGTTCTCCTGTCGATTTTGAACGGACTGTTTTTAGGTTTCAAGTGGGTTTACTCATACCCATCCCACACTATACTCGTACTCATACCTAAACAATACTGCCCATACCAAACTATACTTGTACTCATACCCGTGATACCCGCTACTAATATACCCGCACCTTCGCACCTATACCATATTCATATTCATACCATACTCGTAACCATACCATACTCATACTATATACATCTTCGTACTCACGTCGTACATCTTTGCGTGTACCTTTACCTACTACATATTAGTCGGAACTGATAACGGAAAAAATAACTGTGTAATCTGCCGTGCCCCCAGATTTATCATATAACTTAAATATTATATCGCGTTTATAATATTAGTAGGAAGTAGGATTGAATATTGCCCGTGTTACATACCTATAATGTTTCTCATCAAACTAGTGAGGATCTATGTGGTTTTCACCATTTGTGTATAGAACCCTAATAGGCTTTAAAAAAACAATTACTATTATACTGATGTTATTCAAAACTTGTTGTTCTAAAACCATTATTATCTAACATGTAGCTTAGTAACGCGAATAATGTGAATACCTATTCAGAAATTTAGCACATAATAGCTGTGGCAGCAGCTTATAT
This sequence comes from Cydia splendana, assembly GCF_910591565.1. Classification (NCBI taxonomy): domain Eukaryota; kingdom Metazoa; phylum Arthropoda; class Insecta; order Lepidoptera; family Tortricidae; genus Cydia; species Cydia splendana. Next base: position 41,541 of record NC_085973.1, on the reverse strand, counting down.
TCAGCACAGTCGGACGCCATTACGGTTGCTCATATTCTAACCTCTACAATTAAATAGGAATTTAAAATGAACTGAAAAACCCATTTATATTCATTTATAAAACTAGTTTTATCGTAGCATAACTTGTTAAAGTACATTTTCTATCACTAAAACATCTAAACACCGCAAAAAAATTACAAATTTAAAAGTGGAGTACTAAATTTTCTATATTTACTTTCTAAATAGTGCATTATTTACGCAGCGCTTTAAAATTTTAAATAAAATGTATATATATATATTTACAGTAAAGTCGCATGCGCAATGAAATTGATGTTATGTAAACATCAAATCAATATATGGGTTATGTCCTCCTTATTTTGTATTCACTTCAGAAACTACACTTTGACACGAGTTCACAAATTAAAATGGAAGACAAATCATACACAAATAGCTGAATATATTTTCTGTAACAATGTACTTTTGAACCAAAAGCTGCATAACGTGTGACTAACTGAGTCATTCTATACAAAGCTGGATAACTTTGGTTTAAAAGCGGTATAGAAGCTTTTCACAGCATCTATACAAGTGTTATTCAGCGATCCAATGTGTGGGCACACACTTATACAGCTATTAAATTACTGTTATTCAGTTTTAAGCGGCGTGGGCATGCCCACTTTGCGCCCAAACCTTCTGTATAACGTCTGTATTAGCGCTTATACAGAAGATATACAGCTACTTTATTCAGCATTCAGTACGGCATGCTCTATTATTCAAACAATATTCAGCTACTTTTGTGTTAGGTTTAGTAAGGAACACAAATGTATGGAACAGCATGCACTTTAGTCTCAGGCGATGCCGCTTGGCACGATTGTTCCTTAGGTGAAACAAAGTTGAAATGCTAAGAACAGGAAGGAATATAGCATAGATTGGACCTGGGGAGCCGACCCTTTCACCCCCCCTTTTTGGGGGGTCTGCATGGCACGACCTAAGGAACAATCGTGCCAAGCGGCATCGCCTGAGACTAAAGTGCATGCTAAATGACCTTACTCAACCTACTATCGCTGCAACCTACTGTGCAGCCGTAGGTTTAGTTAGTTTAGTAGGCGCCGGGTGCGAGAGATACTTCCGGGGGGCAGAGATAGTAGCTTACGCATGGGTGTGTAATGATCCATATAACAATTTTTGATATATTTTCAAAAGATATAACAACTTTTTTTATAATTTCATGGTGTATAATCACTTAAGCGGTATAATGAACTTTTGATATAACAACAAAATAACTATTTTCATGGGGTATAATGTTTAATCGATATAAAAGCTATTCGATATAACGTTTACTGGATATAATGAATATTTGTTATAAGTATTTATGGTATAATGTATTCAAATGTATAAAAATAAGTTGAGGTTATAATAAAAAAGTCGGTTCTGGCGCTTCGCCGGCCGCTACCGCGGCACGCTCGCTCGCTTCGCTCGCTCGGCTCGCGCGCTGTAGGGACGCAGTTCTACCTAACACTCCTCCTCGCTTCGCTCGTCGTCGTACCTAACTGACACCTGCCTTAAGTTCGAATACTTACGTAGGTTGTTATAATAGTAGTAAATATTACAAATTATACCAGTACTACATTATGCCAACTGAGCGTTATATGGAACATAATTATATCACATATACGTTATACGCTATTAATGTTAAATTAGAAGTTGTTATATTACAAGTTCATTATACTTGACGATAGTTAGACTCTCTAAAAATATACCATGTAATGTTATAGCAAAAGTGCATTATGTCCCTCAATCGTTATATCGACTAAAAATATATCAAAAGTTGTTATATGGATCGTTACGCAGTTACGCACCCTTTGCGCATGTATGGGTCTCGCATTTGCACGCGCGGTGCGCGCTGATGTTGTCGCGGTAGTGGCTGGTGACGTATGTACCTGCTGGTCGGCTTCCGCGTCCTAGCTTCGGGCCCAGATCGTCCGTTTTCGGCATTTGAACTGTGGACATCTGTTGAGCTGTGCTGTCGCCATCTTTGCAGTTATTTTCTTGATTCTAATTTTGCTAATATCGCGTTGATTTTAAAGTGGCATTCGGATATTTTTTTTGTAGTGGTTCTACTGTTTTTTGGATTCGTTTTTCGATGGCTTGCAAGGTAACTTTAGTCATATTTACTCGAAAATTATACATTATAATATTTATAATACTAGCAAAAAGCAGAGCTTTGTAAGGGCTCGCGGAGTTTTTCTACCTATATACATGTAGTTATAATTACTAAGGTAGTTTAATAAGAGATTCATCTTAAAAAACCGGACAAGTTTTTTTCCGATAACTTAGAAGTTTAAATTTTTCACAGCTTTTAGGACCTTATGCTTTAATTTCAACTCGATACATCCACGCGTTCCCGAGATAAAAGGTCTTAGTAGACAGACGGACGGACGGACAACAAAGTGATCCTATAAGGGTTCCGTTTTTTTCCTTTTGAGGTAAGTACTGAACCCTAAAAATGATATGATGTGATATAAGGGCTTCTGTCCGTCGCTACCTTCTGGTCCCGCTTAATATGAAATACGGAACCATCGACACGAGAAGAAGAAGAAGGGCTTCTGAATATATTTAATACCCCAAATCATTTTCAGACTGTTTGTATTATATTATATCAATAGGTACCTACTCCTCGTACGAATATATTCTTGTTTCCTACATTTCAATACATTACGTAATCTATTATAAGGGAACCATCTATATCTCGATGTATCCAAAACATCTCATATTTTAATGCCGTTTAGTACAGCTTTTATGTCTACTGTTTTGAAAGAAAGAGAGGAGCTTTCTCTTCAATTGCTCAAAGGTTAACTGGAAGAGATCCCTGAAAGAGATACATTCGCCTTTGTACTATAAAACTTTGTGTGTGTTTTCATGTTTTATGTTTCTTTTTGTACAATAAAGTGTTTTACTACTACTACTACGAGTACTACATCTCATTAAAATGTCAAAAGGGCCCCACGTGTTGGCTTAAACTCCGCGCACGCCTTACAAATGTCCGAAGCACCTATAGGTTCTTGATGGGTAGACATGAATATGGGCGTAGCGATGTGACGACCCCATCGCCTGCTGATAGACCAGTACAATCAGTCAACGCAGGGCAGTTTATGGAGAGCTGTTGGGAAGAAACATTCCCACTGCTCCTGGGAAGTGAGAAGTTCTACCACCCGATATGGATAAAAAGGGCCCTCTGCCTCTGTCTTGCTTTAGCCGGTCGTCCAGAGTGGAAAGCGACATCCATTTTGACATTTAAAACAGTAAGACAGTAATATCGCACTGCAATACTGCTGCTGACTGCGATATTACTGCCGACTATATTACTGCAAATGTAAATAATATTAATTAAAAACTCGATATCGAAATTTGCGCGCTGCAATACTACTGCCGAGTGTGCCGACTGTATTACTACGGCAAATGTCAAAAACCCTGGCAGCGACATCGATTTTGGCATTTGAAACAGTAAGGCAGTACTATCGCCCTGCAATACTGCTGCTGACTGCAATATTACTGCCGACTACATTATTGCCTCAAATGTCAAAAACCCTGGCAGCGAAATGGCTTTTGGCATTTGAAACAGTAAGGAAATACATAATAATATCGTGCTGCAATACTGCTGCCGACTGCGATATTACTGCCAACTGCATGCATTATTGCCGCAATATCGAAAGCAGTCACGTTTGATTTTAACCGCCATAGTAATAAAAACGATTATATATTCAATAAAAAATAGTCACGTATTCACTCATAATTAATTATTGTGAATAGAATCAGGCGTTACTTTGCGGAAATCCATACTAATTAAAACCAAAATATTACTTTGCTAATCCGCGAAAAGATAACGTGCTAGTCAATCAGTGCTAACCCGTTATACTTACTTGCGTATTTTTGCAGTGCAAGCGTTTGAATGTTGTTCCTAATTACATCCATTTCCGCTGTAGTAGTACTTCCAGGGCTGCTAAATTGGCTATTAATAGGGCTCAGAAAATATGGTTGAACGAAGAATCTCGCCACTGGTTTTCAGTAAGGGATAATTTGAAATTGCATCTTAAGGTGTTATATTCAGAACTTTCATTTAAGTTGCATAATCTCGAATTCGATATTCTGGACCAGAAGGCGAGATACTTTGCTTCTGAACTTGCACACCAGATGTATACTACCCAGCTTAACAAATTGCATAGGTTAACAGAGTCGAGTTCTGGTTCATTTTTAAGGAGAAGGGATGTGCAAGTAACAACTCACCATGTTTTCCATCCTCGAGTCAAGAATTTAACTAATGTGGAGTTCTCAGAAAATGAAATTGGGCTTTTAGATAAAGGTTTGAAGTATAATTTCCAGACAAAAATTACTCATAGAACATTAGAAAATTTGGCAGTGGATTCTGAGGTTGCAATAGTGCGGGGCCGTGGTGATGTAGATACAAAGACCATGGTGGCTAATGTTATCAAGAGTACTAGTCCAGCACAGAGTGCGTGTGTTGATTCTGATGTTTTGCTGCTAAGATCTATACAACAGAAAGTGCAAGACAGTGATTTGGTGGTTTCAAAGGCAGATAAAGGCAACTGCATTGTGATTATGGAGAAGGGACAGTATAATCAGAAAGTACTAGACCTTATTCAAGGTGACGGATTTTCGAGATTGCAAAGAGACCCAACTCCAGGGTTCCAGAAAGATCTTAGACAAGCAGTTAAGAATTCTTCGTTTGTTTTTGAAACCGAACATCAGAAGAGTATGGTTGTGCCTATGAATCCACGAGCTCCTATTCTTTATGGACTTCCCAAAATTCATAAGGATAATATCCCAGTTCGTCCAGTGGTCTCATATTTAGGTGCGCCAACTTATAATCTGGCAAAAAGGTTGAATTCCATTATAAGAGACAAGTCCCAGTTCCAGCCGAAATATTGCTTGAAAAATAGCTTGCAGTTAATAGAAAAGATCCAGGACATTAACATACCAGATAATGCTGTTCTTCTTTCATTGGATGTAGACAGTTTGTTTACAAATGTGCCATATGGAGAGACTTTGGAGATTATTAAGGGTCTTTTTGAAAGGCAACGTTTACATCCAGGGGAAGTAGATGAATTGATAGATCTAACAGCGATTTGTATGAAACAAAATTATTTCAGATTTGGGGGACAGTATTATTTGCAAAGTGATGGTTTGGCTATGGGTTCACCACTAAGTCCTTTAATGGCTGATATTTTTATGGACCACTTTGAGAACCAGCATATTGTGGGCAACAATAATATATTATACTATTTTAGATACGTGGATGATTTGATTATTTGTTGGACGGGTAGTATGGGCCTGCTGGATGCATTTATTGCTGAAATTAACGGTAAGCATCCAAAAATTAAGTTTAAAAAGGAACTAGAGCAAGACAACTCATTGAATTTTCTAGATTTAACAATCACTAAAGTAAACAACAGGCATCAGTTCAAAATTTACCGTAAGCCTACACATACCGATACAGTTATCCCGGCTTCTTCCACGCATCCGTGGCAGCATAAGTTGGCTGCTTTTCATTGTTATGTGCATAGAATGTTGTCTGTGCCTCTTTCTGATGAACACTATCAGATTGAATTAAATAATATTTATCACTTAGCAGTTTCGAATGGTTACGATAAGTCTGTTGTGGATGGTATCATCAGGAAAAAGCAGAATAGTATGGTCAACACTATGTTGTATGCGGCACGATCCTCTGAACCGATAAAAAAATATAAAGCGAGCATAACTTATGTTGGCAAGTTGTCTGATGCAATTTACAAAATTTTGAAGTCTAACGACATTCCTGTGGCCTTTAAGACAAATAATACTTTGCACTCAAAGCTTTGCAATGGCAAAGATAAGATCGAGAATGGGAAAAAGTCTGGAGTTTATAAGCTTACCTGTGACGATTGCAATAAAGTGTATGTGGGGCAAACGGGCCGTAGTTTCACTACTAGGTATAAAGAGCATGTTGCGTCATATAGACATAACCATCCAGAGAAGTCCAATTTTGCAAAGCACTTATTAGATACAGGTCACACTTTATCTGAGAATCATTCTTTTGATATTTTACATGTTTGCGAAAAGGGATTGCGTTTGGGTGTTCTGGAACAACTGGAAATAATTAGGTACAACAATAGGGGCATGATTCTTAACGAACAATTGAATGTTGCGTCATCGCCGTTATTACGAATTTTTCCATCTCACTCACACTTGCACGGTAGGGGGAGTGGTCAAGGTATAAATATGGCCGACCATTCTAGACAGGTCATTCCGTTGCCGGGCGTCAGACCGTCAACAACTCCTGAGGATGCCTCGTAGAGAGGCGAAACACGTGTCGAGGTTTATTTTTTTGGTGGTGGTTTGTTATATTTATTTGCGTATTTATTTTTGCGGTGGGAGGGTGGGAATATTAATTGCATGTAAAAATACGCAAGTAAGTATAACGGGTTAGCACTGATTGACTAGCACGTTATCTTTTCGCGGATTAGCAAAGTAATATTTTGGTTTTAATTAGTATGGATTTCCGCAAAGTAACGCCTGATTCTATTCACTATTTGAAAACGGCTTGCGTGGCCGAACAGGCACGACTTTATGTCAAACTAACCAAACAACATCGTGCAGCTGTCCAGAATGTTTGGTTTAACCAACAGTGCAAGCGTTTGAATGTTGTTCCTAATTACATCCATTTCCGCTGTAGTAGTACTTCCAGGGCTGCTAAATTGGCTATTAATAGGGCTCAGAAAATATGGTTGAACGAAGAATCTCGCCACTGGTTTTCAGTAAGGGATAATTTGAAATTGCATCTTAAGGTGTTATATTCAGAACTTTCATTTAAGTTGCATAATCTCGAATTCGATATTCTGGACCAGAAGGCGAGATACTTTGCTTCTGAACTTGCACACCAGATGTATACTACCCAGCTTAACAAATTGCATAGGTTAACAGAGTCGAGTTCTGGTTCATTTTTAAGGAGAAGGGATGTGCAAGTAACAACTCACCATGTTTTCCATCCTCGAGTCAAGAATTTAACTAATGTGGAGTTCTCAGAAAATGAAATTGGGCTTTTAGATAAAGGTTTGAAGTATAATTTCCAGACAAAAATTACTCATAGAACATTAGAAAATTTGGCAGTGGATTCTGAGGTTGCAATAGTGCGGGGCCGTGGTGATGTAGATACAAAGACCATGGTGGCTAATGTTATCAAGAGTACTAGTCCAGCACAGAGTGCGTGTGTTGATTCTGATGTTTTGCTGCTAAGATCTATACAACAGAAAGTGCAAGACAGTGATTTGGTGGTTTCAAAGGCAGATAAAGGCAACTGCATTGTGATTATGGAGAAGGGACAGTATAATCAGAAAGTACTAGACCTTATTCAAGGTGACGGATTTTCGAGATTGCAAAGAGACCCAACTCCAGGGTTCCAGAAAGATCTTAGACAAGCAGTTAAGAATTCTTCGTTTGTTTTTGAAACCGAACATCAGAAGAGTATGGTTGTGCCTATGAATCCACGAGCTCCTATTCTTTATGGACTTCCCAAAATTCATAAGGATAATATCCCAGTTCGTCCAGTGGTCTCATATTTAGGTGCGCCAACTTATAATCTGGCAAAAAGGTTGAATTCCATTATAAGAGACAAGTCCCAGTTCCAGCCGAAATATTGCTTGAAAAATAGCTTGCAGTTAATAGAAAAGATCCAGGACATTAACATACCAGATAATGCTGTTCTTCTTTCATTGGATGTAGACAGTTTGTTTACAAATGTGCCATATGGAGAGACTTTGGAGATTATTAAGGGTCTTTTTGAAAGGCAACGTTTACATCCAGGGGAAGTAGATGAATTGATAGATCTAACAGCGATTTGTATGAAACAAAATTATTTCAGATTTGGGGGACAGTATTATTTGCAAAGTGATGGTTTGGCTATGGGTTCACCACTAAGTCCTTTAATGGCTGATATTTTTATGGACCACTTTGAGAACCAGCATATTGTGGGCAACAATAATATATTATACTATTTTAGATACGGAACTCGATGGCGTTACGTTGCCGGTCTGCTCCGACTTCAAGTACCTCGGTTCGCTGGTACAGTGCGATGGCGATATTGACCGTGATGTGAAAAACCGGATTAGCACAGGATGGATGAAATGGCGACAGGTCACGGGAACCATTTGCGACGCCCGAATGCCTCTTCGATTGAAGGGTAAAATTTATAAAACCATCATAAGACCTGTCGTCATGTATGGATCGGAGTGTTGGGCCCTAAAGGTGACGGATGAAAAGAGGTTGCATGTAGCGGAGATGAGAATGTTAAGATGGATGTGTGGTGTGACAAGAATGGATAGGATAAGGAATGAGTATATAAGAGGAAGCCTAAAAGTTGCACCTATAGTAGAAAAAGTAAGAGCGAATCGCCTAGCGTGGTACGGGCATGTGATGCGGAGGGATGAAAGTCATGTGACGAAAAAGGTATTACGAATGAATGTGGAGGGAAGTAATGGGAGAGGAAGACCGAGAAAAGGGTGGATGGACTGTGTGAGAGATGATATGAAGCGAACGCAAGTGAATGATGAGATGACGGGCGAGAGAGAGGTATGGAAGAAAAAGACATGCTGCGCCGACCCCAAATGAATGGGATAAGGGCAAGCGAATGACTATTTTAGATACGTGGATGATTTGATTATTTGTTGGACGGGTAGTATGGGCCTGCTGGATGCATTTATTGCTGAAATTAACGGTAAGCATCCAAAAATTAAGTTTAAAAAGGAACTAGAGCAAGACAACTCATTGGATTTTCTAGATTTAACAATCACTAAAGTAAACAACAGGCATCAGTTCAAAATTTACCGTAAGCCTACACATACCGATACAGTTATCCCGGCTTCTTCCACGCATCCGTGGCAGCATAAGTTGGCTGCTTTTCATTGTTATGTGCATAGAATGTTGTCTGTGCCTCTTTCTGATGAACACTATCAGATTGAATTAAATAATATTTATCACTTAGCAGTTTCGAATGGTTACGATAAGTCTGTTGTGGATGGTATCATCAGGAAAAAGCAGAATAGTATGGTCAACACTATGTTGTATGCGGCACGATCCTCTGAACCGATAAAAAAATATAAAGCGAGCATAACTTATGTTGGCAAGTTGTCTGATGCAATTTACAAAATTTTGAAGTCTAACGACATTCCTGTGGCCTTTAAGACAAATAATACTTTGCACTCAAAGCTTTGCAATGGCAAAGATAAGATCGAGAATGGGAAAAAGTCTGGAGTTTATAAGCTTACCTGTGACGATTGCAATAAAGTGTATGTGGGGCAAACGGGCCGTAGTTTCACTACTAGGTATAAAGAGCATGTTGCGTCATATAGACATAACCATCCAGAGAAGTCCAATTTTGCAAAGCACTTATTAGATACAGGTCACACTTTATCTGAGAATCATTCTTTTGATATTTTACATGTTTGCGAAAAGGGATTGCGTTTGGGTGTTCTGGAACAACTGGAAATAATTAGGTACAACAATAGGTGCATGATTCTTAACGAACAATTGAATGTTGCGTCATCGCCGTTATTACGAATTTTTCCATCTCACTCACACTTGCACGGTAGGGGGAGTGGTCAAGGTATAAATATGGCCGACCATTCTAGACAGGTCATTCCGTTGCCGGGCGTCAGACCGTCAACAACTCCTGAGGATGCCTCGTAGAGAGGCGAAACACGTGTCGAGGTTTATTTTTTTTTTTTTTTTTTTTGGTGGTGGTTTGTTATATTTATTTGCGTATTTATTTTTGCGGTGGGAGGGTGGGAATATTAATTGCATGTAAAAATACGCAAGTAAGTATAACGGGTTAGCACTGATTGACTAGCACGTTATCTTTTCGCGGATTAGCAAAGTAATATTTTGGTTTTAATTAATTATTGTTACTAATAGGGTATTAGAGTGTATTTAAAATAAATTATTTTACACCATTATCATCAGTTATTCATAACATCAGTCACATTTCTATTTTAAATCCCGTATAAAACTATAAAGAGTAGGTAATTTGATTGTGACGTCACATGCTAGTGTTTCATGTAAATTCCTTAGTAGCAAATCGTTTTGACAGTTCGAAAAAAGAAACTCATTTGATTAGTAGTCAATTACCCAATTATACTGAGCCAAAAACCCAGCGCATTTTTAACGGAACAACCTTTAACCTTGTTACTACTAACGCCATCTGTTAGGAAAATAAATAACCAACATTAGGCCAACAGATGGCGCTAGTAGTAATAAACATTATTGACCCTTTTATTTATTTTTTATGTTTATAAAATGATATTTTTATGTTTGATAACACATCTAGACATGAATTTAAATTACTATGTTAAATCTCAAACCTAACAGTGCGATAGTTTTTCCGTAAAGTGTACCACAAGAATGCATAGTTTGTCGAATAGTGATAGGGCTCGCTTCGCTCGCCCTAATAATTTTCGAGAGTTCGTGTAAACATCAGTTCGCGGTAGGGGCGCGGGGGGATCTATGGGGGGTCCTAGGCATAAGACAACTCGTCTTAGCTTAGAAAAAGGATTTATCATGCTATAAAAGGAATTATCAGCTCACAACGAGCCTCACATATTCATCGCTTCTCAAAGTAAAAGTTGTTTTAAGACCGCCTTAATATAATACCTATGTGATGTGGGTGACCTCTTTGCCAGTAAGTACCCATGGTTCCTAGTGTAGAAGGTTGAGTCCACAACGGCACAAAAGTCTTAAGTATGTTGTGAGTAATTTCGCTTGTGATAGTCACAGATTTTTTCAAGTTTTCTCGTTGTCGGGAAGAGCGTGCGTGGACAATGCTGGCTGTATTATGAAGATATTCATAAAACCTCGCCCGACATCAGCGCAGTGATCACTAGATAGCGTCATCACATGGTAAACTCGGCTCAAAAAGCAATGTAATGATGAGCTTGGGGTGTGCGTGATGGACGCGGACGCGGATTGCTCTCAATAACCGAAGGTCGTTAGCATAACGGCCCTTTATGGAAATGCGCGACTACTATCAAGGCCCGACAGGCATTCAAATTTCAAATATCTGATTGATTGATATGATACTACTTTCAGCGCATCTCGCTCGCTCTTACCTATTTATTGGTGCGAGCGTGAATCAGCCTCAAATCAATAAGATATTTCGAAAATCTGAATGCCCCGTCCAGGGCGCAGCCGTGCAGACGAACAACCCTTTTTAGGATACAGTTCTTAGCTAAATGGAAGGTTTTACCGCTCTTCACGAACATACCCAGTAAATCTAATACATTCGTTAACGAGTAGGACACCGTGGCCCGTGGATTATTCCGTCACACTCACAGGGTTTTCATGGACCGAATACAAATAAGGCACGTGAGTTACCTATTATATGTAGTGTTGGATTTAAGAGGGACTCACATTTTTCCCATAAAAACAAATCAATCAAAAAATTAATGGTGAACAGAGCGAGTCACTAAATTTAAAGCTATTCTCATAAATACCCGATGAATGAAAACCTATGTAACGTCCGAATGGTTTTGTTTTACATTTGTATAATAGCTTCAATGAATTAAATTACAGGTCAGAATTGCGGGCGCCAGCAGTGTCAAATAAAAAGTCAGGTCCTTCGAAGGGCGTCGGCGGCGGTGGCGGCGGCGGAAGATCTCGCGTCGCGGACTTTTTGTTAATGGCATTATAATTACGAGCCCAAACGCGCCCATCAAAAGTTCATTACGAGTGTCGGGCACTAGGGGCGCGGGCGCCGGCCCAGGGGCGCGCGGGGGGTAACATTACCTTTTGATTTATCATTTCATTTGGTGCTGTCTTCAACTTTGCCTGAATTCGTATGAAGTGTGATTGCGTTCGCGAACTTCGATAGGTAATATCTTGTTAGAACGCGCCCCGCCGCGCCGCGCCGCGGAACCTGCCGTCTGATTCGAACAATGAAATGTTTATAACATATCAGTTTATATTTATAATTAAACTAAGCATTTCTAATACCTTTCCAAAATAACATCCTTAATCTTTATACTACTTTTATGTATCTACCTCTATTACATTATTTTGGAACCGATCCAACCTCATTCAATTGGTCAAAGTAAATCTGTATTATTTGGTTTGGACGTTTGACGTTGACATGTGTAACATATTTTTTCATCTCTGCTTAAATTTTAATTAGATAAATTATACTAAATTATTACGTATTTCATCTAAAATACCATTAAAGTATGCCGCCGCTTACAAGTACTAAACCGCAATGCGCGGGTTGTCGGGAGTAGGGCATGCAGTACCGGTCCCGGTACCAAGAATTTCATTTCCCGGTTCTGGGCATGGCCGGAACCGGGATTCCCGGTTCTTCCCGGTTCTCAAGGCATCTTTTGATTACTTTTAAGAAATTGTTTGTGTTAGCGTACAATCTTTATGAATGAACTATTTTCATATAAATAATTGCATAAGAATGAATAAATGACTTATTTTATTGTAAACAAACACTTAATTGGCGTTCCAACCTATTTTACCAAATTAACCGGCACACTGCCTCCGCCTGGGCCGAGCCACACGGCCCGGTCGTAGCGTAGTCGATGCACTCAGCACTATTATAGGACGGCACGGCCTGCCTGCACGGATATCTACTTTACTAGGTTAGTTTGTCGGGTTATTTGAGTCCGCCGTTTCATAGCACCATTATTAAATGTTATATATAATGTCCCGAGCTAAAGTACTAAAACATTATTACTACTATTGAAATGGGAATAAATAGTCATATGATGAGAACCGGGAAGTACCGGTACCGGGTCTTCAGTACCGGTTCTTTTGACACTATAAAATTCCCGGGAATTCCCGGGAATATGAGAACCGGGAAATCCCGGGAGCATGCCCTAGTCGGGAGGACCTACCTACCGGACGACCTATTAAGTACCATTAGGTGCAAAACGACAAGATGTCACAAACTATACCACATTACGTGTATTAGCGCAGTAAATTTAACCCATGTGCAAATTAATTCCTGGGTATGCCCAGTCTGCAAAGCCTCAGCCAAAAAAGGCGGTGATAACTCCCAAACGCCAGTACGAGGAAACATACCACCAAACGTGAGTCGGTCGCAGCTGCAATCAGACAACGTTACGGTACGTAATAAAAAACCTCAGTCCGCCTGCGGACTACACACATTGAACTCCAAACCTACAGATACGGAGAAGCCACAGGCGCAGCTGGATAATACTTCTACACTAACTATAAAAGCTCCACTTACTCTCCCGGGGCCTCCAGACAATAACTCGGAAATCTCAGAATTAACTGCAGAAATCAGAGGCCTACGCTGTGAGGTGACTACGATTCAGTCCCAGATTAAAGAGGTACTAGACAAGCTTACGTTTCATACCGAACGCCTGGAAAATATCTCCAACAGAATATCTGACAACGAGACAAAAATCAAATCTCTTGAAAACCAACAAGCGCAGACTGCTGAACTCCAAGAGACAGTATCTAGGCTTCAAGCCCAGTTGAACAAACAGGAACAAGTTGCATTGAGAAATGAAGTTGAGATAGTTGGTTGCCCTGAAAGCTCTAATGATAATCCCATCCATATTGTATTAACTACTGCAGCGAAAATTGGTGTGACTCTCACTCACTGTGACGTAGATGCTGCTTGGAGGGCGGGTCCCCGCCTTCGCTCGGCCAGAACGTCGGGCATGGAAGGAGTTAATCACCGCATTCACCCTCGACCAATAGCCGTCCGCTTCATCCGTCGTGCGACGCGTGACGAGTTCCTTAAAGCTGCGAAGACTAGGCGCAATGTAACAACGGATGATCTCATTATGAATGACAAAAATCCCCAAAAGATTTTTGTAAACGAGCGGTTGACCAGAGAAAATCGACAGCTTTTTCGCGCCGCTAGACAACGGGCCACGGTCGCTAAATTTAAACATTGCTGGACATCTTCAGGGTCGTTGTATGTCAGGAAGCACGATGGTGCGGCTGCTATTCACATCCGCAATCCTCTGGACTTGAATCGCATTGCCGGGGACTCTAACAAAGAACCTAAGAATCCCTATGCTACTGCTGGCATCGGAAATGCTACTTTAGCGCTTTCTTAGGAAAAAGTAGCCCAATATGTTCATTTTTTCTACCATACTCATTTATTTTACGCTTAATATGCACATTAATTATTCAAAAAAATATATATACAATTTTATCTACACCCACTTACGTACACTCACACACCAATTATCATATACACACTCAATATCATAGGCTACAATTATATTTATCAAGTGCATCCGCCGCCGCAATACTGCAACAACCTCGCACTTAACCGCCGCTTTATTAAACCATGGCCGGACTAGACATAGGAAATGAACTTGACAACTCATTTCCTGTCAACTGCCATGTTGATGTTGCAGAGTCTGCGGAGCACTGCTCGAATATCATTAAACCTAATTTTTCTATCAAAGTTCTTACATGCACTTAATATCAGAAGCCTTCAACACAATTTTGATCAGTTTCTTGTAACATTCAACCGACTACAGATACTTTTTGACGTTGTTGTCTTAATAACAGAATGCTGGCTGAAAGAGGGCTCGGTTATAGGACAGCTCGATGGTTACTCCTCTTACCGGACTGTAAGATCTCACAATCAAGCTAGCGGAGTAGTCGCTTATGTAAGGAAACATTTAAATACCACAGTCACCGAGCCAGTTATACAGGATGCAGACAGTCTTTTTATACATGTTCCGGAACGTTTTTATTTGCTGGGCTTATACCGTTCCCCCTCTTTTGTAAATCCTATCCCATTCATACACTCATTAGATTCTTTCATTAATAATTACTCTCTAAATCAAAACTGCTTTATAGTTACAGGAGATATTAACATCAACTCTCCCTGTACTGATACCCATGCATCCGAGTACTTATGTGTTTTGGCTAGTCTGGGGTTTATGCCTGCAATTGATAAACCTACGAGAAACAACAGCTGTTTGGATCACTTCTTTGTAAGGTCAGTGAGGAATTTTGCGTCAGTGGTCTGTGTCTCTGACATTACAGACCATGACCTAGTTATGATCGGTATCACGGCCCCCAATAAGATTAATCACACCAAGCCATCCAGAACTGTGATCAGTCAGGATTTTGAAGCCATCGGAGCGGAGCTTAAAGAAGAAAACTGGCAGACGGTCACTAGTAAAACATCAGCTACTGATGCCGCAGAAGCCTTTTACTCCATATTGACTAACTTAGTTTCAAAACATTCTTCATGCAGATCAGTAAGTAATTCAAAATTTATTATAAAACCTTGGATGACTCCAGGCTTGATTAAATGCTCTAAAGTCAAGGACAAACTACATGTCAATTACAGGAAACACCCCCAAAATGAAATAGCCAAAATAACTTATACCAGATATAGAAATTTTTATATAAGCATTTTACGAAAAACCAAAGACGGTTATGACCGAAAACAACTTTTGGATAATAAAAACACCCGAGGAGACTTTGGAGAATTATTAGAGACATATCTCACCTCAATCGGGATAGGCATACACCCCACGAACTAGCCACCATCAAGCCTAATTTTTCTGACTCTTTAAATCACACCAATGAATTCTTCTCTTCAGTGGGCAAAAACCTAGCAAATGTTATACTCTCTGAAAAAAACACGAGTGAGGCCACACTTGCGACTGAAGTAGCCTTAGCGAACTCCCCTCTTAGATCTATTTTCTTAAATCCTACCGACGATGCTGAAGTAGAAAAATTAATCATGTCCTTAAACCCTGATTGCGCGTCCGGCATTGACAAAATAAGCACACGTATTTTAAAAAATCTAAAAAACTATATCGTCAAACCACTCGTACATATTTTTAACCTCAGCATTTCATCTGGTTCTTTCCCGGAGTGCTGGAAAGTAGCTGCAGTAGTTCCCGTTCATAAACGAGGTGACAAGAGCTGCCCCGGGAATTATCGCCCTATTTCTCTTCTTAGCAGTCTGTCTAAAATGCTGGAAAAGATTATTAATAATCAACTAATCAACTTCCTTGAATCAGAACAACTACTCTCCCAAAGACAATATGGCTTTCGGAAAAAGAGATCTTCTGAACAAGCCGCCACCTTACTTATTAATCTTGTCTCTTCCTACCTTGACAGAGGAGAATCATGCGTGGGAATCTTCCTAGATCTGGCCAAGGCGTTTGACACTGTCTCAATCCCCATATTGCTAAGGAAGCTTGAACTGTTAGGCATTCGCGGTATCGCATGGAACTGGTTCCAAAGCTACCTTACAAACCGGAAACAGTGTGTAAGACTCGGCACTTTAGTCAGTGATTCAGCCCCTATAACCTTCGGTGTGCCGCAGGGAAGCATCCTCGGTCCCACCCTATTTCTAATATACCTCAATGACTTAATCTCTCTCCCCATCAATCAAGCCGAAATTATCTGCTACGCAGACGACACTGCTCTGCTGTTTCACGATATCTCCTGGGCACGTTGCTTTGCGGTAGCGGAGACAGGTTTGACTGTGATTGCCAAATGGCTCGCTAACAACCTGCTCTCACTTAATATTTCAAAAACAAAATACTTATGCTTTCATAAAACGGCTTCTTCTGCCCCCAACTTGCGGCCAGATCTCAAGCTTTCTTGTGGCAGTGCAGAGGATGTCCCAGCTGTTCACTCGAGTAGAGTTCTCGATGTGGTTAGTAATTGTACCACCGTAAAGTACCTGGGCATTACGCTTGATGAAAATCTTAATTTCAAAAAGCACATCGAAGCGTTGTCTGCTTGAGTCAGAAAGGTGGTATTCATTATGAAGCTGCTACGAAATTGTGCTACGAGGGAGTTGCTTAAGCTTGTATACACTTCTATTTGCGAATCCATCCTATCATACTGCAATGGTGTGTGGGGTGGCTCCACTAGCTCTGCTCTGCTGCCTCTCGAAAGGGCCCAAAGGTTTGTGCTCAAGGTCATGCTCGGCAAGCCCCGGTGGTTTCCGACGGTATCCCTTTATAAAGACGCGGATGTTCTTAGTGTAAGGCAATTATTGATCCTACGAGTCGCAACTCACGTACATCAAAAAACCATAAATTCGGAAGAATACCTTACCCTAATCCGTAATCGAGTCTTTAGAATTCCTACGCCCATCACTAAAACCACATTCGCGAGGCGTCTTCCTAACTTCCTGCATCCGTATATTTACAATACAGTAGTAAAAGCATGCAACATATCTGAAAAGTCTCCTCTTGAAGCAAAATTCTTAATTAAGAACTGGTTGAAAGGTCTTAACTACAATCAAACTGAGATGCTGTTGAAGGTCATCACCTAATCACTTATAACATTCTCTGTAGCCTTACACACACTCGCACACACACACACACATACACACACACACACACACACACACACACACACACACACACACACACACACACACACACACACACACACACACACACACACACACACACACACACACACACACACACACACGCGCGCGCGCGCGCGCACTTTCTCATTCCTTTTTCTTTATTTGAATTTCATAATTTCATTAACCACCTATTAGATTACTTTTAGTTGCGAAGCGAACTGCGAAGTCGGCTGCCACGTTTACAGGCTTGCCTAGTGTGGGGCCACAGGATACGTAAACAATTTGTAAACAAGGTTCTTTCAAATAAATATATTTGTCGCAGACCGTCTATTATGAATGTATGACGGCTGCGTTTGATGGAATGTCAAGTATTGAAATAGTCTATGCTTGAGTGTGTTTGACTGCGATACAGTGACTTTTATTTGAATGACCCGAACAGCTTCTTTAATGGATTGGTTCCTGGCTGATTCTGAGGACAGCCCGAAATGAGATGACATCCTGAGTGGAACAGTCAGTCAGATTTGAATTGGAAAAGTGTCGCAGTCAACCTCGCTGCATTCCTATAATTAATATTTTATGAATTCTATCGTTTTAGCTGTGCCGTTCATGGAGTATCTTTAATTTATGTACTCCTCGACATATTCTTATTCTTCTTCTATTCTTATTCTAGGTCCCTACTTTTCATCGCTTATGTGTTTACTTGTACAGTATACGTTTTGATAATTAAGCAAAATATATAATAATATTCAGCAGGGATACCTACATATGGAGTGAGACGTAACGTAAGTGACAGCCGCGTCGGACTTCAAACAAATTAAAATGAGTCCGGCCGCGCCCAGAGCGAGCGGGCTGAGCGGAGCTCCCGGACCTTTGTTCATTAATCCCACCATTTCCCGAAATACTCGTGTTTTTCGTATTTTCTCTCAATAATGGTTGATCTAATTAAAATGTTTGTTTCCGGGCGGCCCCTCAACGCAATAGAAAAATTCCTGTCGATACAATATTAATTGAATTGCACCAAATTGGTGGATATTTAATAACTATACGTGATCATTTTGTATCCTCCGCCTTTTCACGATGGACTAATGGAATCTAATATATTATGGAGAAACATGCCGAAAAATGTGCGCATATTTGCCTCGGCTCGGACCGGCCGGCCGGATGGGTGCCGGCACCGGTGGCCGCGGCCCGCTCGCTACAAAAAATAATATAGAGCAAAATCCGTCAGTTAACTGATGTGAAAACAGCTCGATTAGTATATTTTAGTTACTTCCATAGCATTATGGCATATGGTATTTTACTGTGGGGCGGTGCTTCAGAGATAAATACCATTTTTGTTCTGCAGAAGAGGGCTATTCGAGCAATATACAAAATGAACCATAGAGACTCACTTAGAGATAAATTTAAGGAAATTGACATAATGACAGTGCACTGTCAATACATTTATGAGAATATTCTGTATGTACATAAAAATATTGTAAATTTTAGGAAAAATTGTGAAATTCATAATATTAATACTAGAAATAAACATAAGCTCGCAGTGCCCTCCACTCGGCTCCATAAAATTAAAAAATTATTCATGGGTAATTGTGTAAGATTTTATAATAAACTTCCAAACCATATTACTGAATTATCTATTAATAAATTTAAGAATTATGTAAAGCGTAAACTTATTTCTAAAGCTTATTATACCACACAAGACTACATGAATGATATTACAACGTGGGATTAATTGTTATTCGAAATGATTATTTATTTATTAGGTATATTTGATTATTGATGAGGAAATGGATATTCCGATGTAATACTATCTACTTCTTTTGTTACTTATGCTTTTTTTTTGACATTTAGATTTTATTCTAGAAATTCTAGACTAGTATTTTTTTATACAATCTTTTTAATGTTTGACGATCCTTTTGTGAAATTTTTAGTGTTAAATTTGATATGTATAATAATCCAATTTTATTATGGAATAATACTAACATCAATAAATTGCTCTGATAATTAGATTATGATTAATTACGATTCATAAGAGCTTGTTGCTAGGCCTACATGAATAAAGTAAATTTTGTTTTTTTTTTATATTATTTAATTCCATCCTTTGTTCTGGCCGGGCTGGGCCCTGCATGATCTACATGAGTCCGTGATCAACGAGCATGCCTACTGAGTCGGCAACGTGGTCCTCGCCGACGCTGCTGCGACCGCCCCGCCCCGCCCCGCCCGTGCGGCCCACATACATACACGCAATCATGACAACTTATTACGAGTGTTATGGGGCCCGATTCGGATTTTGAAATAAACATCTATTAGACATCTTTTAGACATCACCAAGATACGATAACGACGATATGTTTAAGATCTAACCTGACAAATTTGACATTTGCAAGATTCTGGAGATACTGTTTAACGATTTCCACAGGATACGACTTAGAGATCCAATTCACATCTAATAGATATTTTACTCTATGTAACGTAAAAGTGACATTGGTTGCCCGAATTGCGCTGCAAAAGAGAACTAGTTGATATCTAAACTATAACGTATCTAGAATGGATCTAGCACGTGTCTTCTCTTGTGTATATCTTGAAGTTCGAATACGGCAGATGATATTATGACTGTTTATGACAGGAAAGCGGGAAAACTGCGCCACACATTTAATCAATTTTAAGTTAATATTACAACGCCCTTACAAAACAGCAATAGGTATTGCAGCAATTTATTTAAATTTATTTTTGACTTCAACAGTTTCAACGCCCAATATCATAGTGTGCTGTACTTTAATGTACTCACAATACAAGTGCCTCGATAAATGTGAAGAATCAAATCCCACCAAAAACATTTTCATGTAAAATGTTGCCAAGACGAAACCATAAGGCTCGCACTGACAAAAAGTTAGTAGATCTCTTGTAGAGCCAAGCTTCTAACTCTACAAGCCCTAACTTCACAAACTCTACACCTTAGTCAAAATATGTGGCTACCCCTAAAGCCCTTTTCCACCCCCTTTTTACCCTTACGAGGTCTACATACCAAATTTCAACTAAATCGGTTCAGCGGTTATTGATTTCTCATATAAAATTCCACCCCTTAGCACTCCCTTAGGGGCAAAAAATTTCAAGATTTTGATTTTTTTTTGCTATTTGTGTACTTCCTAATAGGATTTTAGGAAGTACCCTAGAGGTTTTGGAGTGATTCTCAAGAAAGTGGCATCGACAGGTTAAAGTTAATGAATTTTTTTTTTGTATTTTTTTTACTCTTAATAATGAAAAATATGTTTTACCACTTCAAGTACCCCAAATTTTCAAAAGGGAACGGAAAATGAAGAAGTTATTTTCAAGACATACAATAACCTATACATTGAACACAGGTTAAAGTTAAGCAGGTTACAGTAAAAAATACATTCATTTTTATTTTTTCCCTTGAATGGATAATAATACGAATGTCACTTTTAGCATAGGTAAATGAATAAACCTTCATACAATATTAAAATGATATTATTACATTAGGCCCCATACCAAATTCGTAAAATAATCGAGACAAGTTAAAGTTAACATTCCGTGTCAAAACCCCAGATGTCTGCCTTTAACCACTTGTCTCTACGAAACTACGACACTTGGGTCATAATGGTACCCTACGGTGGTTAGCTTGATACTTACCTAATATTTGGCCATAGTTATGATCTAAATATTTTTTTCTGTGTATGAGTCAGATGCAATACCGCGCATGTACAGGTTGGTACAGGTTAACAGAGAAAATATCCTTGGACAAACTTCGTGCGTGAATATTGTTGTAAAATATATATATAGGCCTGTGCAAAGTACATTTTAAAAGGTATTGTTTATGTTATTATATAGCATGATATTTTATTTACATAAATTGGTGCTTATAAAATCTAAAGAACTAAAACTATGCTTTTGGACAAGACAGGTTACAGTAAAAAGTGGTACTCTTTATTTTTTATAAATATAAGTATTAAATTTCAATAAAAATAATGACTTGGCCTCGATAAACATTGTTTTAGTTTATCTAGATACATTTTTGTTTCATAATATGAAAAAGAGCAAATAAACATACATTCAATTCAAAAACTCGATGACAGGTTAAGATGCCACTATTTTGAGAATCACTCTTTGATGATCAACAGTGAGTGAGTCAGTGACAGTAGATATTTTATGAATAAAATCTAAAGTATGAGCTATGCAATTTGAAAATTTGTTATGCTTAATAAGTCTACTATTGACATCATATCCCGAGAATTTTGTTTATCGCCGACGCGCTTCGACAGAAGGTAGGTAGTGCCCTTGCGGGCCTTGCGCTTCGCTTTGCTCGTCTCGGCGGGGGCGCTATCGTGCCCCCAGATTTCTTTTACCATGTAGTGTGCTTAAGTTTCACTTAATATTTAATTACTTTGCGTCAAATAAACGACACAATTCGTTACGTCGCGGGACGTGACCTAAGTACCTACTTATTACTTACCTAATTACTAACCAAACACTTACAACAGACCATAATTATATATTATACTACGTTGGTGGCAAACAAGCATACGGTCCGCTTGATGGTAAGCAGTCTCCGTAGCTTACGGACGCCTGCAACTCCAGAGGTGTTACACGCGCGTTGCTGACCCTAACACTCCGCACAATATTGAGCTCTGGCAACCTTACTCACCGACAGGAAGACAACACTATGAGTAGTGTTATTTGGCTGCGGTTTTCTGTAAGGTAGAGGTACTGCCCCAGTTGGGCTCTGCTCTAGATCTGGAATGCTATCCGCTGTGCTGTGCCCTACCACACAAAGCGAGATAACATTCACAGTGCCCATACCTCTCTTTCTATAAGGATGCTGCATACGGCAGCAATGGCAGCATCGCAGTAATGGAATATTTTAATAGCATCAAGCACCGAAACCAGATGCATTATGGTTTCATCATCATCAACGCAGGCTAACGCATGCTTACCAGACATCTTGTATTGTATTTAAACAGAGGGACTACCTCGAACATTGAAAATCGAAATTTCGTTATCTGCCACAACCGCGCTCGCATCTCCGAGCTATATATGAGAGGTTATAACATAACCAAAGAGAATTGATTGTAATAGAGATGTAAAGTCTAAGAAAAACACGTGCCCTTTAGTTTGACATCAAAAACAGATGCTGCGCATCTTATTTAATCGATACAACAATGTAGGCCCTCAGTTTTATAATTCTTTATTACTATTAACCTGTCACAGAAGTAATTCAACATGTGAGCTCGAGTGATAATCCTCGCGTGTGATAGGGGGGGCGCGGGGTGCGGGGGGGGGGGGGGGCGCCAGTTCAAAGCGACGGCACCGAACCTGCACTAATGCGCGTCGGGCGGCATGAAGACCGAGTCGGCTCACCCAGGTGCGACGTGCGTCGGCCTCTTTACACCCGGCGTGGGTCACTCCAGCCGACAGACGGAAAGGGAGTTTTATATTAATTAATAAGCACTGGTTAAAGCAATGCTACATTTTCTTAAGAACCAAATGATCCATGATGAATTGTGGATCGGATAAGCCGTCGACCAATATGCTTCGGCAACGTAACGCTTAGTCGTACAATACATCTGTTTTCAATGTGTGGCGGTCGGCGTCAGTGTCAATCGTGTAAGTTTGAGACGTTTGCATCACAGGGTGCTACGATCGCATAGTGTACCGGCGTCGCCAGCGAAATCCTCAGGTTCCAAGAGTATTTCCGATTATAGGTACGACGACTGACAGTTTAAGTGCACCCATAAATCAACGGGATCGAACGCGCGACCTCCTTTTCCTGCTCCCGCCGCGCCAGTCGGTCCCGCGCCCCCTCCCGCGCCGCGCCCCGGGCCCTCGGACCCAGTGGATCGGAAAGCCCGCAGACTATATCTAACCGCGACGTGTTTATCCGAGCCGGGACGTGTCCTCTCCGTTAATATGACGAGCTGCGATTAATGCCGCGCCGGTGCAGCGCGCGCCTCGCGCCACGCCGCGCCGCCCCAGCCAGGCCTCTGTTGCTGCTCTGCGAAGTTGCATTGCATACCTATTTGAGAACACACTGTGCGCACCAAAGCAGGTTTTCGGATATGGCTTATATGGCTTAACGTTTTATTTATTAATTCAATGCGTAGTACAGTCAGCATGAAATAGATAGCGACGGCCAAAGTGGTCCAATATTTGGTAACACACCTTACATTTGTTATCACAGAAATTAGGATGTGTTCCGATATACTCGGATACTTTACCTAATCGTCACTCTGCTGTCGCTCGAAAAAGCCAAGTCATTGAATTGCGTTTGTTTCTTAGCAGATCATGTAACAAATTTCGTGTAAGGGGCCCAGTGATTAACAGTCCGCCGGACGGTATAGGCCTGTCAGTTGTTCGGAACTGTCAAAATTTTGTTCTAAAGGTTATACATTTACTAGGTATTAACTACATATGTAGATAGGACATCTACATAATATGTAGTTATATACCTAGTTAACTCTACTGAATCGTTGTCCACAACTTGCTGGCTATTATTAATTCTCTACCAACACGGCATGCCCATTGCCTACGACGGGTCCATATTGGGTTGCATACAAGTTTAGGTCATATCTTCGATGCGCATAACAACTTGTGTCATAATCATCATTGCGCATACAAATTAAAAGTCATATTATTATGTGTCATACATTTTTAGCCATAATATTTGATGACATACTCAGCATTTGTCATATATTTTTTGTGCATATAGGTTTTGATTATAATGAATCAAATGTCATACCAGCTAAAAGCATAGTTATCGATACTTGTAATGTTTCTACGTATAACGTTTTGTAGCATAATAATTCTCAACCATAATGGTTTACATAATTTTAGCCTCTCAACAACTCCTCGAAAAAAACCTTTTCCCTATAATATCCGTCCAAACACTTAATTCGATTTCTGCGTAGTTTGCCCATCGGGCATCTAAATAAACCTAACGAACCTAACCTACCTATTATGATTAGTTTCTTTTATAAAACCGTTTCTCCTACTGGAGGGGGCTCCTCTCCTTCGATCTCCTCTTTTATACGGTCTTTGTGTGGTTACGATTATGACATTTATGACTAAAGTAATATTTGCTTCATAGGTTGCTCACAACCATACATATTTATTATTCATGCTTTGGTTACAAAAATTTTGAAACTTTTGAAACTTTATGAAAAAAATAGGACCACTATAAATATATGACTTAACTTTTTATGTCTATATTAATACTATGCACTGCAATACTTCGAACGAAAAACAATTATGGATATCAAGCATATGACTTAAAATTGTATGCGAATTAAATTAATGACTATAAAAATTATGACAACTCATTTATGACAAAAACCCAGTTATGCTCAGGAATAATTCTGACTGAAGATTTTTATGACTTACAATTTTATGCATAAAGTGTTATGACAATTTAAAATATGACAAAAGTTGTTATGCGACCAGAGGGAGTCCCGCCTACGACATATCATATAGGTAAGTAAACCTGGAGAATTATGAAGTATGTCTGTCGAAGGGTCAAATCTGGTCGCGGTCGCGGTCGCGGCTCGCGGCTCGCGGCCGGCCGCAGTGTCTGCGCTATTCCTGGACATCAAAGGCCCGTCGCCGCAGACTCCTGCCCCTAAATATATACGTGAGTAGGTAGTTAATATCCCAATAATGTTCCACCACCACCGAGCGGAGTCCGATCGCTATCTCGGATGTCATCCGTCGCGCCACCAAATTAAAGTTGAATCAAATCGCTTCTCACTTTTCTTTTTTGTAATTTCCTGCTCATTTACGTCGGCGCGGGGCGGAGGTCGGCGGCGGCGGCGGCGGCGGCGCGATACTTGACATCAATCACGCCTTCATTTGCTTCCGCGCCGATTCGACACTTGCCATTAAAAGATAGCTAACATTGCCATACTGCTATCTTTGGACTCTTTGGAGTCGCTATAATAATATCAATAGGGAATATTAGGCAAAGCTCTGCGTAGGTGGCACCTTTGTGGCACATACAGTAAACAAACCACATTGACACATGGCCTACTGCGAAACAAGAAAATCGAAATTTCGTTATCAAATCTCTCTATCACGCTTGCATATTCGAGCGATAAAGAGGCAGATAACTAAATTTCGATTTTCGCGTTTACTGGTAGGCCCTTGTTAACAAACCGCCTTGATGCATCAATGTCATATTTTATTGTCTATGAAAACTTGTCAAAAAACAGTTTAAGGCACAGTGTGTATATATTAGTCTATGAATTTACTGAGTCGGTAGTACCTCCCACACTATGATGTAAGTATGTATGTAAGTTTCTTTTAAATAATTTTTATGTTATGTTATAATTCCTAATTATGTTTTATTTCATAAGTAAAAAAGCGCCGCTAAAGAACTTTCACTTCAAAAACTAAACAAATACATTTTGATATTTGATGGCATTAGAAAATCAATGTTACGGATTTTCTTTTCAATATGTCTCAGTGGTCAGTATCTCAGCGTGCTTACGCAATTGAAGCATATTTTAAAGCCAACGATTCGCTAGTTTTTTCGTCGTGTAAGTGATGGGCCGAATGTTAATATGATTCGATCATGCGTGCAAAGGTTTCGCAAAACTTCTTCGGTCCAGAATATCCCAAGACCCCAGATAAGCCCCAGCTGGTACACTCGGACGCCGGAAAACATATTGAGTGTGCAGCGGAGTTTGGAAGGAAGTCCACGAATCCCTTTTTTTTTGAGAATTCCAGACGCCAAGCAGGTTACTGTCAATAGGGAAGACTCTAGACAAATGATAGTGGATTACTTTTTGCCAAATTTGCTAGCACATCCATCATACTTGTCACACACCTGGTTTCAGCAAGATGGTGCTACGCCCCATACTGCCGGAGTGTCCATGAATGTGCTTCGCGAAAAATTCCCTAGAAAATTGATATGCCGATTTGGTGATGTTACGTGGCCACTACGATCAGCCGATTTGACCCCTATGGATTTTTTTCTATGGGGTTACCTCAAAACAACCCACGGTCTATAGCTGATTTAAAAGAAAATACCACCAATGAAATCCGCAACATTTCGCCGGCTATGCTGCAGCGTGTAGTGCTAAACGCGAGGCTCCGCTTCGAAGAACCCGTACGTGTTCACGGAGCTCATTTAGAGGATATAATTTTTAAGTAACTAAATCCGCATTTGTGCTCTTTTCTAATAGATGTAAATAAATGTTCTACCTTAAACCGTTGTTTTTTTATTTCATATTAAAACATAAATCTGCCACCGGACACCCTGTATATATGTCACCGTAAAATTGTAAAAGTCGTTAGATTATAATCTACCTAGCGAGATTGTAAACTGTCGAAAGATTGTGTACCGTAACTTAGTGATTACAATTTTACGGATTGTTTTTCGGTAGATTATAATCTATCGATGAGAAACCGTAAAATTGTGAACCGACACACGACGAAACGCACCTCGTGCGCTGATTGGTCGGTCTTACGGTAGGCTGTTCTAAACACGGGTATCAGTCATATAAATCAAATACGCTTTAAATATTGTGTTATCAAGTATGTATTTATTATTAAGTAGAGAATCAATAATTCTGACACTATGTAAGAAAAAATAGTAACAAAATAATAAAATCAGAAACGTCAATTTCTCGTGAAAGGAAAAAATTATACAATAATAATAAGAGAGTCGGTCAGGGTCTCCGTCTCCGGCGTGTCTTCGTCGGTCGGAGTGGACCTCAAGGGGACCCAGGACCAGGACTCTCAGCTCTGGCTTGCCTTCATTAGCCGTCCAGAGGGGAGTCGTCAGAGCTATATGCTCCAGGGGTGGAAGTGCTAAAGGGCATAAAGCCCCGAGTAACTTCGGAAAAGCGCAGCACACCTCACGACACCCCTGAGCCACTCACGCCGGTGTTGCGCCTGGCCGTCTTTACGACGGCGCATCAGGTTTCCATCTAACTAGTGGCGAGTCATCCCCTGCCTCGATAACTTGTGCGAGCAATGTTATGGCAGGTGTCCGGCCTCCTTTGCAATAGCCCAGTCTTTTTTCCACCCAACCTTAAACCATAGACCAGTACTATGTCCATATTCTCTACAATAGCTTCAAATGCCTGCTGAAACCGGTTCAAGGGTATCTATTGATGTACCCGTGAATGGGTTTCAGCAGGCGTTCTACATGACATCAAACCTCTCCAAATGGCCTCCACGTGTTGGATCTATATCCCCACGCACACCTTATAAATGACCGAGCTCGAAAGACCCGAGAGTATTAAAACCGAGCTACAAATAATAATTTCAGTGAACGGTCTAATAGCGAAGAGTCTCGACGAAAATCTTGAGAGACCCTCACTAGGTGGTTGGATCAAGGGTCAGATTCAGAAGGCGGTGATCTTGGACACGGCGCGGATAGTCCGCCGGTTCCTCTCTCTGCAGCCCTGACCACCGGCAGTTTGGGCCTTGCCCCGCTGCTGGCGGCATCCTAGCTTAGGTTTTTATAATGTGATTATATGTATTTTTTATTGTTTTGTAAGTGTTTTTATATTTTACTTTTACTTATATTCATATTATAAATCACCTAGCCTACGAAGGATGATGAATAAACGTCCCACTGCGGGGCACAGGCCTCCTCTTATGGCTATAGTCCCCACGCTAGCCCAATGCGGATTGGTGACTTAACATATACCTACCATTTCCTCGCGATGTTTTCCTTCACCGAAAAGCTAGTGGTAAATATCAAATGATATTTAGTACTCGTACATAAGTTCTGAAAAACTCATTCGTACGAGCCAGGATTTGAACCCCCGACCTCCAGATTGTAAGTCGGACGTCATTTCCACTTGGCCACCACCGCTACAACAAGACTATATGGACTCATAAACGTAACAATACGTAAAATAAAAAATCAGAAACGCAGCAATATTTCCCCTCTTTATTATCATTTCATATCATATCATTTCTTTGGTTAATCAGATATTAATTTTAGTTCTGCAACATATCATGTAACTAATTTTAAAGTTGGTATTTAGTAATTTCCAACACGAAATCAATTTAAAGTAATCAAAACACTGTTTACATTCGACAACAGATCTATGTATTTATTAACACTAAAATATGGCGGCGCACGGCTCACGACGTTCAACCAATCAGCGTTCGAGGCGCGTTCCTTCGTACGCCAGTTCACAATATGACGGTTTCACTTCGATAGATTATAATCTACCGAAAAATAAAGCGTTAAATTGTAAGCAGTATGTTATGGTACACAATATTTCGACAGTTTACAATCTCCCTAGTTAGATTATAAACTAACGCCTTTTACAATTTAACGGTGACATATATGTATAGTATAGCGGAAGAAGAGGGGGAGGCCTTTGCCCAGCAGTGGGACATGGGTATGTATAATAATTTATTCCGTAGAGCGTCTGTCCGCCTTGATAATTTTCATTATTTTATTCCATAGTAACAGTTACTATTTTCATCATGAGACTAACCACATAAACTTTCACATTACTAAAGTAGGATTGGGTCTTAGAGTCCTAAACGTATGGAAAGAATTCTACAAATAAAGGTGCTACTACTGCCACCTATTGATGAGTAGAATTACTAACTGAGACAGAGTGAAAACCTATGGGCTCGTAGGTATCACTCACTTCTGTTTAGCCTCTTTGTCATAGGTTAATGCCGTAGGGAATATTTCTTTCTTTCCTACTGTCAAATCGTTTCCATAACCGCGACAAAGATGTTTGCACTGAAGTTGCATATTTATATTCTAAGACTTGGCTGTAAAACAAGTAAATATACTAGAACTGGATTTAATCCCAATACCCTGCCAATACCATATCGAAACTCATACATGGCTGCATAGCATGGCCCTTACCACCCCTTACTTATTGAATTAAAATTGTAATGCCGGGAGGTAAGGCAAAACTTATAAATTTTTAAGCGTGTTTGAATGTTTATAAAACTTATCAATCAAATAATTAATATTATGTATTATAATGTAATAGGAATTATTTTATCTAAAACAAATCTTATTATAAATAAGTTTTTCCGAACTTTCTGGACACTTGTACATGTATACATGTTACATCATATGGAGAGATTATTCCACTTACATATATCTCAACTCAATGCCAATCAACTTGAAAATCAATTCGAAACTATTTTAACAATCGCCTAGTAGATTGTGATGTACCTAAGTTATTGTAAAAATAAGTTTTCCGGGCGTTTAATTTACATGAGTGTTGTAAAATACAAATATAAACTTATAAAATATGAGTAGAAAATCTGTTACACACTGATAAAGTTCCAAAACAATTTAAACTTGTAAACAGTACTGAAGTAAGATACAGTGATTTACATATTCATGAACATAGAATTATCACTTTATGAAAACATCGAATCTCCAACAATTTCCTGCTCATTTTATTAAAAAATATTTGCTGTTGCCTTGTTGCCGCGCCTTGTCGCCGCAGATCTCACAGCTCGCCGCAGATCTCACAGCTCGCCGCAGATCTCACAGCTCGCCGCAGATCTCACAGCTCGCCGCAGACCCCACAGCTCGCCGCAGATCTCACAGCTCGCCGCAGATCTCACAGCTCGCCGCAGACCCCACAGCTCGCCGCAGATCTCACAGCTCGCCGCAGATCTCACAGCTCGCCGCAGATCTCACAGCTCGCCGCAGACCCCACAGCTCGCCGCAGATCTCACAGCTCGCCGCAGATCTCACAGCTCGCCGCAGATCTCACAGCTCGCCGCAGACCCCACAGCTCGCCGCAGATCTCACAGCTCGCCGCAGACCCCACAGCTCGCCGCAGATCTCACAGCTCGCCGCAGATCTCACAGCTCGCCGCAGATCTCACAGCTCGCCGCAGACCCCACAGCTCGCCGC
The DNA here is from genome assembly GCF_910591565.1 of Cydia splendana. Taxonomy (NCBI): domain Eukaryota; kingdom Metazoa; phylum Arthropoda; class Insecta; order Lepidoptera; family Tortricidae; genus Cydia; species Cydia splendana. The sequence continues at coordinate 11,308 of NC_085973.1, read as the reverse complement.
AGATCTCACAGCTCGCCGCAGACCCCACAGCTCGCCGCAGATCTCACAGTGCTCCGAGTAGAGTAGGTGAGTGACCGAGCCCTATACACTATACACTATACAGTGACCGAGTGAACTGTCTATTTATTCATGTTTGTGATAGATTGAGTAACTACATCATATAAAATAAATCCTATATTTCAATGGTAGCACTATAGTAGGTATAAAAAACAATCCATGCTTACAAATATGTTCATTAACACATTCAACACCAAGAACCCGACTGTCGGGTACACTGTTCGTAGCGACTACGCGCTACATACGACGAAACCGTGGCTACGCGCTACGAGCGTAACCCGTAGCACTTAGTGGTATTGAATGTGTTAAAGGAAAAAGAGCGCAATCGTTATGGTAATGCAATGTTAACGGCGGAGAATAACCGTTCGTCATAGTATAGGAGCAGCTAATCAGTTCGAACTTGTATTCCATACGCTAAAATACGGTAGGCCGTTGAACGGGTTGTCGAAAGTAAGTACCTACACGAAGATGGTGCTTTAGATATAATCGTTTGCGAGTTAGCTTCGTAACTATTTAGTGTAGTCTGAATTCGTTGATGTCGTTCTCTGCGTTTAAGGCCGCGGCCGTGTTAATGCCACACTTGCCGGGATCGGCGGAGTAGTTTGGTGGGTCATCAAGTTTACGATACCGCTTTTTTCTTGTGGCACTGACTAGAGGCATAACAATAGGTAGGATCTATTCAATATAGATCACATGACAAGAGGCGGTTTTATACTGAATAGACGTTTTGCTATTTCTTGTAGGGAAATTGTGAATATAAATAGATTCGGCAAGATTGTGAAATGTGGGTATATATTCCTTATAAACATAACAATAATTACATTATTTAAATATTTATAACGATAAAATTGTTCAAACGGCTTAAAGGGCTGGCGACGCCTTCACGATTCGCGCTCGGATATTTTCAGTACCTATTACCCTGTTTTGTGTATTCAGCTTGTTCTCTTAGCGCCACTTGCACCATTCCACTAACCCGGGGTTAACCGGTTAAATCTGGAGTTACCATGGTTACCAGTACAGTTGACATTGGGTTAACGGTTTAACCGCTTAACCCCGGATTAGTGCGATGGTGCAAGTGGGCCTTAGTAATGTAATGAGCGGGCTGGGTTCGACGTAACCTAATTAGCGACCTTCCGGAACATGAACCGGGAGATGTATGGCCTATATTCTCACATGATTCTCGTCGACAACATTACATGTGCACTGCTACGGGCTACGACAAGGCTACGGGCTACGACAAGGCTACGGCGTAGCACAAGTGTATGTCGCGGTGCTCTTCAGTGAACTATTTAATGTGACATTACACATCTTTCACGATTTTGCTTTCATTTCTTATTTCTTGATTAACTAATTCTTGTAGGTAATTATGAAATGATTTCTCTGAAGTTCGTCACAAACTGAGGTTAAAGTAATTGACAATCGTAATCAATCTCTAACTATAGGTACTTATTCTTACTCATTAAAAGTAAACTTCTGTAGAGTTATATTCAGACAATAGATTGATCTGGAATTCAATCCTGGTTTTAAACCAACCCGGTGTAAACTTTCACGATTGTGACTCACTTTTATTCCGGAACCACGAGCGCAATGATGTCGCTCTCGAAAATTCATAGGTCCTTTAAAAGTTTATTTAGTTCCTGATTAAGTTTTGTTCAATTTTATAATATCTTAATTTTCATAACAATACGGATTAGTGGAATAGTAATTAAGGTGCGTTTCAAATTGTTAATTTAGGCACCTTTTGCTATTTTCCATAAACGACTAATTTAGCAAGATTATCAGAAAATAAACCTGACCTAAGCTGAACAATTTTATGCAATAACATTAAAGAAAACTCTTAATAGTTAACTACTTGCGAAAAAAAAGCAAAATATTTTGTTAACAAGAACTATATTTGGGCATCGATTCCCAGGCAATTTAGCCGTAAGTTAGCGTGGGTACAATAGTTGTGGTTGTAACTCACCGCGGCGGGTTCGCTATCGCGGTCTCGTCACTCACTGCACTCGCGACGCGACGTGGCACGTGTCCGGCGCGGCGTGGGCACGGCGCTCGCGGGCGTCGCGGCGCGGTCCCGGCGCGACTGCCGCGGCGGCGGCGGTCGGCGGCCGGCGGTCGGCGGCGCCGCCACCGCGCACGCGCCGGCAACACGTGCCCGACACCATCCACATGGCTTGTGACAGCTCCTTTTACTACAACTATCAACTTTAGGTGCTGATAGCTTGTAATGAGCATTCTCGCGAACAGAATTATATTAAGTATATCACATAAGGTCTAATTATTGATTTTTATAAAATTCTTTTTTTTATGAACAAAATAAATGTATTCGATTTAATTTCCTGTCACAGTGCCACTTATCTGATTTGAAAACTTTGTTCAACTAAATATGGGAAGTTGCATCAGTTGGTTACGAGAGTACCTACATTCAGTGTGTGATATTTTATTTCCTTAAATTCATACGACAAACAGGAAGGTTAAAATATTTATCTACACACATATATTATCATAAACCCTCTCTATGATGCCGTCAAAACCCGTCAAATTTTTTTACAGTTTATTATCGCAAATAATGAAACTCAAGCAGTTTTATCTCTTACAAAACCGACGTTCTTTGAGGGCTGAGTCGTCGTACTAAATGTATGGGAGGGTTTGAAGTTAATGTTTGGGATATTTCTGCTTTTATTTAAAAAAAGTTATTGATGTAATTTTACTCATTGGGTAACGCACTTTCGATATCAATTTGAAGTTTTCTGATATCTGTTATATTTACGGAAATATCGCCTGGCTACACTTAACGATTACACCCTGTATACAGTATACTGGGCGATCAATCCAAATAGGTCAGTATGGAGAAGTCAGAAACTATGAGAGATAGCGAAATCTGTTCTTAGGAACTAATTGATGTTCCATGGAAAAAGGTACCTTATGAGGGTTTCTAGTTTCGGAGATATTAAATGTTTTGTAAAAAGGTGAAAAATGCTCAATTTTTTTTATTGGGTGATCTGAAACCTTAATGCTTAACGTTTGTTAACCTGTTTTTATTTTTGTTATATGTTAGTTATAAGCCTAGTAATGTCGTCTCAGAGTTTAGTAGAAAAGGTACCTTATGGAAAAGTCATTGAAAATTCCCAAAAATAACTAGTCAATACCGGAAAAGAAGTTTGGTAGAGAACTGTATTAGCATTCTGAAAAACTAATTTGATAATTTCAGTTCTGGTCGAAGGGCCTAGCAAATATTAAAACCGTACATCGACCGACATTACAAATCCAAGTAGCTTGCTATTATACCAAAGTTACTCTCGTCAAGTCTTTCTTACCTAGAGTAATCTTCATTTGGTTTGGTCGCATGCAATAAATCTGCCATTGGTTTGCTGAAAAATGCCAATACCCGAGCATTGCCATAGGGGATATCTGAGGTCATCGAACCTCAAAGCCGCTTGTCTTCAATGGCAATCAAAATATATTATTGATAAGAAATAGACGATTTATACCATCTTAACCCCAAAATATTATTAGTTTATCCTAACTGTTCTATCATCATCATTCATGGCTCATCATGTAACTTAACCATAAGGTACATTTTCTTTACATACAAATTATAGGTCTTTTTTTAAGATTATTATGACGAGGAACTAATTAAATTTGTGACAGTTTAATGTAAATTAAGATTTTCAATTCATAAAAGATAAACTTCAATGTAATTGATCCACATTTATAGACGGGTCTAACGCGAATTTCGCGATAAAATTCGCGTTCGACCCGTCTATAAATGTGAGTTAATATGTGTTCAAAACGCGAAAGTTTAAAATATTATAATGTAACTAGACGGGCCCGCAGCTCCGCTCGCGTAAATGAAATAAAGAGTGTGTCAACCCTGCCAGGGTTCATAACGGTGATAGGGATTTCTTATTTGTACCCGTTATTTGGATAACTTAATACGCAAAATATCTGAAAAAAATTATGTGATTTGATAAAAGGCAAAATTATACTTTTTCATCTACGTAGTTATTTATTTAAAACTCGTTTCAACATAAAATTATTATTTATTTTTATAAGCCTAATTGCAAAAACGTTCATTAGATTAATATCCGCCTTAAGACGAATATGGACGACCACCGCCCATAAATCGCCTTTTGGTACAAACGTACGTACTCCCCATTTCCCTTTCTGAATACTAACATTACTTACTACGGTTATGTGAATCCTGGCCTCCGAAAAAAGACAAAACAAAACACACCATGTTTCTCGGTCTTGCGATAGCTCTCGCCAGTCCCCATGGCCGAGGATAAGCAGATCTCGAGCAACTACGTCGTTCCAGCGGTAGGTACCTATGACGTCCAATTGGGCGTCTCCCATTTCGTTGCCCCAAGTACGCTCTCGTCACGGCACGATCCTCTCCCATTCTCTCCAAATGTCCGAGCCAATGTAAGCTTAGCCACTTTTGTCTCTCAGTATTCCGCCAGTATATCGGAACACATCCTTATTTCTATAGCAACAGAGTTATATTACGATATTTGGCCGACTGCTGACTGTACGTTTGCTTATTTTCACCAGGTCGTTTCGCTCAAAAATATCTGAACATGCACTTAAATATAATTTATTTACCTACATTATAACTTGCTATCAACTTTGTATTTTTGGCCCATCTCGGCAGCCCGGTCCCCGGACGAATTTGTTTGCCGAAGCTGTGAAAGTAAATCTGAATAACATAACTCAAAAAGAAATTTAAAACAACAAAATACAAATTACTATTGATATCTCGGAGTAATTAACAATGGAGCCGCCATTAACAGGCGTTCCCCTCTGTCGAAAATAGGCGGCCAATGGTCAACCACATGTCAACCATATGTATGGACTGACGTTTATCTGACATGACGTACCTATACATTTGATGTGCCCCTCCCCCGCAAAAAACGGCAGACTATTTTGTACCGAAAATTTTAGACATGGCGTCTCCGTTGGTTATATCCTCTAAGATTGATATTGATAAGTCATTATCAGTCATTATATGGCATGTCACTCGTATGGGCATAAACTAAGGTAAAAGGTTGAGGTTGACAGCACTTTTTAAATTACTTCGAGTAAAAAAGGCCGAAATCACTGCATACCAACATAACAAACATAATTTTGGTTATTTGAAGTTCGAAACGAAACCACCCGAGAGTTTCCGAAAATAGCCGATAGTCGTAAAATGAAGAATGTTATGAAAATTTCTTTTGCTTATTGTAAATTAAATACGCATCGAAAGCGATAGCTTTTTTGCTCTAGTTATATTCTCATACTTAGATAATAGATTAGAACAGTTTTTTCTTATCATACGTGCGTCGTATTTGAGAAACGTGTCAAAAACTTTTTTAGAAATTTGTAAGGCGCCATCTCGCTTCTTCCCTCGTTTTTTATCCCGTTCTGGTTTTTCAATTTTATATATATGATTGATGTTTTGTAGTGATGTATTATTGAACAGATTTCGCTATCTCTCATAGTTTCTGACTTCTTCATACTGACCCATTTGGATTGATCGCCCTGTATACCTTAAAAAAATGTTGTTGTTGCATTTTGATAGGTTTACGGTTAGTAGAGCAAATTAAATACAACGTAGGATTATACTCGTCCTTTTATCTCAATTTCTAATAAGAACGAGCAAAAAAATGGTTTGTTCAATAATGGCTACATTGACGTAGAATTCGCGAAGTGCGGCTCCCGACGAGGCGGACCGACCCGCGACCGGCGCGGCGCGGCGCGTGCCTGACGGCCGTTTCGCTGAGCGAGGTTTTACAATTTATTAATCTTACCCATCTCAGCAGCGTTGGCTATCATGCGATGGGGACACTTGACCTAAGCGAAGCTGTTGAATTGGCCGTAAGATAAAAATCTGTAACTAAGCTAAAACTTTTACGAGATTCCAAAGCTAAATACAAAGCGGGATTCGCATTGCGAAATTACTGACATACACGTTGAAATCAGTTTCACAAAAGTAGTTTCGATATATAATGTTATGCGAAAGTAATTTCGTGAAATAATAAGTGTCGTGAAATTCACAGTATCGCAGTGACCGTGGCCCGTTAATATAACGCGAGTTATGTACGCGATGCCTGTAGGTGGGTACCTACATGCAGGGTTGGGCAGTATTTCAATTACATGTATTTGAAATACGTATTTGAAATACATTTTTGTATTTTGTATTTGTATTTCAAATACTACCTGGAAAAGTATTTTGTATTTTGTATTTGAAATACATTATTTTAAACACTGTAATTTGTATTTTGTATTTCAAATACCCGTCACCAAAGTAATTTGTATTTGGTATTTCAAATACTTTTAAAAATGTATTTTGTAATTTGTATTTGAAATACGTGGAAGCCAGTATTTTGCCCAACCCTGCCTACATGGCGCGATTTGTGCATCTATCATTTAGTTGGGTAAACACTTTACTTGTAACTAGTATACACAATTCTTACGCGTAATACATTATAGTTGAAATCTATGTATTTTTAACAAGTGTTCTGTAAGTATTGTTTACACTTACAGGTTTCTAGGGCTAATTGTAATAACCCTACAAGCGACATCTAGTAACAAATTGACGAACTACACATATTAGGTTGACTGGATTTCACTAATCTCGAATAACACATTAGTTACGTTTTCATAAAAATTTAGGCAACAATAAATACAAGGTTTTGTAATTACAAAGCCACGGGAAAGGTAAAATTTGATTATTGTGTACATTGATATCGAGGACTACTAGCGCCACCTACATGTACTAAAGCTAAATAATAACATGGGCTTGTTGATGTATCTGGGAAAACTTCGTATTACACCATAAAAATATTGCATTAATTTGATTATCATTACTTTGTGTGCCAATTGATTACATCCCTTGTTTTCTTTCAAGTCCTCACGATATCCATCTCCACTACACTACACTAAACATGCTACATAAACCAAAAACTTACGCCTAAACAGTTTGTGCTTGATGATTCCAACCGTTTATACTGATCATGTTCACATTAGATCCGCGGTCGGCAACAAGCGGCCGCCGAACCTCTCACTTGCGGCCCGCGAGCCTCCCTGGCTATTTTGTATGTAATATTGACAAACGACAATGTCTGCTAAAATCACAAATATTACCAAAGTGCGGCCCGCGTCAATTTCGTTAACTAATAGGTGGCCCTTGGCTGCTAATGGTTGCCGACCGCTGCATTAGATGATACTTTTGGGATTCTATTTATGGCCACCCGCTCCCTCCCTCTTAGTACTTTCGTGTTGAATACGCCCTAATGCCCCAAGTTTATAAAAATAAGTACCTTGCCCTTTCACAGCTTTTAGAAATCTCTTCATCCGATTTTATTAGGGCGAGCGAAGCGAGCCCTATCACTAATCGACGAACTATGCATTCTTGTGGTACACTTTACGGAAAAACTACTGCACTGTTAGGTTTGAAATTTAACATAGTAATTTAAATTCATGTCTAGATGTGTTATCAAACATAAAAATATCAATACTATGAAGTATTTGAACAAATTAAATTATTTTTCAGAAAATATTTTTAATTTGTTTTTATCAAGTAGAAACACTACTATATAAATTATAAACTGAAATAAAATGTCATATACTAAGAAAAAGTGACCAAGGCCTCCAGTGCCCCAGGCTGGAATCGAACCAGCGTCCTCTGCTATCGCGGCAGGTGCCTGAAACAAATTAAAACAAATTAAAAATATTTTCTGAAAAATAATTTAATTTGTTCAAATACTTCATAGTATTGATTGGCAGCGCCATCTCTCTCGCTAGCTCGGTATCATCATGAGAATGATCCAGATAGAAGGTTCGAACCATACTGTTCTACCTTAGAGATGGCCAGGGGGCGCCACAAGCCTTCAGTAGGAAGTGCATATACTTGGAAAATTTGACTAATGTCGCTGTGGCCCGGTGGCCGAGTGGTTCAGGCACCTGCCGCGATAGCAGAGGACGCTGGTTCGATTCCAGCCTGGGGCACTGGAGGCCTTGGTCACTTTTTCTTAGTATATGACATTTTATTTCAGTTTATAAAAATATCATTTTATAAACCTAAGAAAATAAAATAAAGTAATAACACTTTGTATTACTACTAGCGCCATCTGTTGGCAAAATGATGAATTAACATTCGTGCTAATGTTAATTATTTCTTTCTCTAACAGATGGCGTTAGTAATAAATAAATAAATAAATATTGGACATTCTTATACAACAAATTGACTACTTAAGAAGGCTTGTGTTGTGGGTATTCAGACAATACGATACCTATGTGGTGTTTTCAAGTTTAGTAATGTCGATGGCGCTTACGCCATTAACAACGATGAATACCAAAGTGGGTACAATTTTGGATTCAACCCACCTCGCTTCACTTGGTTTGATTCCCATTTTAGCAATTAAGTTTTTGTGAATACCTACTAGAACAATCAATCTTGCTGTATATTTACTGCGGAGGTCAATTTACTCGTATGTTTTGTGACGCTGACGATGTGATGATCAGTCATGTTGTGTTAGCAAACTTAAATCGGGTATTTTCAGTTCGAGATACAGTTTTGGCGCCATTCATTTATTACGTAAGACGATTTTGGGGTGGAGAGGGGTCGAACATATCTTATTTTTTCTTACAAGGGGTGGGAGGGGGTTTTCATAGTTCTTAAGGAAGATCACAAAGATGCGATATTTTTTTAATTTCTATGAAATTATGACGTTTAAAATAATACTTCCACACTCTATGCTATCAAACACGGTGCAGAGTTAGCTTAAACGAGCTCAAGTACCTTTGTACAGGTCACAGGTACAAATAAACATTCATAAAAATATTTTTTTGAAAATAAATTATATTGGTGGCTGGACGGGGTCAGCCTATTCTTATTATTTCTTACATAGTGGAGGGAGGGGGTCAAAAGCTAGCAAAAATTGTCTTACGTAATTAATGAATGGCGCCTTTAGTGTTACTATTGCTTGGAACTGCTAAAATTATAAATAAAGATAAGCATAATTAATACAAACTTCAGTGACTTAGGGCCGATACAGACGGACTACAACTCGACTGCAACTTGTATGGGAACTGCACGCCAATCGAAACGTCGGCGTGCAGTTCAGCAAAATGACCCAGTACCCTGGCAGTACCTAGTGGAACTCAGGTTTGGTGTAACAAAGGCACATTATGGTTTGGTCATCCGACTCATCTTGATGAGCACTTAGGAGAGTAGTACCCAAGATAGAGCCGATGCCGAACCCTGGCAGTACCTAGTGGAGCTCGGGTTTGATGCAACATACATAGACACACGCTGTTTTGGATATCCGACTCGTCATGATGATCACTGGGTAGATCAGTACTTTCAGTACCCAAGATAGCTGATGCTGAACCCTGACAGTGCCTAATGGAGCTCGGGTTTTATACAACATAGGCACACGCTGTTTTGGTCATGCAACTCGTCTTGATGAGAACTTAGGAAAGTAGTACCCAAGATAGAGCTGATGCTGAACCCTGGCTGAACCTAGTGGAACTCGATCAGGTTTGATGCAACATAGACACACGCTATTTTGGACATCCGACTCGTCATGATGAGCACTTGGGAGAACAGTACCCAAGATAGAACTCATGCTGAACCCTGGCAGTACCTAGTGGAACTCAGGTTTGTTGCAACATAGGCACACGCTGTTTTGGCCATCCGACTCATCTTGATGAGCACTTAGGAGATTAGTACCCAAGATAGAGCTGATGCTGAACCCTGGCTGTACCTAGTGGAACTCAGGTTTGGTGCAACATAGGCACACGCTGTTTTGGTCATCTGACACGGCTTAATGAGAACTTGGAAGAGCAGTACCCAAGATAGAGCTGATGCTGGACCCTGGCTGTACCTAGTGGAACTGTGTGTGTTAGTTTATGTGCGGAGCAGCGTGATTCCCACCAGTAGGTGTCCAGACGGGATAGTTTTTCGATCAATTGTGTGGAGTGGACGCAAAAATAAATTCAAGAACATTGGCTCGCTGACCCAACATTATGTAGGAAAGTCAGTTGGGTTCCTTACAAAAAGTACTGGGCGACCGTGTAGGATGTAATGCACTTATGAAATTGTATATTACGTGTGGATGATATTGGCAATTTGATTTTGTCGTCTGGACACGTTTTTAAAGGACAAAGTAAAAGCTGTAACAGACAGGCGTACCGGACAGCAACCGGTTCGGTACGTTAAGGTAGAAAACCTCCGCGAGCCCTTACAAAGCTCTGCTTTTTGCTAGTATGAAGGTCTTCTTACATCTAACCACATAAACTTTCACATTACTAAAGTAGGATTGGGTCTTAGAGTCCTAAACGTATGGAAAGAATGCTACAAATAAAGGTGCTACCACTGCCACCTATTGATGAGTAGAATTACTAACTGACTTATGAACTGACAGAGTCAAAAACTATGGGCTCGTCAGAAAAGCCAAGCCAACCTAAAATACAAAGTATGTTCTAAGGTAAACCACAGAATAAATAATAGTACTAGGTACATAAGACTCACTCTCTAACAAAGCGCGTCTGTTACGATCAGGATCAGGACAGATATTATTATAGGTATGTCCGCTAGGTGGCGACAGTGCCACGCGCGGCTTATGGCTCGCCACGAAAATTGGTGTGGAACGGATGTACTTTTAGCTACCTGTAGAAAAGCGACGAAATCGCGGAGTGAGCCACGCCTGGATAAAATAATACCACATTAAATCAATCTACGCCGTTTAAATATATACGCCATAGATGGCATCTATTAGTAGTCCTATTAGAAAACACTTTTTAATTAATTCATAATGTACAACTAATGTGAACCCGATAGATGGCACTAATCAATACAAGCGTCTGAGTTTAATGGCGCTGTTAAGATTTTCCAACGAATAATGTGGTGATTTTACAAATAGAGTGGTTAGGTAAGGTTCGGAGTTAGGTTAGGTTTTGAGTTAGGTTAGGTTTTGAGTTAGGTTAGGTTTTGAGTTAGGTTAGGTTTTGAGTTAGGTTAGGTTTTGAGTTAGGTTAGGTTTTGAGTTAGGTTAGGTTTTGAGTTAGGTTAGGTTTTGAGTTAGGTTAGGTTTTGAGTTAGGTTAGGTTTTGAGTTAGGTTAGGTTTTGAGTTAGGTTAGGTTTTGAGTTAGGTTAGGTTTTGAGTTAGGTTAGGTTTTGAGTTAGGTTAGGTTTTGAGTTAGGTTAGGTTTTGAGTTAGGTTAGGTTTTGAGTTAGGTTCCTCGGCGCTGAGCAGATTATTGCCC